>NW_022280041.1:11128607-11355779 GCF_004355925.1 Anarrhichthys ocellatus
CACACACACACACACACACACACACACACACACACACACACACACACACACACACACACACACACACTGCCTTTAGACCTAAAAACAGACTTCACATCTCCCAGCTGACTGTGGTTTTGCCTCCTTAAAGTGGAATAAAAGGATAAAACTTACAGCCAGACTGGGGGGAAACAATGCAAACATGCACTCCACTAACCTGTTTATTCCCACTAAAGCCACGGAGCATGAAATGCACCAGCTCCCTCATGACACTACAAGACTGGAAACAGAGTCTTTATGGAGCTTATTAGAAAGCCTCCACTCTCTGTCTCAAAGCACGAAGGAGAAAAAAACAATGAGCGGAGTGAGAAGCAAGAGTCAAGAAAATATTTTTGATCTTTGCTGGAACAAAATCGAGGAATCAGCTGTTCGGCTTGCACAAACTGCTCAGCACTGGGCAGGTTTATGCCATTTTCCATTATTGTCCCACATCAATTATACTAATATTCAACCGTGAGAGGCAGGCATTAATGCATGCTACTGAATGAGGCGATTGTCTTCTTCACCAGAAAAACCTTCGGCTGTAAGGAAGCAAAAGACCGTTTCATGATGCAGAGTAAGGACTTTGCCGCTTTGCTTCAACCTTTCAATACATTATGGATGTAGGATGGGAAACGGCCAATCATTAAACCCTACTCCTTAACACAGTGTGGCAACAGCAGGCCTGTCAAGCTTTGGATTTTCCTACATGCCAAAACAGTGTGTTGCTACCTTACTCAAGTTAAATTACTTGCATAAAAATGTGCTCTAATAAATTGTACTCTGTCATCATTTCACCCGACAGAAACCACATCATCGGCGTTGAAATGGAAGCTTGCTGTTGGTTACTTCTGTGTGAGATGGAAAACCCAGTTACAGACATTACTGTGAATTCTAAGAGGCCTACACCCTTCTCCAGTTCGTAAACAATGATGATGATGATGACATAAGCAAGTGCGCGCCCATATTTTGGCAACAGAAGTATGGCGGAGTGCAAGAGATGGTGAATACAAGCAAAACAAATTGACTTTCCAGTTCTGTGTGCTATTAATGAGTGGGAGGAATTCATTAGCAAGTGGCCCAATAATGTGTGACCAGATATACACATGTATATGGAGGAGAAACCTGGCATGTAACATTACATTAGCAAGAAATTATTAGCATGTATGTTGGAATGTCAATTTTGACATCTGAACATGCAACAGCCAGACACTGTGATGCTGGTAACAGCTATAATTTAAATTGCAAATGTAAGTCTCTCTCAATCAAAACCTAATGAAAAAGACAGAGGAGGGGAGAAGGAAAGATTGGAAACGCCCTCAAAACCTACTCTCCAGCGGTGTGAGGATGTCTCGTTTTCCGAAACAGAATGCTCTGAGGTTCAGACACTGACCTCTTCTCCTCCAGGTGGAACAAACCCAAGTCCACCACAAAGACAGAGAACAGTTTTGACTGTCTTCTTATGTTGGCCTACACATGCTCTACATGTATTTTTTTATATGCCCCAGTTAAAAGGAGAGGCCTATTCCTCTCAATAGGGATTGTATACACCCTAATGTTCCCCACAGTCATTTCTTCTTCTCTTTAAGGGAGTTGGCAGATACAAAAGAAAAGGAAAAACGTTGCAGGAAAAAATAAATAGCTGATGGTTGTTTCAGAGCACCCAGCGTCCCTCTCCGTGTGCAAAATAAAATTGCCTACTGTAATTTGAACAGTAAATAAATGTTTTTGGTGGGAGCCTTGCTGTTTAGGCTTCTCAAGCCTGTTCAAGAAATATCTTTAAAGCATGGAGATGAGTACAGGTGCTTCTTTAAAAACACACACACACACACACACACACACATGGCTCTACCACTACTGCTGTGCATGGTATATTTCTTTTCTCAACATCAAAACTAGACTGGAGAATAAGAGATGCAACGGAATTAAACATCATTTTAGGGAGAGACTAGCAGTAAGTATGCTTGCAAAAAGTGGAAGACGAAGTTTGTGAGGATTTTGTGCGAGCATGTAAGTGTCAGACATACTGTACCTGTAAGCACATCGGCTGCTCCCAAACTTTCTAAATTCCATTTCATGACACAATGACGGATACAAAGCTAACATCGCCTACCCACACAGTATCTCCCTCCTCTGGCTCCGTCTCTTCATTTCTTGCTGCACCTCAAACCAGATGCAATGAAACTCAAAAACCCACTTGGCTCGGTTCCCTCGCCCCCATCTACAACTTTCAGAAACATGCTCTAGTATTCAACAGACAATTACAGCACATTATACAAGAGCATGGGAAAAGAAGCTGCTGGAACCTGTCTCACATGAGATGGGTGAGGCTGTAATTTGATGAACATCTGAATCATGAATCTGTAGGTGACAGCTTAAGTAATGCATTTGACACCGACTTAAAATTTATACTTTATATTATCACATACACACACACACAGCAAATAAATAAATCTGAACTGCTGTATGTAGCTCTAAAGTACACCACCATGGCCAAAGGCCAAATCACTGTTGATCAGTGGCTGTACAGAGTGCCATATGGGACACTGGATCCATTGAGAAGCACCCCAAGTGATTTGATATGCCTGTCATACATAAACATCTTCTTATCAACACTTGGATACCTACACTGAATGCATGGGGAATGCATCATTTAAATCATAATAGGCAAATGAAAATAGAGGGAAATAGAGAAGCAGCACCAAGGCAACATACATGGATTGCATGCAGCCAGTTTAATATTACCAGATAATTGATTACTTGTGCATGCAGGGAATCATGTGGTTTATGGTTTCCTGTAAAAAGAGAACAGAGGAAATGAGAGGGCTTAGAGACTGTGGGGTGATGTGATCGTCGGTGCCACAAGACAGAATCTTTACACAAATGTAACACTCAAAATCAAATTTGCATGGAGTTAAGTTGTCATATACACAAAATAGAAGGTGGTAGTGTGTTTCCCATGTTAAAGTGTGAAGGACAGTGCAAGCAAACACATTAAACATTTCACTATATCAATTGTGGTCAGGATGCCATCTGAGAAATATCAATCATCTTGCATCCCGGCTCTCATGAGACTGCCAAAGGTCGGGATGCACCCAATAAATAGCCCATAATGTAGACCTCCAAATACGACATATAGTATGGAGGATAACTGTGATATTTGAGAAATGAATGATAGATGTGAGGTTAATAATACAAATGTAATAATATTGTGTAAATAATCTAGTGCCTCTATGAGGTCCAGTGTGTAGGATTATTGGCAGAAATGGAAAATATATAATATATATAATATCAATGTTTACATCAGTGTATAGTCACTGCTATGCATGAGCCAATAATATCTACATAGGGAGCTGGTCCTCTTCTCAGAGTCCGCCGTGTTGCTTGGGAGAGAGCCTTTACTTTTAGCTTCCCTGAAAGCCACTGCGGCTCTTCGACACACTTGGAAATGGAGGGATGAGCGCAAGGGTATTCTGTTGGTTCCAATCTGCAACTCTCACCACTAGATGACACTAAGTCCTACACACTGCTCCTTTAAAACACGCTTTTGTATGGTTATGGTTGCAGACTCCACCTCCCTACACTGGTATTTTGAGTGTAATTCATTTCAATTTCAATTTCAATAGATATCACGATTGCTATTGGTAGCGTGAACTACGTTGGCCCCGATAATCGTGTGGTGAAAATCTGATATCATGACGTCCCTAGTTGTGGGTATGCATAGCATTATACTGCAAACGACCAGATGGACTTTACATACCAGGTTAAGACACACTCAAGGCTTTTGTTAGAGGTTTGAACAGTATCTATGTTTCTGGAGCTGTACACACAAAGTGCCAACTAGACATAAATACCACCAGTCAAAGAAGTGAGGTGAGTTGAGAGATAAAAACTGTGTTATGCCAGGAACATGTCACAAGTTGTTAACCAAGTCAATATAGTTCTCATCCAATTAATTATTGGACCTAAACTGAAAAGTCTTTTCATCCTCTCTTTGAATACTTGAATTGTGGCTTTTAAACAGCACCTTATGACTTTTAATTGCTAAGATACTTGAAGAAGAATATGATGAAAATGACTGCCTCTTGTGCACATTTATTCATATTAAAAGACATTGAAGGTTTCCACAGTAATATGACTATTAATGAGACTGAACAGCTGGTTCATGGTTTCATCAAATTTCGATCTGATAGAAGTATGGTTCACATTAACAGAGACATCATCAACCTGTTAGTGTCATTAAAAACCATGCCAATGCATAAATAATTATTGATCCTATTTATGATTACAATATATTAATTTTCTGTCTGTCTGATTTACTGAAAATAACATTATGCTAATTGTCAGGAGCTGCACTGCTTTCTGGTCATTTCAGACCACTGTTTTAAAAGAAATCTATAATGGAAGTTCTGATTGTCAAACGGCTTTACAGTCAAGCTCTTCCTCTTGCAAATCAGAACATACGATTTACTTTATGTTTTTCATAACTAAAGCTGCTTTCAGTTCCCAGGAAAGATCTCAACACACTAATCACATCATCTACATTTCTCCAGTTATCAAAGGGACTAAGGCCAGGGGATTTATAGAGTAGGATGAAAGGCTAGCAGGTCACATTTTCATTTCATGGTTCTTTAAGAAGAGTTAAACTAATGTGGGTGTGGAATTGTGAATATTATTGATTGATTGACTCTTGGCTTTGATGTGTTAATGAGTCAGTCTGCTCACTGGTAGCATGGCTGTAAATACATGTTTACACGGATTGAAGGTGTCACTGGTTTTCTGTTTGGTGTGCTGTTCCTCATATAAATGAATCTCCTCATTCTTCTGATATGCATCCATGCGTCCCTTTTCTAAATCAAAATGGAGCTGCATCAGTTGCAGCCATTGCATGTTGTACACCCCCACACTCCACACTTATCATGAATGGATTTTAATAGGGAACAATAGCGAATTCTCTCAATGAGAAGTTTCTTCATCATTCTACACTTTGATCCAGCCTCGTCCTGTTGTAGATGGCGGAGCTATTTGGGGGAAAGACAGTCATTTCCCTCCTAGGAAGTCACACGGAGCATTGAGCGTTCCCTTATTTAATGGTTCAATAGCGATACCTACTCCCTCCTGTTTGAGAGCATTGTTTCCCTATGGTTATTGCGCCATCAGTTATCCCAGCGGATGCCTGGCTGACATAAATGCATACTTCCCCATGCCAGCAGAGCAAATTAAACTGAATTGAAGGTGGGGAGAAAGAGAATGGGAGATTAAGGGAGAGATGGCCTGGAGAGAGAAAGAAACAGAGAAAGGGAGGTACAGAAAGATGGAGTGAGAGATTGAAGGAATGTCTTGCAATCAGGAGTAAAAGAGGCTCTCTCATTCTCTCTTTGCAACCACACACACATACACACACACACAATACTTGCAAGGCCCATTTCTCCTTTATCTGTATACGCCTTGCATGCATAAAGTTCACTCTGATCTGGAGCCATACTTGATTTTAAACTGGACCCACAAAAACTGGGTGAAGTGGGACACAGTTGAGGCACAGCAGGTGTTTGCTGTGCTCTATTTGTAAAATCCATCAAACTTCCCAGTTGGGAAGGTGGTGAGGGATCATGTCCTTGTTGAGGGGTGGGGGAAAACTAGTTTTCAGCATTATATTTCCACCATGGGTTCAATTTTGTTTTATATTTGTAATAACCAACAGGATTCATCAAAATTTACACAATAATACCAAAATTATTTTGCCTTTTTTTTCAATTACAATAAAAGTGTACCCCCACTTTTTCAATTGCAATGCAAAACCCCAGCCAAAACTCATAAAGGAATACTCAAACACTTGGGGAAATCTGCCTATTGGCTGTCTAACTGAGAGTTAGATACGAAGATCAATACTAATCTCATCCGTGCGTTCAATACAGAGGTGGCTGCATGAGGTATTTAGCCTCACTCAGGATCGAGTTTGTTGAGGCAGGAAACAAAAATCCTCCGTCAAAAGGCGTCCACTGGTGCTCATATCTAACTGTGATTGAGAGCAGGCGTCTGGAGCACTCCTTTAACTAGCGCCGATCATGAGCAAAACCTAAAACTCTGAGCCAACATATTCATAGTGACGTTTTGATTAGTAATAATTCTAATTAAATATATCTTTAATTAATTTCTCACTAGTCAAAATGTACATTTTTAATGTCAACAATTAATTTATTACGAGTGGAAATGTTCATTGTGATCTGGAACTTAATTATGACTTGTCAGCTTTTACCATCGACTTCTATTCAAACTCAATTACAGATATCTGTAATTCAATTTTTGAGACTTTTGACATTATTATATTTTCACCTTCATTTAGCAGTGTAGAAATGTGGGAGAGACAGAGAGGAGAGATGACATGCAACAAAAGATCTAAGGCAGGAATCAAACGCAGGATGTTGCGGCTACAGAGGCACTCAATGTCAAAATTGCTTTACAATTTTATCTTAAATGAACATTTTTTTTAATTAAAATTAAAATTAAATTAAAATATCAGTTTCACAAGTAAAAGCTACATCGCTACTATTCAGCCCCACTGAAAAGATGTGATATTTGGCTTGCAATATTTCCTCTGCGCAGAGCAAACATGGCATTGTTCACCATCGGCAGGCACTCTCCATCTCGGGGGGGGGGGAGAGTGAATAGTTGCTTACCCTCACACCATGTGTAAAGTATGTCTCCTTTCAGCCCCCCCACTTCCTCTAACACAAAGAAGGACACCGCACCACTGTCCATGTTCACCGCCGCCGCGACAGCAATCACCAGAGGGGCCCCCTGGAAAGTAGCACCCCCTGATCTGCGCACATGCTGCGCAAAGAAGTGCACTGAGGGGAACTCATTAGGACCCGACACACACAGATACATCTGTGATCGTCACGGCAATCCATCCCATGTTTTGTCCTTTTTCCACTGTAAGCAAACATGAAAACACTGACATGCACTTCACAAGCAAACTTACAACTCATTCAAACAGATATACCTCTCCAGTGGGCCTTCTGCTGTGTATCTTTGTTCCTCTCGCTCCCTTGTGTTAGAGCTGCTATCTGCAAATATGCTGATGTTGTCTCTGTTGCCTTACACACACACCCACACTCACACACACATGGACACACACACACACACACACACACACACACACATATACCATGTCCAAAGGGCTCCGTGGGGTATATATGTTTGGAGCCATCATGCCTCATCATCTAATCATGACTAGGCCTTCAGGAAGCAGAGCATGCCTGCTTCTTCCCTTGCCATACATGCTGATAACACAATTCTCCCACAATGCCCTTCAACACTACCGATTCATATCTCAGAGGAGGTTCAGATGCAAAGACTGACTACATAATGTGTTGCTCTGCCCATTTTCTTTTTTAAAGTGAGACAATAGATGTGTTTTGAGTTTTTCCATCGCTGCTATTATTTCTTCTGATTGCTCAGCCCATACAATTTGCTTGTGGTTACATGTCAAGTTCTCAGCGCCTATACTGCTTTTCTCAGAACCTCATACTGTCTGAACCACCATCAGAACTCGTCCCGCTGACGGAAAGGCTGGTTGATTTACAGCTATTGTCTACTTGTGCCCAATCACAGTGCCTTTGTGCAGAACAACAGCTCTCTTCATCCAGTGTGGTAATAAGTGTGATGAAGAGGCAAAAGTTCCCAGAAAAGGACACTTGAAGTGCACAGCAGGAGGAGCTAAACTAGGACCTATATTGATTGCTATATACTTTTATGGAACACAATTTGTGTTTAAGAGGCAGTTTATGAGTTTGGCAAAAACAAATTCTGTTTTACTTGTTCCGTACTTAACTACAGTGTACAATCTTCCTGTTGTGTCTTTGAATCTAATATGCTCTCCTCTCTCTTCTTAGTTAAAAGCTTAATCGACATCTATAGACTACCAGCCTCTCTTCTTGTGATCTCTGCTCACTCTTTCTCTCTCTGTTTCACTTCTTCTCATGTAATACTCCGTGACAGCAGTGTACTGCTGATTTCAGTCCCTTTCCCCATATTTATTAAAGCATAATACATGTGAAGTCAGTTTTCTTCTTCTGTGATATATCCCGTACCTGAACCGTGCCGATGCCTATTCCCAGTTATGTCCGATTATGACAACAACAACAACAACAACAACAACAAAAAGTCGGCGAGTGGAGGATTGAGCAAAGTTTTGGGATATTTCCATTTAAATCACATAACTTAATCGGGTACAGTAAGTAAGTCAAATCAAGTACATTTGTATGGCTCGACATAAAACAATACCCTATTTGGTGAAGGTGGAGAAGGATCGTGGTCATCGATTTTCGATACGATATTGGAAGCGATCAGCAATCTCTATGTCAATATTTTGTTCACCCACCAACATCCTCTCTCTGCCAGCTGTGTGACTCCATACCAACATCACACTATTTTATCCTCTGTTCCCAACAGACAGGAGCCATAATTCCGACATCCGCGAAGAGGGCTTGAACATAAAGATATGGGGGCATTTTTATAGAACAACTGATGCTGTCATTTTTCTTCACAGCACAGTTTCCAAATTTGCCTCAGAGGGTAGCAACACAGATTAGTAACTGAAATATTAAACTGCCATTTCTCTTCACAGTGACAGCACGCAAACCTCTCCTCTGCCTTTTCTCCGTCATTTGCTGACCATCAATCAGCATCCGTCCAACATACAACAGAAAAAGATCCATTTCTCTGACAGGTGCTAACCCACATGCTTTGCCAGTTAACGATTTGGATGGAGGCTTTTCGGTTTCTCGCCAGAACAGCAACACTTTTGCAGTAAGTACACATTGATCAGTGAAAACTCCTTCCAGTAAAAGTTCTGACCTGTACATGTGTTGTGTAAATAGATCCATCTATATTACACAACATTATGCTGACACATGATAGTACATGTTTGTTGGTGTCAATGAGTTCGGCTTTATTGGTCCAGAAACATGTGTCGGATAGAGAGGAAAGAGAAGATAAAGTAGCATCTCTATTGACATTTCAAAATAGCTAGCCTTATTGCACAGGATAGTAATAATAATCAAAAGTTATATTTACTAAACATCATCATTGACATGATATGGTATGACAGGCAGAAAAACCACTGTTAGCTAAATAGGGGCCAGCAACTTCTGACTCCATATAACCTAAATGTACAGTCACCAGTTATTTAACACAAACACGACTACTAACTAACAGCAGGGCGTGAATTGGCAAAATTCAATCAAATTCTGAAACTCAGAGCCGGGTCAAAATAACACTGCTATCTTATAATCATCACATCAGGCGTCGGCCTGTAGTTTAAGTTAGCCATCTAACTGTAGGATCCGTGCAGTGCGAAGTGGCAGAAACAAGAACATGCAACAGCAACAGAAAGATTGCTAACCCAGCGGAGAGTAGGGGCAGTTCAACAGACCCACTTCATAATAACATTTTGCATAATACAGTCAGCTAGTACTGTATATGAATACACCTACACAGCACTGCAGGTTGCAGCAGGCAAACACATGATTCATTTTCATTATTAATGTGCAGTAGTCTGCTCATCTGTAAGAGCCACACTTTGTTGTACATTGTCTGATGATATATTTTAAAGTGTTACCTGTTACAGTTATAAAGCTTGCTTTTCCAAACCTAATCTACTAGTGTAGATGTACTGATTTCAAGACAAAGTGCACCCTGGGAGACTTTCTAAAGATGTAACCATCGTCACGTCTATGACAACTACATTTACTCGTGCTCAAACAACTCTGCCTCTGCTCTTTTATGCCAAGCTATTATGTGTGAGTTTGATGGAGAGGTGATAATGTGCTCACGACAACAACAACAAACAAGGGAGATGGCTTCTTTGCCGTGTTTTGACTCTTTTTCATGTCTGATTACACGGCACACTTGATTTGTCTCATTTCAAGGATGAGCAGGACGGAGATGGTAGCGCTGTGATTCGGAGGCTCGGTACCATCAATTCAATTCAATTAGTTTTAATTAGCGCAATGGAGAGAAAGAGGAAAAAGCAACAACCTCACAGGGTCCTCCAACAATGAAATGAATTACTCATGAGTGAAAGCTTATCAAATCAGCCAGCTTTGTATGTAGAGAATATTAAATCAAGGCGCTGGAAGACATACGACTGGAATGAGTTATACTGATATTTAAAAGGCATGAAATCTCTATTGGATTCAAACCAGATCATGATAACAGGCTGGCGGTTATTTGATGATATTTGGTGTGTTATACACTCAGTTGACATCTGTCTGCTGTGAGATATTTTCATTTATTTTTAGATATTGCCTTTGAATGGAAAACTCTCATCGCATCAAACGGCATTGACTCCCTTTTGATTGAGGCATACATCTAACATTGACCGCAGTGACATGCATTTTGTGAAAGGAAGGGCTCTGACAAATGGCATATACATAAGAGCACTCTGTGATAATAACTTCGATATACTGTATCAGAAGACATTGTGGATTTTTCTGAAGCCCATCTTTGTAAACAAACCTGCGACTCTGCATCATGACTTCAAACAACATAGCAGAGGTTTCCAACCTTTTTAGCTCGAAACTTAACTTAAGATGAAGTGGTGTCTGCTCGTGACCCCTTGTCACAATTTGCTCAGGTCCATGAGTTGTGAGCACTTTTACCAAAAGAGTGATTACACACGCTAACGTTAGAAGTTTCATGTGAGTAATTACTCCCAAATGTATTTCGCAAGAAAACATTTTTATGAATATTTTGCATCAGAGCACGTTTTTTTCCTTCTTTCTTATTTAAATAATGATCTTCTGACTCTTCAGATATCTCTATATCTGTGACACATGCATGTAGGTTACAGACTGTATTAGAAGATGCACGCATGCTGCATTCAGCTACTGAGAGGTCCTTACATGTTTTTAGAATTTGTTGCAAAACGAAACTTGCAGTACTTACTAACCCTATCCTTTGCCCTGTAAACTGCTCCATCCACTGTACAACCCGAACAACACCTTTAATAGCAGACATAGCAGTTATCCCTCTGTCCATTTTCATTGATTTAATCAAGTCTGAGATTGAAAGATATGATGTGAATGAAGTACTCAAACATTACTTAAAGGTTCAGTAGATTGCTTTCAATTCAATTATTTGCTGCAGTGGCAACAATAGCTAGATTGCTAATGCTCTCATGCTACATTGGTTAGGCCCACATAAAATGAGCTGAGCAAAAGGCTGGGCACCAGTGACAGCGCTGGGTCCAATGATATCTTCATGCTTTTCAGTTCATTTTCAATCAATATTTTTCAGTGGAAGCCGGATACTTGAAGTTACAAACCAATTTTAAACCATTTTTATGACATTAAATGACGTTAGCCAGTTCCCATTGTTATTTAACAACATAGCTACGTCAAGGAAAACTTGAGCAACACTTCACTGGTGACAATGTAGCTGGTCATGCCTGACTGTTTTGATGCTTTTGTCGCTCGTAGTGTAAACCTAGTAACTGTCCCTCCGCCTCACTCCCTGCTGCTGGCAAACTACTTTGCCACAAGCCAACTAGCCAGCCATCCGGTCTTATTGACACGGCGTTAGAGACTCCTCCTGGCACTGATTTATCATTTTATTTGGGGCGTTGTGGAATCTTGCAAATGCCATTAGGAGCAATGAGAGGAGCCAGAGAAGCCTGGTTTTCCTGCAGATTATCGGTCTCATATACTATTGTCAGAATATAGTAATAAAAGTTGTTTTTTCATTAGTTACCTACTGAACCTTTAAGGACTGACAAAACTAAAAACTTTATTATATACTTCAGTGACACGACTTTCTGCAGTGAAAATTGGCCACCTACCCTCCAACAATACTCTTTTGAATCTGCTATTTTGGGCTTGAGAAATTAATTCCAAGAAGTGCCAATATTCTTTTGACAGGCGGCCCTCGCACCACGCTGCTCAACAAGGCTGATTGATGCACCCCCTCCAGATTCATTGACTAGGACTGCGGTTTCTCTGTCGACACACTGCTTGCCTCTGACGTGGACAGACCTTTAAGGCAGAACAAGCTGATGGCTAGATGGATGGGATGCACTGTCAAATATACTCCAAAGACACATTATTGATTTATGTGTCAATAGCGTTTGTGTGGTCAATGGTTCCCAATGGTTTCTGATTGATTACAGCTAAGACATAAACTAGCCACTTATTTTGTTGCTTCTGAAAGCTTAATGTGTATATTTTAATTGTAGACTTCAAGCCATCTACTTTATGCTCATACAAAAGACCACACCAATCTGACCAAAGTATATCCTGTAAATGAGCATAGGAAGATCCTGAAAAGAAGATGCTGAAAGGAAGACTTTTACTGTAACAATTTGTTGACAGGATGATGAACCATGTTGCTCTCCCACTGAGGCAAGACAGAGCAACAGACCACAGTGAGGCCATGGACAGCCGATGAGGAACTTTGTCAGCCCAGTGTCTGACATGATGAGAAGACGTAATGAAGAGAGCAGGAGAGAATTGCAGCCTCAGCTTCAAATGGTCTCCCTGACTCAAATGACCCCCTTCTCTGTCCAGATCAAATGGTCCCACTTGTGCAGGGGACACCTTGTTTTTTTTGCCCGGAGCAATGGCGATGCAGTCTTAAGGGTAACAGGGAATAGTGCAACAGAAAGGGAATGGCTTGGCTAGTCAGAGCTGATCCCACTTGTTGTCTACAAAAAGCTGCTGTTGATTATAGAGCAGGATGCATTTAATTAACTTGGAGAATAAAACGGGTACTGCTCTTTAGACTGATACAATACTGTGAATCCAGTTGGCACACAAAATGAAACTACTGTATAAAGCTGTGGACATTCAGATTTTCTGACAAAATCATTCCAGTTCCACTTGAATGAGCAGCTGTGCCCCTCAACATTACCACCTTCGGATGAATACTCGACTGGCTGGTGTTTTCTGTTACTTTGGAAACCATTATCACAGTAAAAGTAGAAAGTACCTAATATGTTGGATCTAAATTTCACAAAGTATGGTATATATTCACCATTACCTTTATCTTGAGTACAGCAGAGACACTTCAATCACTTGAGAATAGCAGCATGGGAATATTAATATTTGTATTAATTCAGGGTCTTGCAAACTGGTAAATACACCTTATTCTCTCTATTGTTTAATTGCCTATTCAGTCATCTTTCATTATGAGTGGAATGCATGTCTATATCCAAGTAAGTAAACTGATGAGGATTATGCAACCTATGCAAGAAACTTTCTTTTATGTTGTTTTTTCCCTTCATGATGATGTACTGTTTTGTTTACATAACTGCCTGTAGAAATGTCTGAGGGCTTAGGTAGTCATTAGCAAATAACAGCAGCAGTGTACCTGATAGTTATATCCTAAGCACATACGTTTGTGACTCATTTGGAGGCTCCATTTTGCCTCAGCTAGCCCGTGACAGGCTGCCAGTGTATTGCCTATTATTGGAGGCAGATGTGGCCATCCTTCAGGACCAGCAGCATGTTGTTGGCTAGATGTTGATTTTATTGGGCTATAATATAGATTTTTCCTTTTGATTTATATTGCTCATTATTTTTTCTTGAAATCCCTCACTGGTTTATCTTCATATCACACACTTTCATCTTCTCTGTCCACTCTGTTTTTGAATTTCTACAATCTTCACTCCCTCTCAGGTGCGACCACTTACACGGGAAAGTGGAGTATTTTGAAGAGTATAATCCAGCACCCCCCTTTCGTCTCCCTCGCCCAGGGTGAAGTAGCCTTCTCCAGCCGGAGCGGGGCGTGTCTCCGTGGGCTGCCTCCTCAGTGCGGTGCCGCTGTCACTGCCGCTGCTGCTGATGCCGCTGTGTCTTCCAGTGGATGCAGGTGGAGATGCGTCAAAGCACCCAGAAACACCCAGAAGCGTCCACTAGAAACCCGGCGACGGAACCACCAAAATAAAAGGTCCCTGCGATACATACCAATGAAGGAGTTTTAATTTGAAAAGACGGGTCTGAAGTCGCGTGCTCCGCCTTGTGGCTGGCTTGACGACAGGGATGCAGGTGGAGCGAGTCGGCCAGGACCGTTCACATCTGTCTTGAAGGAGAGAGGGGGGAAAGAAAACCTGCGTTCTGGTCTCCTCAACGCTCCGGATAAAAAAAGGAGAAGCACGGAGGCGTGAACTGCATCCGAGCTACAGCCAGGGATTTTTACAAACCCCCTCAAGTCTGGAGAATATTATCGGAGGGATTGCCGCAAAACACAAGTAAGGACTTTTCTCTTCTTTGCTGTGACTATATGCTTCTGTGGGTTTTTCTCTGGCTGCGAGGAATTGTCACTCTTTGCCTGCCCTCTAAATAATGACAATTGAAAATAAAAAAAATAAAATAAATAAAACACACTCACATTGTCCAATTGTTGGCTGTGTTCTGCTGAGAGGGAGCCAAGGGCAGCGAACGACGCGTAATGAGTCAATATTTGGAGGAAATTTGGGATTGGATTCGGGGTCTGCTGTTTGGACAGGCTCTGGGAGCAGACACGTTGAATCCGGTGGGGGGGATAATGGACGTATATGTTTTGAAACCACGCGTGACAGCGGTGTCGGGAGTGTGGGAGTTCGGCACACACACAAAAAAATGACAGTGCTCGGTGAAAGTCAGTTTTTGTGCTTCCATGAGCTGTGGATGTGTTTACGCAGACGACTTGTGAGCCGTTATTATTTCAGCATCCGACGCTCGAGGTAGCGATTTACTTGAACCGCTCCGGTTTAGAATAAAAAAATAGCCTAAATTATAGCAATTGAGACACGCTGTGTATTCTGTTGATGATACATGTGGCCTCATTTTCCCACACGCGCAGTCTGCTTAATTGCACACTGACTTCTCCTTCACTCCAAATCCCTCAAATGAAAAATTGCTGGAATTGTACCCACTCGAGATATGATTCATGATTTTCCCATCATCCAGTGTGTTTTTTTTAATTGTATCTATCATCATTTGCAATGGAATACTAAAATAAAGTATTTGTTACGCGGGAATTAGGCCACCGGAGGGTATACTTTCTTTACTGAACAGCTGCATAATAATCGGCTGCTGGAGAGCAGAATGGCTGTGATCTGACCCTCCGTGGTGTTAATGCTGTGTCAGTAAGTGTTTTGTCTAAGTAAATGTGATCAGCCCGATGTGTTAGTAATGCGCGCAGTATGTGAATATTTGGGGCTCTATATTGCGCTGACCATACTGCGACTCTATGCGACTCCTGCGCCACCGTGTCGCCAAACGCCCACTGGGGTGCGTAACGGTGTCTCTACACAAAATCCCCGAACCAGAAGATAAATAACGAGTCATACAAACATGTAGATCGCTGATCATGAGAATCAAGTCGAGTTGTGGGGTTAGTTGTAGCTAGAATGATTAAGCCGAGCTGAGGATGTCTGCGGCGCAGAGGCAGAGAGGGAAGGAAAGCAGACACCACACACGGAGTCCCTGGAAACGCCTTTGGGGAAACTGACCTGCTCTGCCTTTTTTTATGCTAAAGCTTTGTGACTTTCTTTCACAATACATATGAGACCACTAGCATGTCATTTTTAGAATATTTGCACATTCATCACTTTATCTGAAACCACTGATTTTGGTGTTGGGACTGTGTGGGGAAAATGTCAGTAATACAATTTGTATTTAATTCGAAAGACTTTGCTGACAGTGAAAAAGAAGATTTTCACATAGTGCTCACTGTAGGGAAGTTTGATGAAGACAGACGTGTCCCAGCTCTGATTGGCTGACCTTAGGTCATTGCTTGAAGAGCTTCTTGAGGGAAATACAATACAGTAAGGATGATTGGCTGAGCCACACGCAGGAAGTGGTGGTGCTCGTTGAGACTGCTGTCTTCTTAATGCAAAAGAAGCCCTGTGCTAGAAATCAAGCAAGGTGATGTGAGTCATTTCCGGGTCACATTCTCATGCTAGGTCTCATAATGCCAGGATTGAAGGTCCCTGTTGATGGACTTTACTGAAATTTGACCTCTGGTTCAAAACAATATTAATCTGCCTTTTTTCAGTGGGCGGCTTTCAACCAAAGAACTACTATTGCTTTTGCTGAGCACAATTTATCATCCAGTTGTTCGTTCCCAATCGGCAAAAATAAAAACTCAGAAAAATGACTTCGCCATCGATCCAGTCTAACGAGTTTAGACAATGGCTTTGGAAATACCTAAATGGCTTCTCCCCTTCATGATAATACACTAAGCAGACACCGCTGGCAGAAAATGGGCCCATACATGATTCCGCTTTTGTTCTCAGAGCTTTCAGTGCACTTCATGAAGGGTGCTTAACATTGCCTTTGTGGGTTGAGATGACTTATAATAATTGCAAATTCCCCTGCAATTTGAATAATTTCTCCAGACCTTTTCACCGTTTGTTTTGCGGTGAGTGCAAAAAGTGGATTTGAGGTCCTGTGCTTCGCTTTGTTTTCGCTCAGCCCCCTGACACCAGGCTCCCGACAACTTTCCTGAATACAAATCTCCAGCTTTTCAACTCAAATGCCACCATTCTGGGTCATCACACAATCAGCGTGCCATTTGAGCACTGCGGAAAAGCAACACCTTTTGAAATGCGTAATGTGACTTAATGCAAAGTGTCCACTATGGACGTTTCTGTGGGAGGAATAGACCCAATTTGTTAGAGTTCATCTCAGAGAATGGACTTGATGAAGGAGCTGGATCTCATGTGACTTATAAGATATTCAGTCTCATGCTGGGTATATTTAGGCCAAGCGCAGCCCTCGAAGCAGCTGTCAGATTGGAGGCATCAGTCTAAAACTCTATCCTTTCGCAGGTCAGTGTTTTGAGCAGCTGTCATTTCCCCCTGACAGAGATGCAGAGGCACTGTCTTCTATCTCACCTCTATCAAAACAAGGGGCCCTCCCCGACCCATCGCACCCCTCCAGTTTTACCAGCACAGAGACTCAGAGAGCAAAATTGGAAGAGAAGAGAATCAAAATGGTTAATCTTCCTGTAATCCCTCGCATGGCAGCAAAGAGAGCAATCTTCCTCATTAACTCACTCTTCTGCCGCTCGTCGTCTGGCCCTCATCCATCTTCCCGTCCATCCGTCCACCATCCGCCCACAGAGTGGGAGAGAGGAGAGGTTAAAGGAGCTTAGGGGAGCTGTAAAGAAGACAGACACTTTCACTCGCATAAAAAAAGGGGAGGAAATGCGATTGGAAAATGAAAGATTTCCTCCCACTTCGTCTCACGCCCTCCATTTTAGCTGTGGGTCCATGATGAGGGAAGACGTGCCCTGCCAGCTCCGTCTCCCGCCCTTCTGTCGCCTCTCTCCTTTGATTAAGCAGTAGCAGAGTAGACGTGGCTTACGATGGAGAGATGGATTGAAATACCTCTCATTGTCTGAGTGATTGCGTGGATGGATTTGTGTGAGAAAGAGAAGGGTTGGTAGACAGAGAGAAACAGGAGGAAAGTGAGGATCCAGCATGGCCAATCGATCCGTTTCAAGTTACGCCCTTTCCTCCTGTGGCCACGGCGGTAGGAGATCCATGTCTAAATTGGTGCTAATATTAGTCAGTCTAGCAGGACATTTATTATTGAGGTTGATAAAGTTAGTACATCTCTCCGCGTGCTGTCGGCTGCAGAGGAAAAGGCTCAAAATTGATGCGTGATGGCACCAGTTGAGTTCAAAGCTCTGTGCGGCTTTTAACAACTTGCCTTTGGTCTTTCTAATTGGGAAAGAGTTGAGAGACTTGGGTGTTGGAAATCCTGGATTCGTGCCACATACTCTACTGTATTCCACAAAGATTGGGTCATGAATTCATTCAGCAGAACTCACAAGTTAGTCTGAATCTGGGGTGAGGTTTTTTAGTTTTTTTTCTTCTCTCAAATCGTTGAAAGTAATGTAATCCCAGCCCTCTTTTTACATATCTGGGTATGCCCAAAAAGCAGGCCAATGAATTAATGAACATGTTGTTTGTATAGCCTCCAGTGGGATGATTTGAAATGTTTGTATTAACATATTTCACGCCTTTTAAGAGGCTCAGCTTGAATTCCTTAAAGAGAATAGGGGAGTATCAATTATGGAGTAATAAAACAGGCATTTCAAGCCACTTTGTCATGTCAGCATTTTGTCTCTTTTTGGCCTCCCCTCAAATGTCATCTCCCTCAGGTGTCCCCCAACCTTGACCTATAGACAGAATTCTTGGCCGGAGAGTTTCTCAGGACTTCTGTTTCAGGTGTGAGATGTAGCTCTTTAGCACCCTCCCGTTTAACCTAAATTACTCCAACGCAGAGGCAGCTGCTGTTTCTCAGGTTTAAAAATATCTACCTCCCCACTTGGAAGGGCAAGTTCTGAACAAAGCGGGCCGACGTAACCTCACTGTTGATGATGATGCATCATGCTCACCTGCAGTCCTTCCTCTCGGCGTCAGTAGTAAACACTGGTGGCTTTTTGTGCTGCAGAGCCTGTTTGACCGAATTGTTCTGAGCCCCACTTGGCTTTACGTCATCATAAACACCAAGGCTATCTCCATCTTTGTCTGAACGGTACCCATCTATTCCAAGGTATGCTAACATGTGGTTAGCTGTGAAAGGATCCTATTTCAAAGTGGAGCAGGTTGCATAACAGGGATATGGGACACAAAAACCAGCATAAGAGTTTTATGCTCATAATTGAAGAGTGGGTGTTAGTAACTAATCCTTATGCTGTGGGATATCAGTCATCCACACTATTTCTAGTTTTGCATAATCATGCAATTTGCTTGCATAACACTTGCATATCTAACTTCACAATAGCATTCGCGTCCAACGACAAGTGCTGGACATTACCATCAGTCACTTACTCGCTATTTGGACGAAGCCTTATGCAAAAAAATGCAAGCTAATCCACCTTAAGCCTTTTTCCTTTAGGAAATGATTAAGAAATTTGTCCTGTGGTCAACAGAGCATGTTATGAGATTGTTTCTCCACCTGAACACAGCCAATTTTGAAGATGCAGACAATCCAAGGAAAGTTCAGAGTCATCACTTTGAATGTAAATGTGCTTTTATTCCCTACACTGATTTGTATATGAGTCACACATGAACAGTAGCTATACATCCATGGACATACAGCCGGGCGAGCTTCCTCGAGTAATTGTATTGTCTCCGTTTATGTTTTGGCTGACTCTCAGCAGAGCACCTTGAAAAACTGTAAATATTGCTCTCAGTGAAGTACTCTTAAGAGAGTTGTTGTGCTCCACCACAGTTTATTCCTCCCCTAGAAATCCATAAGGCTTTTGTCCGTCCTGTCATGCAGGAATATATTTTCAGAGAACCACCCCTGCAGCCCAATCAATACAAGTTGTCCAAACTTGAGCCACACATGCTAAAAACTCCCAAGCACACAACTCCACCTCTAGCTCCATTCTGAAATGTAGCCGTTTCTAATACCGTAATGCACCTGTTCCTTGAGCTCTATTCACTGGCTGAAATTAGGTCTGGATTGTCCCCACCTTTGGGAAGAATGGGCTGAGCGACGGAGGGGCACTCGGGGCCTGATGGGGGTCATGATATAGAGATACCGTCTACTGCTGCGACCGCGGCCACACTCAGCCATCACGGCACTTTCTCCACCACGCAATGGAGAGGGACGGCTATTCTGCGAGCCACAATGGCCGCTTCACTGCAGAGAGGGAAAGGCTTTGCCGGTGCACAATGGGTCCTTTTAGAGAGGTGCTGCTGCCGCTGCAGAGGCCTGCATTGGGTTTGTGCAGCCAGCGTACCTTCATCAGGCTTCTCTTGTCACCGATACGATGGTGCTCTGTTTGCAGACAGCCACAGGGCAGAGTGTGGCAATAGCGACCATTTATCCCATGGAACTCACACGTCGAGCGCTTTCAACAGCCAGAAACATAGGTTGAGCAGGAAGGGTCAAACAATTACCCGGCACCATTCTCTCAGTTGTAATGAGCCAGGAGAAGCACAATTGAGCGATGACTGCTGACACCATTTTGTTATTCAAAAGAGAAACACTGAAATGAAATGGGCACTCAAATTCAATCACATTTAGCTTTATTGTATTTTTTATAGTTGTTATGTATCTTGCTTTCATGCACTAACTGTATTTCCTCCGCATTTTCTCTGCTTTTTTTGTGGTGGAGCAAATTGAATGTTTGATAGCTTAGGTGCTAATTTCTGTTTGCACCATATGGTCCGCTCCAAACATTAGTTTTAATAGCTTCCCTGTTGTTGATGCCGATTTTTTTGATTGTCATTTTCCTGTTTGTCAGGGGCAAATGAGGCCCGCGTCACATTTGTGCCGATGTGCCACTTCGGCTGCTGCTTTCACACTTTGAAGGGGAAAAGTAGAGACGTGAAGGCTGAATGTGTGTAAATGATGGAGAGAGAGAGAGAGAGAGAGAGAGAGAGAGAGAGAGAGAGAGAGACTTGCTGACTAACTGCTCTGATGCAGTGCAGGCTTTTCTTCAGTCTTTTGGACCTCGTCCTTCTCCTTACTCTTTGCTGTTCAGTGCACTGCTCTTACACTTTTTTACTACTTATTCAAAACCCAATGCAAATTCCCATTCCCTTCTGATACGATTTCAGACTTTATAATGAATTCATATATTTCAAAGTAATGTTCTTGCCGAGTTTGATTAACTCTATAACAGATAACACACAATAGTGATACAGAACATATGATTCCAATGTTTCCCAGGACAAATCCTGTGCCACACTAATTGTATTATTTACTTATTTTCCACCAGTAGCGAAGTGTTTACCAATATGATCTGCGGAGTTAGGATGGTCATTATCATGGCTCATATAAAAACACATGATGTCCCATTACTGGACGGACTGGGTGTTCGACAGGTGAATCATTGTCAGGTGCGGTGCATAACAACACAACAGCAATGGCATCATAGATACTAAGTATCTCGTTGTTATCCAACCTAAAACATTATTATAGCAAACACTATTTCAATTAACTAGTGTTTTTAACACTCCGGGCTTACTTTCAAAGGTCTGAAGACATCCAAGGCTGCAGCCTCTCAAATCATGGCCCAGACATTGAATAAGCCCAGATCTGATTGTTTTGGGACCAGAGCCACTCTTCCCATCAATGGTGTTAATTGTGGGGGTTTAGCACTCACCAGGTTTCCAAGTCTCTCTCACTCTCTGTCTGAGCAGTCCAGGATTCATCAGTGTTTTCCCTCTCTTCCAAGCTGGTGTGACACAGCATTTGGCCTGAGTGTTTGAGGACTGGCATGTATGGTGACTTGCGCCTCCCATTCTGCAGCAAGTCCCTGGAATAACTCTGCGATTTGACATGGCCCCTGGTGCATAGCAAGCTGTAGAGTGTGGGCGGCAGGAAGTGTGTGTTGTGGGTCACAGATAGTATTAGCAGCAGAGATGCCTGTGCATGTTTTTACAGAGTGGATCCCTGGGAATGTATCAGGGATTTCCACCACTGCTGTGGCCTGTCGGTCTTTCACCCTTTTTCGGTTCACTGAAATAGAGGACACAGCACACAGTTTCTTGACATTTTCTTGAGCTTTGTTTGCATAACGTTGGAGACGTCACAACCTGAATTCTAAGAACAGGATACAATAAAACTTCACTGGCAATTTTTACCTGAGACATTTTTATTTCAAGGTATGAACTTGCACTTTTTTCTCGCAGTTTAAGGGCAATATGACCAATGGCTGTATAAAAAGAACCGATTTAATTCACAGATTAAATATTACACCAGAAATACAGTTTAGTAATAATTCCCATCAGAAGAAAGATCAATATCATCACAGTGGATAGCTTCCAGGCTGACAGAGGATCAACAGTGAAAACAAGAGGAGAAAAGAGAGAGAGAGAGAAAAAAGACAAACACAGGCAGATCATAGGAACCCAGCAGGCCTCTTAGGTCTTCCGAAGCACAAGTGTTTAAAAGTCAGCCCCACCAAAAACCTATCAAACTTCTTCAGAGTATTATCGATTGAAAGCCCTCTCTCTCTCTCTCTCTCTCTCTCTCTCTCTCTCTCTCTCTCTTGCCAAGCCCTTTCCTCCAAGGATCTGCAAGGCGGGCACTCTGCTCCGGTTACCCACTACTCACTCGCTAACCCTGCTCTGCCATCAGCCATGAATCTATAAGACTTAGTCACACCTGTGTGGCCCGGAGCAAGTCAATGAGGAGAGAGAGAGGGAGTGTGTTGTTTTAACATTAACTTCTCCATCTTCTTCCTGGTTTGTCCTTGTTGTGTTCTCAGGGAGGGAATCAAGTCCCTGCATTCTCACAATGCAGTGGTTTTCACAATTCCCAGGTGCTTTCATAGATTTTCAAAATGATCCCATCGACACAAAACTAGCCGTTATAAATCACAGACGTAAAATAATCGCTTTTTGCAAGCATGCCATTTGTTGTCATTTACCTCACATATATATCTTGGAATAAGGACAACATTGCATAACAGCTGCCATGTGTTTTACAGTTTGAATTTGGAAGTCTAATTGGAGCCCAGTGTATTCATCCAGTCGGTGGTAGAAAGCATTTTCATTGATATCTGAGTGAAAGAGAGAACAATGAATCAGAGTACTTGGAAATGAAATGTCTAGCTCAGGCTCAACCTTTTCAAGGAAAAATGTAATACCTATAGAATACTCTGCACACTTTTCTTAATGTCATTCATGTATTTATCTTTATTGTGATCTCCTTTGTACACTACTTACAGTTAAATGCTGAGTGTCAGCTCTGAGAATTTCGGTGACCTTCCTTGATGTCATTAAGCACTTGTGGCACAACCCACAGTGCATTGCCACCTCCAGCCTCTCCAGTAAAGAGCCGGAGAAATGAACCAGAAACAATGGGTGCAAGATGCACTGTGGGAGAGGCCGCGAGGACTCCATGACCATCAAGGAAGGACATGCTTTGCGCACAAGGCCCATTGGCACACTTCAGCACCACATACTTCACAGACAGCTCCCAGCACTGCCACTGTATCGGGAGCCGCTGTCAATTCAGCACCATGGACAGTTCTCTACTCACACGCATTGGTTCAACAATAGAATTAGAATAGGATATAATTGATGTTGTTAGGGTGAAAAAACACATCAGCGGGGCTGTGAAGTGCTGGCGTAGCACATGCTCCATAGAAGGTTATGTTCAGGAATTCTGTAGAAAAAGTCAATACTTTTAACATTTTTGGATCATTTGCTCTCCCTAGCTGTAAAATGTAGTGTCTAACAAATAGCAGGTAGATGTTAGGAGAGTAATGATATCAATAATGAATGCAATTTTTGGACCATTAATTGTGTTACAAAACTCCCAACATCGATTGGCCCAGTGTAAAGTGTTGCACTCATATTTCATCATTGCAGCTCTGGAGAACATGAAACCAACTTTTTAAATAGGATTCTTTTTACAGAGGCAATACACAGTACAGTATTAATGGAAAGTAAAGTGTCTACTGTGCTCTAATAATGCTGCGCTGCTACAGTAAGCCTTGTTATGTATGCATTTAAACTGTCTGCTCTTCACTTCCAGTAGCCCACTTTCACCGTGACAATATAAGTAATGTTTTCTTTGCACTGTTATAATGTTCTGTATTGCTCAGACTGAATTATTGTGACATTTTTTATTCAAGAGCAATATTGGTGTCAATTATATATTTGTGTTTCATGGATACGTTTATATTCTAGGTTTTATAACAACTCAGAAATGCTGTATTAACAAGGCCAGCAAGTATTTGTTTTCTATTTACTTTTAAAGTTCTTCTACTGTATTGTTTGCTACTATTTTTTTACTCTAAGATGTGTATTTTATTTTTAGATTTTGTGTTAAATAAAAATTATATATATATATATATATATATATATATATATATATAGTAGTGCTGAGCAACGATTAAAATATTTAATCGCGATTAATCGCATGGATTTTTTGAGATTAATCGCGATTAATCGCATTGTTATGGCAAAGTTCAATAATGAATTCAAAAGTAGTGTATTGCGCACTTTTATTTTAAAAGTACTGCTATATGAACAAAAGGGCAATAACATTTGGTTCACGAGATGCAGGTAGCATGTTTTATACTTAATGTGAATATAATTCATACTTGGTTGGCATCTTATTCTGAAAACCGAATATTCGTCTGAAGAAACCGGAAGTTGTCTCACGTTAATCTTTCCGCTAACTTTCAAAGTCCTTCGCTCGCTCCCGATCTGTGACATTTAAATGCGTTTACCGTGAATTTCAGCATATAGGTGCACTAAAATTACTGACTATAGGATGTTTGCTGGCTTTTATCACACTGTTCTTGTCATCCTCTTGTTGTTATGTATATGTATTGTCTCTTGTCTTTCAATTAAAAAACAAAAAAACAAAACAAAAAAAAAATTATAATAAATTTAAAAAATGCGTTAACGCGCGATAAAATAATTGTCGGCGTTAATTAATGAATGCGTTAACGCGAAATTAACGCGTTAACTTGCCCAGCACTAATATATAGATCTCAAATCAGTAGGCAGCTACACCTTTTCAAAAGTTTTTTCTATCTGTGGACAGGGTTATTCAGTCAGCAGGGGAACTCAATTGCATATCAAAGGAATAAGTAAACAGTCTGACAGTGGCTTGCTCTGTGCACGCAAACATAGCCAAGGCCCAAAGGAGAGCCATGCTGTTGATTCATTGCCTCAGACAGTTACTCTCCTCGGCCCATTCTGCCTCCACTCTCCCATCTCCTCTCCAGCCAATGGTTTCTGAGGGGGTGGGAGGGTTTCAGCACCTTGGATAGCTCCTGATCCTGGACTGCTGCTCACTCTCCCTCTGCCGTTCCCCCCCCACTGAAGCACTGAGGAGCTGTTCTTTCAGCACCTAGTTGCACACACTTTCCATCACAGCGCGTGTGTGTGTGTACCATAGACGTGGCATGCGTACTCTGACTTTCTTGTTGCTAGAGCTCCCTAGACAGCCCCCTACAGAAGGACTGCTTCTCTGGCTTTTTTATGATGGATTAGAGGTGCGTATGTGTGTGTCTCAGCATGTGTGTGTGTGTAAGGGGGACACATATTTGAACTATGCACCAATCTTTTCCTCCCTCTCTACCTCTACCTTTCTGTCTCTTTCTTCCTCTAATTTTGAGTCTGGTTAGGCCCAGTCGTTGTTTACCTTCCTGACAGTACAGTACTTTTATTCACTGCTATTGCACAAATGAATGGCAGGTCTCAGGAAGTAAACAGCCATGAAACGACCCAGTCAGGCCCATATCTAAATACAATATACATTTGTGCATGTGAGTGTGGGCTGGTGGTGACTTAAGCTGCCGTTTCTATTAATTATTGACTTGTGTGAAGCCAGTGGGAAGGGCTTGCAGTGGGATAGCACGACTGTGATTATGACTGATTTCCAGCCCTCAGCCTTTCTAGTGATGACTGTGCAGGACTATTGCCTCTCTCCCCACCACCCCTCTTTTTCTCCCTTACACCGCTATTGCTTTGCATCCAGCATATCTTTTTTTTTTTGTCTTTTTTTTCTTCTAAATCAAGCCAGACTTCATACCGGCATAATAGAGGCTTAGGAAGAGAACTGCTGACTGGAGCTCTTTGATGTTTGGGCTGCTGGTTTTGCGTCAGGTCATGGTGTAAATGTAGTGATGAGGTCATGGAGTGTCAAGCCCAAGCCTCTTAGTGCACTTAAGGTAGCTGCAGAATATCTATGTAAGCTCTTTCGAAGTGCATAGACTTTAACTGATGGCATGTGCAACATCGGAAGTTTTTCAGAGATGGAAATACTGTAGTACTTTATGGAGTATTGTAAGATAACAATTGTGCTCAGTTTGCATTTACAGTCCAGCACCATGGTATGTGTCTGTCTGTAAGAGTGCAAAAATGTATTGAAGAGATTACACCATATTAGAAAATATTGTTTTAGGTATTCAGTATAGGGTTAAATCCATTGTGCACAAGAGCAAGAATGATCACATCCTTCTGACTGCCTACAAGTCCTTTTTGAGAAAGTAAAATTTGCATATGAATGCATATACGTTTATGTGCGTACATTTTGTGCATGGGTCTGCCCTGTTGATGTCCCCCGGACACCACCTGTGACCTTAGGAAGGGTAAAGTCAGTATGCTGATGTGGCAGCTAATGCCGTTCCCACCCCTACAGATGGTGCCGATTGGCCACGACGTGGTATGGGGGACAGCTGCTGGGTGTCACAGCGACAGAGAGAGAGAGGGAGAGAGAGAGAGTGAAGGTGGCGAAGGCAAGGGAGCATCTAAGGATGCATTTATGTTTGTGCTGTGTGTGCTATGTAACCTTGTATCTCCAAAATGTCAACTGCTCAAGAACTACGAAAAAATGCTGTTGCATTGAGCTATATTGCAATGCATTTTTGACATTTTCAATTGGGTTTAAACGTAGTTGGGAGAATTTTCTCAACACGTGAAGGACCAAAAATACTTGAAGAGTTTTTAAGTTTTTTTTATGCGCAACAGCAGAAAAATGCATGTTTCATGCATCCTCCTTCTTAAATGAATTAGTGTATTCTCATGAAGAATAATACAATAGTACATCATCTATTATAGTCTGCTGCAGTAACAATAGATGTGTGTGTTTGTTCATCTGTGGATCAATAGTTATGCCACAAATGTACAAAGGACAACGTGCAGTCAGGAGCACTGGGCGCGTCTAATCAACAGCCTGGGCCTGTTAAAGTGGGGAACGTACAGGTAAAGATGAAAGAGAAGTGATGGCAATACAAAGAAATGAGAGAGCGGGGCAAGGTAATGGAAGTGGTTCGGAGGAGAACAGATGATTCAGTAAGACAGAGGAATGAATGGAAGGGGATCAACAGGGGGAGAGAAAATGTTTCCTCTCTCCACTTAACACAGTCAGAGTCTAGAGAAAGAGACGGAGAGGGAATGAGGTTTGGTGAGGGTGCAGAGAGCAACCTGTGGTTTGACATTGGGCTCACCTTGGCTGCCAGTCAGTTGGAACGAGGGGTCATCCGTCTCCCCCTGGTTCACTCCCTGCTGTTTTAATGACTTTACTGAGGCCTTGGGAATGGCTAATGCACTTGTTTATGGAGGTATGAAAACAGGTGGCTGCAATATTCACCTCTAGCAGTCGTCCCCTGGGGGGGAACCAAATAGTCCCTCAAGCTGGGGCTCGTGTGCAATTTGGTTGCGTTTTGCGGTTTGAATCCAAATCATGACCTTTGGTATGTGTCCCCTGAGCTTGCTGTCATTCACACTGACTCATATAGTGTATTAGTGCATCAGAAAGCTCTTTGATTTTTAGCCCAGCTGTCTATCATTTCTGTGAGAAATTCCAGCTTCACAGGTTAGTGAAGAGAATGGTCCCGTGGTGCTAATACCTAGATGAATCCCACATGTGGGTTGAGGCTTTCCTTTCCGCTCTGTCTGCCCGCCTCCTTGAATGGCCTATTGCTACCAAAGCATCCCATCCTTCATTCATATGCTCCGCTGCGTCAAATAGGCAGCCCGTGAACACAAGGGGATGTATCCACAGAGAGATTGGACGGTGGACTGCAGGGTTGCAGGGGCAGTTGTGGGAAGTGATTTGGAGGAGTGGCGAGAATGCAGCTATCATCCATTCCTATTAGAGGAGCAGGGAGAGAGACAATAAATCCCAAGATGCCAAGAGGGCACGCAATGTGTCTCGAGATACAACGTAAGAGGGAACATATCACACATAGTCATGTTTACACCAAGAATGAGAGGCAAGGAGAGCGAGCAGATACCTGAATCTCGAAACAGAGACCTTTACTGTGCAGTGTTAAATGCTAAACATGTTTCTGCTTACTGGAGAGCATGACTTTCACAACCCTTCAGGTGTTTTCCTTGCCTCTGACTCTTGAGAGGGGGTGGAGTGGGGAGGGGGGGGGCAGAGGACTGGGTATGTCAGAGCTAGCTGTGGGCTGCTTGCCTGCCTGGAATTGCTATCTATCTCCCTTGCCGTCTTTCCCTGGCTATCGTTCAGTTCAGAAAAAATGATTTCATTCTTTCTCTTCCCAATTTTTTTTTCTCTTAAGCACAGTGGAGCACTTAAAATATGCATTGGTTCAAGTTGAGTGATCCAACTGACAAGACCGACTCTGACTAGATGGGTCGAGAGCATGGCATTGCTAGCAGATGTATAATATAAGATATATAATATAACAGAGCTGCAGAATTATTGACATATTTCTCTCTGTGCCAGGTTGCTGTATTCAGTATGTTAGTGTATGACTGGTAATGAAATAAGGAGACTGTTCATCTTTTGGCTGACCATTAACGTCCACTGCAAATTGTATTTCAATTCAGCAATGAAATATATATCTATATATATTTATACACATATATTCTGTGATCTGTTGTCCACAAACCAAGCATACGGCTTTACATTTTACTTCAGTAAATAAATACTTAGAAGTCGATGTTTTGCTAAAACCACCACACTCTGTATCAATCTTTATTTTTTTAATCATAGGCTGACATTGTTTTAGGTGTTAACAGCTAAATCACATCTCCCGTAAACTCAGTTGGACAACACGTTGCACTGACTCTGCTGCTCGCACACATTCACGAACGTACTAACTAACGTACGTAAATTGAGAAGAAGAAAAAAACATCAACAGTCGCCTTCAAAATAAAAGCAATGCAGCTGTAATTCCGTGCATGATGTACATTTACTTACGTTCTATTCCTAATTTCCCAGTGACGTCCCGCGGGCCGGTTGGCGACATCCAAAGGGCCGATTATGATCCGTACAATCATACGTGGCCGTACAATGCCCACGTCTGCACTATGGGGAAGCTATTAAACTGATGGAAACAGAAAAGTTTCGATCTCTCTGCGGATGTTGTAGCAGTCTTGTGATGGCCCCGTCTACACCCCCAGAATGGTACAGTCCTAGTTTCACCTGATGGCTCGAGACAGTGGGATTAGCCTGGTGTAATTTGGCACGTGCTGCGGTGGTTCAGAGAGGACGCAAACCAATTATACAAAAGACAAACTATGAAGGAAGACAGAACAAGAGTTTTACAATAACAGATATAGTCTGTACAAGTGAACAGCCGCGAGTGCGAAATGTTTGGTGTTAAGTGCCTACATTGCTTAATTGTTGTTGAACTGAAGCTCGACTACAAGGCGTTTAAAAAACGGAGCTGGAAGATGTGAAAGTTCACTTTTGTCGAAATATTTACGATGTCTTCCCCTTTCGAGCAAAATTATAAGTATAGACCCGTGTGTTTATAGTTAATTGAAACTTGCATAACAGAAGTTATCATGTTTAGGAGTTTGAGCATTACAGCGCGATTTTGGTTAATTGTACACAGTAAGCGCCACATTGAACTTCGAAAACTATAACACCAAAGTCCTTTCATCAAATTTTAAACTATTTTACTACATGTTGACTTGTAAAAACAGCGTTAAGACTTCTATTAAATTGGCTATTAGTCTACTTGTGGTGCAAAACATGTCAACGTAGTGTAAAGTCATAGGAAACTAGGCTACTCTTTGTCAGAGGTAAAAACACTTGAGGCTAATTAGACATTTGCACGTGGAACTATGCTGGCAATTATGAGTTTACCAAACTGCATAATAATGAATAATACTTTCCTCTTTTCGAATTTGACTTAAACAAGTCTGACTGCTTCCACCGTACTGAGAAATGGTATAATCATTCAAAAATAAGTATATATATATATATATATATTTCATGCTCACTGCCACAAAGCACTGGTTGTGATGCTTGTATTGGGGTCTTTGAGAAAATCACTTATATTCCCGTACTGTGTGCTTATCAGTGATGTCATGACTGGACAAGCAACATCTTGGACATAAAACATGCCCAGCGGTGCCGAATTAAAAGGTCAATCTTCTCTGGATGTATGCTTAATTGATCTCTCCTCTGAACTCTGGGTCATCTTACTCAGGAGTGGGAATGTGCTGCTGTATGCCCGTGCACCGCCTTAATGCTCGTAGGGGGTTTCTGTGTGTCAGTTTGGCCAACGGTAGATGTGCTCAAAGTTTTGTCTGTTTGTGTGCGAGTATGAGCAGATGTAAGGGAGTATTCATGGATCCTAGCCTGTGGGCAGGAAACATCATCTCTTCTTGTTTACAGGAAAGGGTTGTCTCGGAGTGTAGGCTGCCTTTCGCAGAGATGCTGCCCATTGGTATGTGAAGACTTTATAATTGAATTAGCCCAGGCCTTATGGCCTAATGTTGGAGGCACGCTGAGTTCCAACGCAACACTACTTTCTCATTATTTGTGAAAGGAGCTCAGGAAGAAACGCATGTTGAATTGCGTGCTCTTGTTAAAGATGGAGCAGACATGGGGTGCCGCGTGTATTTTTTGTGGGAGAAAATGCGTCTCTTTGCGCTTTTGACGCCGAAATGAATCCACTTTCTTATACTTGTACCACGTGGGGTGTGTTAGTGATGGGTCTGGCTGGCTGCTAGATTTACCTCAGTGCTGGATGTGGCGATGATTGCTTTATCATCAGGCTGTGTGTAAATCTGGGAATGTTTAACTGCTGTCGGACATGTCCATCAATCAAAGCTCTTGGGGCCCTTCGGGAGCTTGGAAACTGGTGTGGCTTATCCAGCAGAGAGAAGTTGTGTGTTTTAACAAGTGAAGATATTGTGGTGAAAGTACCATATGCATTAAGAATACATTCCTGATCAGTGCATTTTGCAATTGGCACCAAGTCATGCCAGTATGTAGGCACAGATCAGTTTTAATTCTTTAGTCTGTCTGTCCGTCTGACTGTCTCTCTCACACATATGCTTGCACAGGCGCACTGTGATTACCCACAGGTGCTGGCTACAGCTGAAAATGCTGGGGCAGTCATTTATTTCAATCGGTCTTCTGTCAGTTTAGCATAGTTTAGCATAGCCACCCGAGGATTGAAGAAAAAATGAATGCAGATTTGCCTTTATTCAGAGGTATCAGCTAAACAGTACTTTGCCTCCCATGATCAACTGTCTGTGCTGCATTACATCACTCTGAGGTAATATACCGCAGCCCATCCATCTAATTCCCTTACAGTTCCATTTAGATGCATTTTCTGTTCTTATAGGCATCTCCTCTGTGCTGCTGGATGTGTAAGGGGATGTGTGCATTTGCATGTCTCTGCTTTTGCATTTACTTATTGGCTGCTTTCCCCAGCTTTCTTTTTTGAAATCCAACCCAACGGATCATCACACAAAATATGCTTAAGACGCATTTCTGCCTCACACAATGCGGCCAGAGTAATACATTCACCTCTAATGGCTTACCATCGTTCCGGTAGACAGTGGTTGGAAACGGTGGTACTGTGGAGGATGTCTGTGTGTCTATAATGAGGATTAAATCATGGATGGGTCGGGAGCATTTCAGAGTACAGTATTGAAACACTGCTGTGGTTTGGGTTTAGTGCATGCACACTTGCACACTTGCACAATGAGGACGCCACGCATTTAAGGCCCCACGGCATTGCAGACAAATGCATATGTAAGATGTCATTGTGCATCATTTAGCACGAAAAGGCGACCTTGTCGGTCATGCACTTAGCTGTATGATTTGGATGTCTGAGAATGTAATGAAGTTTCAATCAAATTGAATAGCTCTGCATTTGGGGTGCAACGGATCACAAACCTCACGGTTCAGTTCGGATCACGGTTTTTGAGTCACGGTTCAAATAATTTTTTGGATTAGAAAAGAAAAGGGGAGGAGACAAATATCTTTGCTTTCCATTTTAAAGAACTTCAAGAACACTTAAAGCAAAGAACTTTGGGCTATAGTCTTACATAAAAACAAATATTGAAGATGTCCAATTTGAAACAAAACGAAATAAATAACAAAACATTCAAGAATACTCAATTATGTTAAATTTAAGAGCAACCTGAGGTATGTTGATACCCTCTTCCTTTGATCAATATTAAAAGAATGAAAGCAGAGCAGACCGGAGCTTGCGTCCACTGTTTCAACTGAACTGAACTGCTCGGCAACAACTTGGGTCTATGTTTACTTCCTGTCAGGTTAAGTTATTCAAATACACAATAATGTTTACTATTTCTGTGAAATGGTCTACAACTTTACATTTTTTTGAGAAAATCTCCATTGTCTGGAGAGAGGGTAGACCTTTCTGTGGTGACTGGGACATTGCTGTTGGGCCTGTCTAGCTTCCACTCTGCTGCTTCTGTCAGCACCTGTAGGTGTGACTCTCAGAGAGGGGGCATGTCCACAGCACCGGACTATGAATCTCCCACTCCACCGTGATGAAGTGAGCGGTCAGTCTTTTCCTTTTCATAGAGTCCTGAAATGATCTTCATACTGAAGTGGGTGCGTGAGGGGGTTTCGTACTGTGGCTCAAGCACTTTAACCAGATTTTGAAATCCTTTTGTTTTCCGCAACGGAGTGTCCCCCGTCCACAGACCAGGATGGTGGTGCTTCATGTGTGTGGACATGTCCGATGTATTGCCGTTGTCGTATGTCTTTCTCTTTAAACAACGCCTACATACCGTAATGGTTTTGTCCACCACCCTTATCCGTCATAAGTTACAGGGAAGACAAAATGCTCCCAAACTTGTGACTTAAATGACGCCAGGAGCTTCTGAAGTTCCTCCGCTTCTCTGCTCGCCATGACTTTCACCGTTGAATGCTTTTAACATGCTCCGTTCACGTGAACACACTACTGCTTTATATCTGTTCACTGACACTTTGCATTGATATTCGGGGACTTGTTACTTGAAAAGGAACAGCATCAGTAAAACTTTATTACACACTATGATGATTAAACTGTAAAAAAAACTCACAATGGATCGATCCATGATCTGTTACACCACTACTCTGCATGTAGGCGAACCTAAGGTATAGACTGCAAATGATAATGTGCTATGTGAAGTATATAACAGCCAGGCCTATTAATGTGGGAATAGAGTCAATAAAAAGTAGATACAATAAACAGCATTTGGTGAATTAATGCATGATCTAAATAAGTACCAAGGCTGTTGAATTGAGAACCTTTTTGATCTTATTGGGAAGTTTACAGCTACATAAAACAGAAGGTTGAGTCACAAGGGAATAATTAATTTCTCTTAATCACTCATCTTCACTTATTTCATCTGGCACATCTAGCAACACACTCCCACCCGACCACATCTTGGCTGTTGTGTTGAAGCTCCTGTACTTCACTAGCTTTGAGCCCTATACTAGCATTTTAATGGCAACAAATTTAATTAATTTACTGTTTAATAAAATGATGAATTATGATGCTTAGCTGGAGAGAGGGAAAGAAGGAGGTGAAAAAAAGGCAATGGACAAGAATGGAGGAAGAAATTGGTGAGACAGGAGGTTGGACAGAGGGTCCATGTAAAGTGGAGTTTAACTTCATTGTGGTGACAGTGACTTCCACAAAAGCACTCTGTGTTAGAGACTCCTGCAGGAGAAACAGGCAGAGAAAATTGCTATCATTTGATATTCAAATAATATTCAAATAAAAAGCTTGTGCTTTACAGTCCCCCTGGCTCTCTCTCAAAAACCGGCGTCTTCCTCCTTCGCTCTTCTCAACTTCTTCCTCTGGTTTCTCTGACTGTCTGTTGTGTATCTCCTCCCCACTGAGTGTGTTTTAACACTGTCCTATTTCAAGGCAAATGGGGCTTGAGGGGCATTTCGACTCTCACGGGCAACGACTGTGTCTAATTGTGGTGCATCCAGCAGAGGGGTCAAGGGACTTTACACTCGGTCTCTCCCTCTTTGTCCCCGTCTATGGAGACAGTGTAGTCTGTGTTATTTCCATGAATGGTAAATTAATGTATCAGGTACATCTGAATAAGATACAAATAAATTGCTGATAACATCTGCTCCGTTGGTATGAATTGGTCTATAAATGTGTGTGGGAGTGTTAATGAAGGACCTTGGATGCTGTTTAGTCATTCTACAGTGAATCAGTATTAGGGCAGTCAAAATTAGCCTAAAATGATGTTTGAATATTCGTAACTGAAAAACACAGAGGTTTCAACATTTCAAATTTGTATTGTTTTGTGTGTAGTGTCCATGGCACTGTGTACTAACTGGCCGTGAGGGAAGCAGCACTGCGCAGTGCACTGTTTTGAGCTGAACTTTTCCTCGGCTGATCTTTTATGTGAATCGCTTTGACCGACTGCAGTGGACGAGTAACGCTTTGTGAAGTGAAAATAAGGAGTTCTCTACACAATACCTCCTCATTTCACAACAAAAACCGAAGTAAGTTGACAGCTGGCTGGAGAGAGCTCAACTGAAAGTTTACTCTATTGTTTGTAATTTCCATATTAAATTTGTTCCCTTTTCAAACAGTACAATCGTTGGAAGATAGCAAGTTGAACTCACATTGTTTAAGTGGTTACGTCTCCAGACTGATTTCGAACGCACAGCTGATAGGTACATGGTTTAAACATTATGTGACGTAACGCTTGCTGTTAGGACCATAGATTGCAAGAAGAAGACGTTGTTGTAATGTCACCTGCTGTTTTTTAGACTGCTATTTTGAAGCCTTGAGTTCATCATCTTGGCCATCGCCATCTTGGATTTTGGCCGTCGGCTTGTTTTTTTGCAACCAGTAAATGGAAGTGATTATATATGGTGAGGACGTATATACAGCTCTGAAAACAAGGTAGCCAAGCCCTAAAGTAATGGTGAAACGGATCCAGAAACTCGCGGTTCGGATCGTATCACGCTAAACTAAAACTTGTGTGTATTTATCACAGGAAAGATGGTATTGTAAACCCAAGTCTTGGTTGAATGGACACCGTTGGCGGTGGTGAAACCGGTAACCCATCCACCCATTATTTAGTGCGAGTGAGGCCGACAGCCACTGTAGTCTAGCGCTGCTTTTGTTTCTCACCTTTTTACTATTTGAATACATAGACATTTAGAATATTCGTTGACGGCCCTACCCTGTATAGTGTGTATGTGGCTGAGGCATTTTTTGATAGCATAATATTAAATGCATAGCTTTAATGTTCAAATAACAGGTCAAAGTAAACTAAAGAAGCCGCTAGCACAGGCTGTCTTTCCCTTCTCTAGGTTGCATCACCCACAGTTGGGCACTGTTTGGTCTGGCAAATGACTGATCTGTTTATATGCTCTGCAGCATGACATGATGGCCGCCTGCCGCTTGGGCAACATGTCCCTCCCTGTGTGGGGTTCCCGGGGACTTTCATCAAATGCCTAATGGCCAAAACAGGCCAGGCCACACTCTCCTCGATACTTGTGGTTTTTGGCGAACATGTCAACAATTGCAGATGGAAAGAAGATGGAAGGCCAATTAGAATCCTAAGTCCCCACTTGTGTCCTTGGCATGCACCTTTTACCAACAAATGTTGAGATGAGGAAACCTTCCAAATCTTGCTTAGTTTCAATCACATTGCATGATCATAACTAAAAGTTATTTAAAGTTAAATCTATATATGGTGTACTAATACAACATGAACAGTCTGAATTGATCATGTAAGGAAATATTAAAAAATGATTCAAATTAGTATTTACCAAAAACAAATGTTATCTGAGGCCACCAAAATCACCAAGGTGTTTTAGCAATTTCCTCACACACCGATGTCATACATGGTCTTTGACAACTAAATATCAAGATCTGATTGACTTACAATAAAAATTGTCATTTATATAGCAAACTGCTTCATCTAAGGCAACATCACACAGCAAACAATGATAGTGTAGTTGCATTGGGCTTATCTGCTACTTGGGCTGAATAGGGAGGTTTACCATTATGTTTGAAATGGGTAATGGATGTAGATTATTACTTCAAATGATGTAACATTTTATTTTAGTATGAAATATGTGTGCCTGGTATGACATGCCAGAAAGGATGCTTTTAATTCATTTGCATACTGCTGTGGGACTCTAAGTTATGGTTGCAAGACAGATGCCAACATTTGTGTAGAAGGTGAAAGGTATTCAGCTACTCCTTCTGAGTGAAACGTGTCAATATCACCTCACAGCTTCGTTTCTTGGCAGGTCTCTGTTCATTCCTTGTGTTGTGATAGAATTACTGCAGTGTTTTACGAGCACCGACCATGGTACAGGGAGTTACAAACTAGCTGATGTCAACATTTCCCTACATTGCTCGATACAGAGCCTGAATATGAGTGGCAGTTCAATTTTAATCACCCCTCATCAGCAGCGATCATCTAGGTAAACAGTGCACAGGGATGGGATAATTAATCATCAGTCCCTTGTCCTCAATTAGCCGACAATTGGAGAGACGGAAGGGAATATTCCAATTGCAGAGCTGCTCTAAAGGCGGCATGTTGATGACACATCATAGTTAAAGACTACCACCATCCCAAGATCTAATAGGCAACATCTTGTTAGGAGTCCCTCCGTGGATAGTCGAGATGAGCTGAGAGCTGAAATGCGAGCGGAGAGGGAAGAGAAGAAGACATGGCAGGAGAGGTAGATTTCTCTGTGCACATGTGACAGGTCCTGTTGTAGATACAGTCTGTGTGTGGTTGTGCACTTTTTTTGTGCAAGTTTTTTCTCCATCTGTGGCAAAAAATGATGAATCGATATGATCTGACTGCTGTGAGCAAGTGACTGAACTGCATCAGCATTTTCAGACTGGAAACAGTAGCACCACTCCTTAAAATCAATCGGTCAATGAATTGATCAATCAGTGGTGCTACACTCAAACCATTTAGCTTAGGAAACCTTTCAGTTAATTGAATGAGCTGTGTGTGTGTGTCACTGTAGTGACTGAGGTAATGCAAGTATTGTCAGAATGCATGGCGGCATACGGTTTACCAGAAAATGGTTTGGCATACTTGGACCATTCTGAGTAATCCGATTTTTCATTATCCTGCTCCAACATTACTGACTTGGACCATAGACTCTTATTCACAGAGGCAGTCAGATACATCAAGTGTAAGTCGATGAGCTTTCAGGCTTGTTCTCCCCTGAAGAGTTGTTTTTTGCAAGAAACACAGATTAAAACCTCACCCAGCAAGTCGTAGCCCTTTGATCAGAATAAATGAGCAATGCGATTTTTTTGTTTCTTGCAATTTGCCCCCTTGTCAGCTGGCATTACCCTTGAATTCATTTACTGTTACCAGAGAAACAGAGGGAGAAGGACATTATATTGATCCTGTCTCAGGCAGGCAAGAGACGCTCTGTGAGAGGGGTGAAGGGAGGGAAGCAGTAAAAGTGCGGAAGCGTGAATACAGGAAAGAAAGTGAGAAAGTAAATTTGAATGTAAAGATAAAAAAGGAAGAGAGCATGAAAAAAAAGGGCTTCCCAGGGAAGGCTGGCTTACAGATGCTGTCAGATCAGTGCAGGGGGAGCGATATTAAGCCAAGATGAGATGGCTGAACTTTTCACTGCCTATCCCCTAGCTCCCTTTGGTGGCAATGTGGTCACTTTAAAAAAAAAAAAGGCATTAGCTGTCACTCTGCGTGAACTTGGGCATCGCCGCTCTCCCACTATGTGTTCTCAGTGCCAGTCCCCTGTGATGCTGACTAGCAGTTAGCTGACAGCACAACAACAAAGGATGACAACAGGGGCTACACCAGCTTAGTTACCTCAGATAGCTTCATGTCTGATCTTCCTATTGAAGTCCTCGGCTGACTCTCGCACTTAGTTAGCAGAGCAGCAGGGATGGAGCATTCCTCTCTCAGAGGATGTTGGGAACATCATATCCATATTCTTCCATCGCTAGTATATATTTCTGAGCAGTGCACGGAGCCAGCTTTTGGTGTTATACAATATTGGTCTCTCGGCATTCTTTGATTTGCATTGAAATATTGTACAGGAGAAGAATGTGGAAGTTACAACCTTGCCAGCTCCCTGTCAAAGTTTGCCAAAATATTTTGTGGGGCGCTCAGTGCTACATATTTGAAGTTTATACCTTTGAATTTAATGATTGAACACTACTAATTGAACATGTAGAACATTAAGTTGTATTTGTCATCATACTTTCGCATATTCAGAATGTCATAGTACCTTGTCTTGGTAAGGTCATGTGTCTAGCAGATCTTTATTTCTAGGTTCTCAGGCCTGAAGAAAAATGTTTGAAAGGACAAATTAAGTAATGTTTTAAACTGTAAAACAAGTGAAGCTATGACAAAAATGTGTATATTATCAAATTTGTGAGTAAGAATGTGCTCACTATATACTGTTGGAAGGTAACAACATCACCAATGCTTTCTGTTGCTTGCTTTACATCCAATACAATTATGCTGTGAAGTAATTGTACTATATTTTAGCACCACTAGTACAGTAGTATTTCAGGACAGTTTGCTGATTATTGTGATAATGGTGTTTACCGTGATATTTTTGACCCCAGTAATCGTAGCATAACATTTGATAAAATCACATTCTAATTTGTCAGCAGGAGAAATGACTGGATAGTGATCATGTTATTTCAATCAAAACCCTAAATGGACTTCCCATCCATAATGTATGTTTTGTGTGTAAACTCCTTATTTCCTAAACCCATCATACTGTATCTTAATCCCACCCTTAGTGAATATCAAAAACATAAACTAACCCTGAAACTGATATTTTTTAACGCTGGTATCAATAAATCTATCAATCAATTGTCTACAGTCAAAAGAGACCCTTATGGCCACAAGGAGATTTACAGTATTTCAGCAGTTGGCACCATACTGCAAACAAAGGTTAGACCTTTAAATAGATTGATTGTAGTTTACAACATTAAACCCTCATAGTATTGCAATTTATTTGATATGTGAGCTGTCTGCCTTTTTCACCTCCCAGCTAATAGTAATAACATTTATTCAAACAAAATCACCGTCTCTTTGTCCTCTTCCTTTTCACCCTGGGGCTTTGCGTTGGGGCTTTCTGTCTGTTTGGAAGGCTGACAGCCTGAGCTGCTGTTTGTCAGAGGCTTTGGCCTCAAATACCACTCTAAGGTTTCATTCAATCACTCATTCTCCCTGTGTCTCAGCATGCTATGTATCGATGTTGGTTTGGAGCCCCTCTCCAACGGTGAGCTGCTGAAGTTGATGTAGCCTTAGGGCAGAATAAGCAGCCATCCAGCTGTGGATTGATGGGGGAGAAAGACACGTGCACATAAACACACTCAAGCGATCTGCAGGTCTGCTATTGATCCGATCATCTTATTGCTGACTCCAATGTAGTGCACTCATGTCAAAAGGGCTGTGAAATGCCACTCAGCGACACAAGGTGCATTCAATCAAAGTGGCCAAAGCTGTGTTTAGAAAGTATATCACTTGAAACACTGTAAGTAATGCTCTTAGTATCATCCGTTGGCACGGACAGTCGCTTTCTACATTGGCGCTATTTTTTTAACCAGAGTCCTTATAAAACGCACCTGGGCTCATCACTTCCATCAAACTTCATTGAGAACAATGACGGCAAAACAGCATCATTGTTCTATTTTAACCAAATATCATCTGGTCTATTTCGGGTTTAAATGCAAACACACATAATCAGTCAGCACATTAGCGTGTCGTCCACTACTGAGTCTGTTTGTAACCGGCACTAACAACCTGGTGTCTTCTCCGCTCCATGTGTGAAGAGCCCAAATAGTGTCAATGTCTTGGGATGTTCAATCTATAACCCTCACTCCTTCCAGACTGTGGCTGCTTAAAGTAGAGATAGTGAGTTTACTGCATTTGGGGAGATTTTTATATTGCAGCGACGCTTATCATTTAGCATCGGTGCTGTGCCGCTGTGTGCTGAGGAAATAGTGGAGCCATAGAACTGCAACTGATAGACTGTGCACTGCAGTACATTGCCAACGATCTGTCTGTAAAGTCATGTATTGTCATGTCGCACCCCCTAAGGGGAATAAGTTATAAGCTGAAATGGTCCGTTCACCCAAATCATAATTAAAAACGTCCCTCCCACCCCAACTTGTGTTTAGCCATGTACTTCTTGCTTAGTTTGTTTTGCTTGTGCTGCTCAATGCATTGAAAACATACAACTTCATAGAAACAATGTCTGAGATATTGTAAATAATATACAGTGTCCTGTCAACAGTTTTAATTTATTTCCCCAGTACGTAGGCTGGGTATGTACAGTACCACGAGGCCTTATTAAGAAAACTCAGTTCTTTGTGATTTTGAACACCGCCCCTTGTTTTTGTATATCTTGTATATGTATGTATATATATATATATATATATATTTATTTTTATTTTTTTGCTCAGATGAGGCTTTCCGTTCAACAGCAACACGTAGAACATTTCCTCCTCCGATTCGAAAGAACTCTCAGTGAGAGATACCGATAGAGAAGCATGCACCACTGTGGGAAGTCATAAAGGCCAGTTGTTCATTACCAGACTAATAGACAGAGTAAATCCTATAACCTACTTAGAGAAAGGCTTTGTCTTTATAAGCCCTGCTCTCTCTCCTACACACGTGGACAGCACTATGAACTCTCCATAGTCCATTTTAACCAACATGCTGCTTTCTTCCTCCTTCCATATTTTTCTATTGGACGTCCATAGACAATAGTTTGACTGGTATTGATGTTTTTATGGCTTAGTATAGCCAGCTGATACTTAACTTTGGCTTTATTAGACAGACCAGTGTGCATGTGCACACACATGCATGAGCTTAAGCCTTTCACACACACAAGGCAGCATCAATGACTAAGAGTGTAATAGATCCACCTCAGGTTGCCCCCAGTGCACACATCTACATGAGTGGCAACAGGGCTGAGGAGAGGAGGGGGAAGAGACAATAAGAGAGAGGGAAAGCTGCAGACAGAAAGATGTATAAGAACTTGTAAGTACTCCTCTTTCTATTATCCAGCTACAGCAGCCATTGCTATTCTCTATTGGGGCAGGACAATGTTTCATCCTGCAGTGTGTGCCAGTTTAAGTGTGTGTGTTGGGCTTTAAGTGTGCGTGATTATTTTGCAAGGTAAGAGGCATTTTCATAGTATCACTTTGATGATGTTGTACCCATAGCAAGCAGGTGATAAAAATAGCATTTTGCTTCCTCTGAGGCAAAAGAGGTAGTATTAAATTTGATTGCTGCATCTGGATGTTTATTTTAGTAGGGAACTTTCAGTAATCAGTGTGGAAGTGGCTTGATTTTTCCTTTCTCCTATACTGACACAACAGTACCGAGTTCAAAAGTGAACTATTTGCAAAACTGAAGTGCTTTCTTTGCTGTCTGTCTCTGTAGTTCTCTCCTCTTTTTGTAATCCTTCTCTTCTCCTCTCCATCTGATCCTCTGTAGGCTCTTGCTTTCATCTAGAGACTGTTTAGTAGGGATCATCTCATGACATTACCTATGCAGACAGGGTAATAGGACCCATGGATTGATCGTTCCTTTCATCCAGTCAGGGGTTTTGGCCAAAGGCTCGTGTTACAAAGCTGACATCATCTGTCGTACCCCTACCTCCGACAGTCATACTTCATCCAGCACACTAATCCTTCTCCTCCAGTGAGAAGAGATTTGCACGAATGAAGGAGCTACTTTAAAGGTCACATAACTAATGCAGATTTTATAGGCAGATGTAAAAAAATAAAAAAGCAAACTTAGTTGCATTGTAAAAAACAAAGTATCCAGCACTCCTCGAATGAATCTGAAACATCATTATTCCCATACAAACACCCACAGAAAACAAATGAAAATTCTTCACCATTACCATACATACCCTATATGTACACGTGTACCATAAGATATTTCTTGACAAAATAATCAAATGGCAGATATATTTTATGTGTGGAAATGTTCCTTTGTCTCCTTTGAGCAATTATAGGAAAGGTAAGAAATGTGAGACATACACAGACAATTTGTTGATATTCCCACAGTTGTGGTCTTGTAATAAAAGTCACCGAGACTAAACTTGAGTAAAAATGCGATCCGAGACGAGACGGAGACCTTCAAAAAGTGGTCTTGAGAACCGGTCTCGGGACCAAGACCGGTCTTGAGTACTACAACACTGGTGCCTAGCTTCTGAAAGCAACTAACGAATAGAGAAAGTAGAATATAATACTATACAATAGAAATATTCTCGACAAGGTTAGCAAATGAAAATTGTAGAGGGTTGTAGAGTAACTCAGTCTTCTCTGTTAAGAATCAGCAGCTATTAAGTTGGACTTCCCATACATAATCAAACATCAGCAGAGTTTGTTCTTTATTAATTGTGACTGCAGCCAGATCAGAGGACAAGGATGTGTGAATAGTGCTTGCTGACACCACAATGTATTTAAAATCCTTATAATATATCATTTTTGCAGATATTCTAGGCACCTTTTGTTTCTGTGTAACAAAATCAGCACAAAGAAAACTTTCCGAGTTGTTTAATAAGTGTAGATGTAAACAGTGTGCTGACGGAAATTTAGCTGCATCACAAACTGCTGAATGTGTGTAATTTTAAATGAGATTTTGGGGTCCAGAGTGCTGTCAGTGATTTGAATACATTAGCACGTTGTTGCAAACATTTCTGCATGTTTTGTCGATAAACACCTATTTTGCTGGCTTTCTTCTTGTCAGTTACACAACTGAGCTTCACGATGTCATTTTCATGATTTGACCTCATGATAATATTGCTATATAGTAAAGTCATTTTCCTTCGTATGAGGGGATTCACTGATACCAATGTTTTTTTCAAGTACAATAATCTACACTTGGGTACTTGCCGTTACGGAGTACCGATATGAGTACTTCATAATTCATTTATTTGCACTTAAATAACTATTACTTTTGCTCAGACATTGCTGATTCATTTTTGTGATGCTTTTGTAAATCTTTTCATCTCTTCGAGGGTTCTTATTAAAATGGCATCCCTGACATGAGCCGCGTGCGATTTATCAGTTATGAGATGAGGCTGTGAGTCATGGCCAAATATGACAGTTTTTTGTGTTTATCCCCAAAAGGGCAGGAACAGAATAGAAGCTAATTTAAGCTCTAAGATCAAGAGCAGAGATACATGCTCACAGATCACAAAAAACCCCCACTAAAAACGAAGGGGAAAAAAAGCACACAAAAAGCCTCCTGAATTATTTATGGTTCTTCATGAGCAAGTTTTACCTTCCCACTATCACATCAAATGGAGTGTGACAAATGACAAAACACTGTATGGGGAGAGACAATGAGAACAGTGGAACTCCCACGAGAAGAGCGGAGCAACTTGATGCTTTCCTTGTCTCAACCGGACTGATCGTAAAACAGCTCTAGTCCTCTGTCCTTGTTTTCTTTTATTTACAGTAGTTGAGGTTTTCTTACCAGGAAGGAATATAGATTTTTAAGGAATGCATTTGTTTTATATAATCTTCAGTAAAGACAAAAAGGAAGTATGGAACTGCAGCCGGCATGGACAATGGCAGGGTTAGAACCACTTTCTGTTGGTGGTCAGAGAGAACACTATTGTGATGAAGAGTAGATGGCATAATACTACTACTACTACAGTGTAAAGTGGGTGTAAGTAGGGGTGTTGATGAGTGAGTGTAAATCTGTCTGTGAAGATACGTGATGTGAGGCCTGTGAACCGTCATTCCTTGTTATGGGGTAGTGTAGTTTGTGGTCGGTGCGAGGCCTTGTTCCGGGCGCACGTAGTGCAGGTCCGCACATATGTACGGGTCTCCTCTTCGAGAGATGGCCACCAAAAGGTGCGGCGGAGCCAGTCTATAGTCCGCCGGATGCCAGGGTGACCAGAGAGACGGGAGTCGTGGGCCCACCGCAGGACTTGGGAGCGGACGGATGGAGGAACAAACAGACGATTCGGAGGGCACCCTCCGGGGTCAGGTTGAGTGTGCTAGGCCTTGCGTACCACCCTCTCGATCTCCCAGGTGACAGCACCGCGCATGTACGAGGCAGGCAGGATGGTGTCGGGAGTAGAGTCTCCCTCTTCCGGGGCAAACTGACGGGAGAGTGCGTCCGGCTTGGTGTTCTTGTGACCCGGCCGATAGGTGATGGTGAAATTGAAACGAGCGAAGAACAAAGCCCAGTGGGCCTGGCGAGAATTGAGGCGTCTCGCCGTGTGGATATACTCCAGATTTTGGTGGTTGGTCCATACGATAAAGGGGAGCACCGATCCCTCCAGCCAGTGCCTCCACTCCTCCAAGGCTAACTTGACAGCCAACAGCTCCCGGTCGCCTACGTCGTAGTTTCTCTCCGCCGGGGAAAGTCTACGGGGGAAGAAAGCACAAGGATGGAGCTTAGAGTCGAAAGCTGACCGCTGGGACAGTATGGCTCCGACTCCGGTGTCCGAGGCGTCCACCTCGACGACAAACTGGCGTGTCTCGTCTGGGTGGACCAGAATTGGAGCCAAGGCGAACCGCTCCTTGAGGGCATGAAAAGCCTTGTCAGCCTCTGGGGTCCATGAAAAAGGCACCTTGGAGGAGGTGAGTCGTGTCATCGGTTCTGCCGTTCGGCTGCAGTCCCGGATGAACCGTCGGTAGAAATTATTGAACCCCAGAAACTGCTGGAGCTTCTTTCGTGAGGCGGGCACCGGTCACTCCATTACAGCTTTAACCTTCTCGGGGTCCTTTCTCACCTGACCCTCCTCAATGAAGACGCCCAGGAACTGCACTGAGGTAACGTGGAATTTGCACTTCTCAGACTTAATGAAGAGCTGATTCTCCAACAGTCGTTGCAGAACCTGGTGGACATGGTTAGTGTGCTCCTGGGGATTCGGGGAGAAGATGAGAATGTCGTCAATATACACAAACACGAACCGGTTGAGGAAGTCGCGGAGGATGTCATTAACCAGTGCTTGAAAAAGGGCAGGGGCATGAGTTAATCCAAACGGCATCATCAGATACTCAAAGTGTCCCAAGGGTGTGTTAAAGGCAGTCTTCCATTCGTCTCCTTCGCAAATTCGGACCAGATGATCCGCGTTGCGGAGGTCCAACTTTGTGAATATCTTAGCTCCAGCTAAGGATTCGAAAACAGAAGAGATGAGCGGTAATGGATATTTATTTTTGATTGTAATTTGATTCAAACCTCTAATCGATGCAGGGACGGAGGCTCTTGTCCTTCTTGGAGACGAAGAAGAAACCCGCTCCCACAGGTGAAGATGAGGGACGTATGATTCCTGCGGCGACCGACTGTTATATATTTCTCCATAGATTCGCGTTCTGGCCGGGAGAGATTATATAGCTGACTCGTGGGAAGTGGGGTGCCCGGAAGCAGGTCAATAGCAAGGGGCGATGAGGGGGGAGCGAAAGAGCCCGCTCCTTGCTGAATGCCTCTCCTAAATCCAAATATTCCCGGGGCACGGCGGAGAGGCTCGAACCTGTGTCAGGTCTGCTGGGGGGGGGCTTGCCGGGGGACCGCAGATCTGAGGCAGTGAGAGTGACAGGCGGAACTCCAGCTGGTGATTCTACCCCCAGCCCAATCGATCTGTGGATTATGATCCTTAAGCCAGGGAAGTCCCAGGACCAGGGGTGTCCAAGGGGTAGGAAACACGTAGAACCGGGGCTTCTGACTGTGATTACCGGACACGAGCAGGGAAATTGGCTGAGTCTGGTGTGTTATCTCTGCCAGTGAACTGCCATCCAGTGCGCTTACTAGCTGAGCACACTCTAACGCTTCTACTGGAATCCCTTGACTCTTAATAAACGCAGTGTCCAAAAAGTTCTGTTCAGCCCCTGAGTCAATGAGTGCCGACAGGTGCACAGGCCCAGATGGTAAACTCAGGGTGGCAGGAAACAGTGAACGAGGCTTGGAAGGGGGAATTGTCCGTGAATCGCTCACCAGCACCCCCACTCTTACTGGCGAGCTCTCTTTTGGTCGAACAGAGCAAACGGCCATGCGGTGTCCCGACTCACCACAGTAGAGACAGCTTCCTGAGCGGATGCCTCACTCTCTCTCCTCTGGAGAGAGAAGAGTCCGCCTGAGCTGCATCGGCTCCCCCGGCTCCAAAGGGGGAGGTGCCGAGGTAGGAGAGCGGGAGCGCGCAGGGCTGTACCGACGAAACGGGCTCGGAAACTGAAGGCTGGAGCTGGAAGGCCTGTAGTTCCTCTCCCGACGGCATTCCCGGATGCGGTTATCCATGTTGATCGAAAGTGTGACGAGCTCTAACGACTCCAGCTCTTCCCGGACCGCGAGCTCATCTTTCAAAAAATCCGAAAGACTGTTGCGATATATTCCCTTCAACGCCTCCTTGTCCCAACCGGACTCCGTGGCCAGAATCTGGAAGTCCACAGAGTACTCCGCTGCGCTGATGGAACCCTGGCGAAGACTGAGGAGGCGCTGAACAACGTCTCTGGTGTAAACCGGGTGGTCGAATACCCTCTTGAATGCCTCTAAAAAGTGTTCGTAGGGGACCCGGTCTGAGCTGCGTCTGTTGAGCCAAGCTTCCGCCCAGAGCAGCGCCTTGCCGCGCAGCAACCCCATCGTAAAGGCCACCTTGGCATTGTCCGAAGCAAATGTGCAGGGTTGCTGGTTAAAAACAAATCCACACTGGAGCATGAACCCTCTACATTCCCTGGACGCTCCATCAAAAGGCACAGGTGAGGGGACGAAAGACTCACGGGTGCTGGATGAGTCCTCAGGGACCGGCTCCGGGGGAGGAGAATGGGGCAGCGTGAAGTCCTGCAGCAGACTTCCTATCTCCGCTACCTGGGACCCGATCCACTAGTCCACTAGGTCCTTCAGAACCTGATGGTGTTGCCCGAGAAGAGCGCCTTGGGTGGAGATCTCCCTCTGCAGATGATCCGCAGGAAGAGATGCTGCTGCGGCGACTGGGTCCGTCATGGTCAGTCCGTTCTGTTATGGGGTAGTGTAGTTTGTGGACCCAAACGCATGCACACACAGCAGTTTTACTCCAGCCAAGACTTTATTTAAATGTGCAGGAGGAGTCAAAGAATGAACAAACAAAAAACAAAGACCAACTGTCCAGCAAATAAAAGTCACTCCTCTTTCTCCACCGGAGTCGGGAGGGAAGCTCAACCGAGGCCGGGACAGAATAGCCTCCGGAGTCGGGAGGGAAACTCGACCGCACTCAATACTGAAGGAACAGAAAAACAAACAGATTACGATCTTCACTGAATCGGTGTTCAGACTTACATGACCAGACTGGTAACCGGACGGACTGACAACACGCCGGTGAAACGCCGAGGTATTTAAGTCAGCCAGCGGCGATCACTGGAATGAGCCACAGCTGAGCCTAAGGAGAGAGGCGTGAAGTGGGCGGAACACGGGGGTGGAAACTGTAGGCATACCTACACATAAGCACATGGCCCACAATAACAAAACAGACAGGGGGAAAACAGAGGAGCACAAACTAGGAGCAGACAGGGATCCTAACATTCCTCCGCTGAAATTATATTAATAAAAGTGACAAATATATTTGAATGTGGGGAGTAATGTGGCTGAATACATTAATGTCTTTTTATGGCATTACACAGCAATATTTTGTTGCTTCCTGTTTGTTTTTCTCATGCAGAGAGGGAAGGAATGAAGTAAAAACAAAGGAAAAATAAAGTTTTGGTGTGCATTAGCTACACCTGTGCAATCTAAATTAATAAATGAATGCATGGTCCTACAATCACTGATGATTCCTTCCCATGGAGCCAACATGAAAACTACTTTGATTCAGTAAATGTCTGCTGTTAGCGAGGCGCTGTCAACTTAGCTCCCTAGGATCTGCTGCTGACTGACGGGCAGAGCAGTTTACTGAAGACCTCTCACTTTCTGTGTGGATTCCCAGTTAAATGTTAGATTTTATTTTAAATCTTGAAAGTGACATTGTTAGTGTCAGTGGGCATGAGACAGAACATGCGGTACTGCTTTTTCTTTAATTTTTTATAATTTAATATTTATTTTTATTTTCAAATCTGTTCTTTTTACTATTCAAACACATTTTTGAATGGAATATATTTTGACCGCCCACTATCAAACAGATGTGAAAAGGCCCAATAGATGCAGATTCATTTCAAAATGACAGATATCGGAGAAGTGTGTTTCAAAGTAACCTTTCCACTACAGCCATCAGCGACAGACTAGGCCATGCCAGACATTGTTGATATCCTGGGTGTCTCCAAACAGCCACCGACAGAGACAGGGGTCACACAGGTTGTTAAAAACATGGCAAAGGGATGCCAGTGGCATTGTTGTTTGAAATGCGGACAATGAACAATAAGTAATAGTTTCTACAGAGGCAGTGCTCTAACACACACACACATAACCCAACCGCTCTTCCTCTGTTCTTGCTCTAAGCACCACGGTAGCATAAATCAATAGCCTAAAGCTGCCTGTTAAGGATCTTGGTGGGAATCAAACTTGGCTCCCTCAAAGCGTGTTTTTAAAGTGTGGAGATGCAGCATATCATTTTACTAATTTTTTTTTTAATGTGCGGCCTTTAGTGAAGCACCTGGTATGAAAGCTACAACTGTAAACTGTATATTGTGTTGCCATTTTAGAGTTGGTTTGTGTAACTTTAATGAAAATCAGATTTTACCCCAAACTGAAGTCAAGAGAACTGAGTTATGAGTGCACTTCGACATTCCCAGTAGTCCCCACTGCCACTTGTCCTAAGTGGTACAGATGAAGGGATGGGAGGGAGAAGATGGAGGAGAAGGAGATGGTTAAGGCCCCTTAATAATTGATTTCCACCAGCAGTTGTAAAAGTTCTTCATTCCACTTGAAATAATACATGAAACGTCTGCCACAGACGTACCCGTGTCAATTTTTAAAGGTTTCTTCTTTTCCAATGAGTTCCTTTTATTTTTATTTTTTTATTGCTGTCCCAAATTTCATCCAATCAAAATTTTTCACAGATTCCAAGTGTGAAGGGGTTGTCTTGGCTGGTTTTCAAGGTCTACTTTGAAGGGGAACGCAGTGCAGCTGGGCTGCTGGGATCAACCTGCAGCACGCCAAGCGGAGGAGCACATTAACCTCTCGGTTAGTAGGCAGCATGGACTCGTGTCATTAAAGCAGCACATTTGCTCTGTCACACACACACAGACCATTTTTTTGCAAACAAGTTTTGTCACAAATCCACGAGTGCTGTTTTTATGCCTCGTATCACCTCTGTAACCTCAGCATCTCATCACCCCTCTGTGTGTGCAAGTGTAGACCTACCTCAAAGTCACGTTTGCCGGTCGGCTCTCCCCCTAAAAGGCCGCTGTTTATCATGGCGCATTATGCACTGCCTCTCTCCGGCAGTCCAGGCTGCAAGCTTGTGTGTAATGCAAGGCTTCCTCGCAGCCCCTTCGGCCCGAGCTTCCCATGGGTGGCATCGGAAAACACTCCAACACAAGCAAACGGCAGCGAGGGCTCCGGCTTTGCATGTCCGCATGATATGACTTGAGGAGGACGTTTCTCTGTTCTCAGCAGAGATGAACAGCATAGCTCTGTAACACGTGCCTTTCGATTCAAATAAAGGCATTTTTAAGTATACTCTTACTCCACAGTATTGTTATTTATTAGTGAATAAAATACATTTTTGAAAAATAAAAAATAATCAAAAAATCCCAAATTTGAAAATCGAATAACTATCCAACAAAAGAATATTTGAGTCCAGCATTGGAACTGTGGAGTTCTTTTTTTATTAAAATGTTTGTCTTCTTATAACTGTTTTTATCTGTGGCTTGGCTACATATTGTTGCCGTAGTGTCCATCTGTCCCTGTTGGTGGTTTGCCCTGTAGTTTCTGTACCATTGTTACAGATTGGGCCTTTTAGTTAGCCTCCTCGCACCAGCCTCGACAGGTGTAGTCTGTGTCTCCTCACCTCTCCCCAGACGACTGCACAAGCGTGCACACACTAGCACACACAAGCGCACGTGGATCACAAAAACAGTTTGTGCAAAACTAAAAAACCTTTTTCCTGTTATAGTATCCTTTCACTGCCAGAGCTAAGGCACTGTTATAGATTCAACATGACATGTTAAGCAATTATTTATTTTTTTCATACTCAAAATGACATGAGGAAAAAGACTCCATGGTAAAATCAATTATGCTGAGTCATAATGGCCTCTTCCTTATCGGCTAACATCTCTGTTTATGTATAATTGGTTCATGATAGCAGTCTTTTTGCCCAGCAAGGCAGCCTTATGAAGTGCATCTCTCAACACAATTTATTGCAACACAGAAATGCATTTTAATCCCAGAAATGTCTCTTGTGCTTTATGATCACACTAGAACATCTATAGGGTCATCTATACTAGAGCCCATCATTATGATATCAGATAATGGCTGATGTATAGATGTATCTAAAAATGTCTACCTTTCAGGATAGGAAGGATAAAGAACTGTTTAGTCGGGTCTATCCTTCCATCTCTGTCTCGGCACATGTTTTAAGGCTAGTTTCCATCGCTGTGGCCTCATTTCTATTACCTCATCTCTGCTGGTGAAATGAGAAAATAGAAAAGTAGGAATTGACTATTACAGAACACTGAAATAATTAAAACAGAAGTTCCTTGGGGTTTCACAAAGCGGCGACTGTGTTACACCGTATGGGTGTCAGTTTCAGGAAAGAAGTGTTGAGGGCGACCGACTGTGAGAGAGGTCCTTGTCTTACACGTTTCTGGGTCTCCAGCCACTATACTACTTAAGCCTTCACACCTCAGGCCAACCTGATTAGGCCACCTCTGCCTTGTTTTCATCCACTTCCTCTTTATTAGTTAATTGGCTTAGCTCTCTCAGGGGGCCACAGACACACCGGATCATCAGACCAACCTGTGCTCGGTCTATCTCTGCCTCATTTTACGGTCTCAAAATCTAACTTTCTTTTTCTTTGACATAGCTGCTTCAGGGTACTGAAAGCAGCTATACTGCAAATGGCTGAAATGTAATTAGGAATCCAAAGGGAAGACATTTTTTTGATGCTCTTGTCTGTGTACCATCTATGGACACTAGGGATGGGTATTGTTAGAAGTTTATCGATATTACTAATACTCTTATCGATCCTTATCAGTTTTCTTTAACAATACCCTTATGTGCTCTTTTTCATTACTAAATAATTGCTTTTTAAAAATATCACTTAAATTGTAAATTCAGAACAGGACTATATTTATAAATATTTTTTATATTAGAGCCGCCACATACATTTCTACAATAGCAAAGTCACTATATGAACTCAATAATATTATCTCTCTGGTAACAGTATCAGTCCTTCCTCGTGTCCTCTGTCCTCCTCCCTCTGCTGATGTGATTCACTGCTTGCAGGTACCGCTGGATGAGTGAGGAGGGGCTGCTTTGTCTCAGCCAACAGAGCAGTTTACAAGAGCAAGCTACGATAAAACGTTAGACTACATACAGACAGCTGTAGTTTTTGCTTGTTTATCAATTTGCTATTAGTCCAGCTAGTGCTTTGTGCTAACATTGCGGCGAGTCTACAGACAGAGCAGATCAAAATAATGCTTTGAATACTTTGAAAGCCCTGACATTTTGCCACTAGTAACAAGTGTAGTTGTCTTCAACTTGAGTAATCTTCAAGTTATTCCTTAAGTCAACTGGTTCACTTCACTGTCTCCACTCCAGCCTCTCTGCTCTATTCGCTGACTTCCCTCCCTGTGTTTATGCGTGTGTGTGTGTGCGTACTCGGAGGAGCTCCGTTATGACACAAAGAACAGATCAGATGCCGCAGCATGATAATAAATGACACCAAAACCTTAAAAAGTACAGATTAAAAGAACACATAATGTTGGAGCTTATCAAAACTCCTAAATAATTTAGTGGTGGTGCCCGTTTTAATACCTTGTTTTGGTACCCATCCCTAATGGACACACACACACCCATGAACACAAATGCACACATTAGGGGCGGGGACAAAATAACGTCCCACATTATATTCACTCAACCTAAAGTAAAGTAATTATGTTTCTTTTCTGTTTTTCGAGACAGATCCCCTTCTATATTTGTCCATTTCCCTTCGGGCAAAACACTCAAATGCTCCCTCATAAGGAAGGGAGAGTTTTACTACTGCTTTGCTGATACTGGGTGTGGAGTCATAAAAACAGACAGCATCATTCCTGACTTATCACTAGCAATATAAACATAATAACTCCGCTGGGATGCTGTATTACACTGTAATTGACCCTTCCTCATTTGCAAATTGAGCCCATCATTTCCAGCTCATGTGTGGCAAGTCTTTAGTGTAGATAGCGAATGAAAATATGGGACTAGCTTGATGTTATCGGTGCATTAGGACTGTCAACATTGGCAGAAAAAACTGGCTCAACCTATTAGAATATACATTTTCTTTGCATCATATGTCCGAACTAAATGTGATGCGACACTTCACGCCGCCCGGTTTCTATTTGTTCCTGTCAGTCACTTTAAAAGCACTGCCTTGGAAGTGGAAAAGCTGATTGGAGAAGTTGAAATGAGGAATTATCTGATAGCTCTTCACTTCACTACAAACATAAGTTGATACTGTGGCAGCTGGCTGGCAGAAGATCGCCTGAAGTAGCTAAAAGTTACTTACTTGCTGTTGGTCTTATTTCTAGTAAATAACATAAATGTGTGTTTTCTGTGTTTAAAGATATCAAGTGCTATGTGACTTACGTCATTCAACATGGAGGCAAGTGAACTCTAAAACACAGATTACATGTTGTAGATAAATATGAAATTGTATGCAAGGATGATGTTGCCAGATGATTAAGGGCTGTACTGAATACAATTCTTCTCTTTTATATTTGAAAGCTTCTATAGAGGCTTTTGAATGAAGCCTCGATTGTCTTGGAATGCCTCTCTGTAACTTTGCTAAACAATCTGGTTTAACCACAATGAAAAAAGAAGCTGTGCAGCATTTGAATGTCAACGTTATTAATGAAGCTTCAAACCATTCGTACAGCCTTAAAATGTAAATAAAGCTGCCATGGTGAAGTGCACACCTAATGTACGCATGAGATTACTACAAAAGCATTTTTGAGTTAGCAAAACGTATGTCATACAGCTAAACAAAGGCTATGTAGGGGACAGTATTTATGTATTTCATGTATTAATATTCTGGACGATGCAGATTTCAATTACTATACAATCCCTGTTTTTTGTTCTGAAACAATGATCAGCTCCTTTGTGGCATGGGAAGGAACAAATATGAGTTATCACTGAGGAAGATATAAAAGATTATAAAATAGTTCTCATCAATAGTAACTATTCTCAGCATATAAAGTGTTTACAGTAGTATTCTTACTGATATTTGTAAGAATGCAGGCTTTATGACTTTGCAATTGCACAAATATCCCAAAATTGCATCACACCAAGTCCCATGAGTCCAACAGCAAAATCACTCTGCATTATGTCATCATTTGTTATCCATACATGAGCTTTTCTCCTGGTTCTAATAGTTGATCTGACTTGTGTGTTGTCTATTGCTTGAGTTTTGTTGGAAACAGTGCTCATGTCATCCCTTGTGGGATGTATGATGCTCCTTGATGATGTTGGCTTGGGTAACTATTGTCATGCCATAGACTTGTTGGGAGAATCCCATTGATTCACAGATGAGATTAGAGAAGGATTGTGGGAGGAGCAAAAGGAGATTAATGCCCTTTTGTCTTTGTGTTTGGCAACACATTTTAGCAGCTTGCCCTGTCATGCAGCTGGGTACTACGCCCACATGCCATCCACTGCTGTTTTCTCCCCAAAATCACACCTGTATGTTTGCCAACCCTTGTATCAAGAGGATACTGCTTATATTAGGGAATTTGTAGCATGTTCTTGCACTTGCATTCACATTTTGCAGATACTGCATCCACACAGAGGACATACTCGAGGGATGTACCTGCTATACTTAGCCAATTCTAATCCATTTCAGATACATAGTTAATTGTAATATATTGTGCTCTGTTTAAAGAAGCCTGGAACCTTTTTCGAACACACAGTAACAGCGGATTCAATTAATGATACCCACACTCGTAGTGATCTAATCTAACAGGGTCACTTTGGGTTAAAAGACTGTTGCATCGCCTCTATTTCATCCACATTTTGCACATGTACTACACCTCTAATGTGTGGCTGTTGGCAGTGTTTGATGTCCGCTATGCAGTATTTTATGCAGTATATTCACACTTTTGTTGGAGAGAGGCTGCCAAACTATAACTGTCACAACAGATCCACACTGATTACTACTACTCTATATACAGACGCCAACCACTAGGAAACAATTTAAAGAAAACCTGGTATGGGCAGATACTCAATATTGCATTAGTTTGAATAGGATCAGGTGCAAAAGAGCTTTTATGTCTCATCTTTGCTATATAAACATCGAACAAAAAGTTCGGGAATTAGTGTTTGGTAGATTATTTCTCTGTTGTAACAATGCTTCTTGGCAATGAATTTTATACCGTTGGAAAGCCTGTTTAGTTACCTTTTTAAACGGTGCCCCATTTGTAAGGAACATAAACAACAATTTCTTTTTTTTTAAATCTTAAATATTGTGCTTTTCATGTAAGACTACAGCCCAAAGTTATTTGCTTTAAGGGTTCTTGAAGTTCTTTAATTAATAAATGGAAAGCAAAGTTATATTTGATGTGTAGCACAGTGACAGTTTATGAAAGCTAATAAAGGTAACTTAGTACGTCTAGACTGCAGCTTCGTATTTTGTTCCCTCTGAGTTCTAATTTCAAGCGTCTCTGTTTAATTGACAGACAATCTAAGACAAAGCTAGAGTTGTGAGGTGGTGGACTGAAAAACAAGAGGAAACAGAGCTCAAAGAGATGGATAGAGAGAAAGAGATGGAAGGCGTAAAAGCGAGAGAGCTCACTGGGAGAAAGTGTCAAGAGAGCTCTGGTATTCCCTCCTTCAGAGAGACGCTGATCATAGAGTGCATGGCTGTTGTGGGATCAAAGGCTTTGTCAGTCAAAGCCCCTTGACTCTGCCTCCGCAGAGCCGACTACAGGTACTCGGGGAGGCCTGGACATGGAATAATTCATGACCAGAGAGGCTAACCCTCAAATGCTCTCTCTGCCCAGAATGAGACTGTGCATCTGGGGTCACGGGTCTCAGAGCCTCCCCTTATCAGCCCCCAGGCATGGAGTTGAGAACAGCTGCTGGGTTTGGCTTCTGTTCCTCTCCTGTATTATCTGTTTTAACACACATACAGCACAGTCTTGTGTTTGGCACAGACACATTCAAGCTGTGAAGTGTTGGTGTGTGGCATAAATGGCATGTTTTGCATGTATATGGGTGGGTGGATGCTTGGCATGAGATGTATTGTTTTTTTGTGTGTGTGTGTGTGTGTGTGTGTGTGTGTGTATGTGTGATATATATTTTTAGCTTTTCTACTAATGATTTAGTGAACCTAACAGTTAAATCACATTTTACTCATGGATCCAAGTTTCAAACAACATATGGTTTGGGCTTGCTGGAAGCGTATATGAATACTATTAAGTCATCTTCTGGCAGTTCTGTTACACAAGGCTGAATAGAAACACTCAGGCAATCAGTCGGGATTTACGTGAACTGAATTTACATTTACTGGAATCTGAATTTAATTTTATTCATATTATTATACTTATTTTTTTCAGTATTGTGGTGAAAAACAAGTAAAAATGTTTCCATTCAAATTGAATGTAAACTTTAGGAATTCAACATTCTTATCTTTCCGTTAATGACATCATCTGCCCACAGCTTGAACAGTATCTAACTTATATCATCAAGGTCAAATCATCAAATGGCAGCTTTCCCAATTCTACAATCCTGAGGGTTTATTGATCACTTGTTAGCTTAGCATAGTATGTTTCTTGCATGTTTTTTTTTAACAATAATTTACAAGCTATCACAACGCAGGTCTTAATTTCTGTCAAAGAAAGGAAAATACACTCAGTTGTACAGGGAAATCGCATAATCAAGTTTGTTGCAATAAAATGATACCAACTTAATGTGTAGATAGGTGTGAATAGTAGAGATGTATCGATCACTTAGCAGCTAATCGAAACTGGCTGGGTTTCAGCTGATGGGCCATGTGTGGTGACCTGCCAATCAGTCTAGTATGTCCGATTTTTACACACGTGTGCTGCTGCTTGATAGTTGTATGGCAGCACAGGAAGTAATGTCACAGCCACACACACACAGACGCGCATGTCGACAGTGTGGAAGTTCTTCAGCATGACTGAAGAAGACATAAAGCTTGCAATTTTGTCAGAACTGCAAGTCCAAAATAAGTCACGCAGGCACAAGCTAAAACACAGTTTGGAACAAGTCACTTAATCAGACACTAATTATAAAGCAATTCATTCCCATGCGTGCCGCTCAGAGTAATCCCAGTTACCGGTTAGTCTGCCCACAGCTCAGGGTCGACAGATAACATTAACGGAGGTTTGCTTTGACAACTCAGTAAAACTGAATGTTGGTTGAAGTTAAATTAAAAACACTATCCTGATGTGTTCAAATGTAATCTTGCAAAATTTAGTTTTTGGCCAAAACTTGAATAAATGGTTGTTTAAAGGAGCTTGTTTTCACAGTAATATGAAATGGATGTTGGAGAGAATTATCACCTGTAACTTCCTAACACTAGCTCTTATAGAAGCAACTTGTAAAACATATTTAACACTACTACTATCAATTGTTTCCTACTAAGAATTGTGTTTTTATGCAAACAAACACTAAAGATGATAATAACAAAGTAAAGGAATTAAATCATGAATGTTTGATGGTGTAAACTGATTTTTGGGTGGTTGAAATTATTCTTTTGTCTGGAGCCTTGCTGTCAATTATAGTCGAAAGAAAATTGAAGTCGGCAGGTCAGACTTATAAAAAAATCTATGGTGTTGTACGGTGTAAAATAAAAAGATGAAGAAAATAAAGATGATCCTACAGGAGAGACGCACCACAAGATCAGGGCAAGGCAGAATCCTACAGGCATTTACTATCGGACCAGACAGGTGGATGGATATTTTTCCTACTTTTGAGAGTACCTGCTTCTTCAAGGATTAAGCAAACTCTGCCTGGCTCACCATTGTGAGTAATGCATGCAAAAACTGCACCAATTAGTCTTGGTGCTAGTCTTCTCCCTGTACAAAGCTGCACCTCCAGTCATCAATCCTTTAAGCTTCTGAAGTTGCGAATGCCTCCACCCTCATGGGGTTCATCTCTGGTGGGGATGAATCTGGCTGGTGGGAGGTTGACCATCTGGTGACCTGGTGTGGACAAAACAACTCAACACTCTAAAGTCAGGGGAGGGTTCATTCTACACTGCCACTATTGAGACCCTCCTCACCTACTCTATCACCCTCTGATACATTGCTGCCACTGCCAAACACCTATAATTGGATTTTATTATCATAAAAAGTGTTGTTCAACCTGCCACATGCAGAATGGCTGTTCATCAGTTGATTACAATGGTTTAAAGCTTTCCAGCACATTATCTTAAAACATGAAGAAGTCTCAAGAAGCAATGCTGGAAGATCTGTTGAGCCTAAATCCAGTGCTTGGGCTGATGCTTAACACTAAAGTAATTGTTGTCAGTTTATTTGATTGGTTGTGTCTTGTTAGCACTTGCTTGGTAACGGTGTAAACACAACAGGTTACAAGGAATGTTGCATTCTGGAAAGCAGCTTGCTTCTCCTTTTTATTTCTTGTCTTTGTACTAACATTGAGCTTGAGAAGGAAGTGTAGCTTGTAGCACTTTGTGCATGCACCCACTTGTGCCAATAGTTGGGTGACAACATTTTTAGTCGCCCAACCAAATCCAAGTGGCCCCTTTCTTTGCCAGATAGCTTTGGAAGGCATGACAAGAAAGAGGGTTGTTTTTGTCCACTACTTTCTTTTGGCCTTCTTACTAGCTGACAAAGCAAAGTGAATGAGAGGGGTGAGGACAGTGTGTTGAGTGAAGCTTGCATGGTGGTGAACAAGAGGTAGTCTGGGCATAGGACAGACACTTTCAATCCTAGCCTCCACTTCTTTCTTTTCTGCTTCCTTACAATAATAAAACACTTATTTCAGCAAAGCCAGACATCTTCTTTATTGCTCAGTACGTTTGCATATACAAGGAGCTTGGTGATTGGTGCGTGGCAATAAAACGCATGCAAAAATAGCTTCAAGCTTTTAGATTATGTATGTTTTTTTTTGACAGCCCTAGTTAATAGTTCATGAATAAAACCATGGTGTGTCTTTACTTGCTTCTGGTTAGAGAAGGTAAGGTTTTCTCCTGCTGCCTAATGAATTTGATGAACTGCATTGTACACTGAAAATGTAATCATTGAATATCAAATTCAAGGGATGGGTGGTGAGTGAAATATAAGTGATGCAACATTATTATAGGACTTAATAAATAACTAAAATGAGAATGTAAAATAACAATGACCCTGTGAACTGCAAGGCCTCCCTATTGCCTAACCTTGTCATCTTTCGGTGAGGGATTATGGGATTATGCTGTGATCTGTATTGCAGCACAGGGACACCTGTCACCTCTCTCTATGTACTTTCATCGTAGTCTTGACAGAAAAGTCCCTCGTCAACCCATTAGAATATATCTTTCTCTCTCTGCTACTGTTTTAATAAATAAATGAACGGGCATGGGGAAACTGAAAAATGTGTCATGGTGAATATGCTATGTAGAGTTTGGGAAGGGAAAGACATAGCAAAGTGAAAGAATAGGGATGGAGAGAGGACACTAAACTTGAGGCAATAATTAAGTGGAATATGGAGGGCGCCCTCGAGGGTGCATCTGAATCAGCACTTTGCATTTTGATGGAATGTGAGACAGCATGGAAGCCACTTTTATTAATGAGTTTATTTATGTGCGGGTGGATGGCATTCGCCCTGACTCTGCGACACGCTTGGCCGGACTCTCCCTCATACTTGCAAATTGCTGGCAGGGGGCAAACAAAGGGGACTTGAGGTCGCATCTACTCAGTGTACTACAAGCTGTGGAGACCAACCATGTAATGATCAACTTATTTACATAATGCCCCTTCAATGCACGCAATCATATGCATTTGTATGGATTCATTAAAGTTCCACCGATCGTTTTTGAAGCCGATACAGACGTGGTGATTTGAGCAGCTGATAGCTTGGATTGCATGTCCATGGCCCATGTACGTTTTTAAGCATCTGCTTTGAACATTGCCCACTGAAAATCAAGAAAACACATTAGCGGGATCTGATTTGAAATGTTGCATTCCGATTACTTTGGGTTAAGGGTTCACCATTGATAACCAGTGTTGTATTTAACTATACAACTATTATTGTGCATATTTGAAAATTGTTCCCAGACGGGCATTATCTGAGTTCTCTCCTGAAAAGGGTTTCCTAAATGTCATATCAAAATGGTCATTTAATGAAAATTGAAGTTGAAGAGTGGTACTTTTCTTTCTCCCCTTGTTCTACTTTCATTGGTTTGGTCACCTCTTAATAAAGACTGTATCCGAGCAGTCAGCAAGCCTCCCCAGAGAGATGTATTTACGACGAAGTTCATGAGGGTTTATGTCGTAAAGATTTAAGACTGAGCTTTTAAGGCTGTTTGCAACATAAGCACATGTGTTGAGTTGGAGTGGGGAGATTATCGAGTGCTACATCAATATGGATTGTGCATTATGGCCTTTCCACCTTTCTGTCCATCTTCCCTCCTTTCTTTTTCCCATCTTGTCAGGTATGTTACATAGATGATCTATTGTTTTCATTCACTCATCATCACCACAGTCATACATAAGATATGGTGGTTTTGAGTCATTGGAGATGAGGGAATAGCTGGTGTTGCGGTTGGCCTGAGTGCTCTTGCTCATATGGACACATACAGTATGTCTACAAACGCACGTCAATCCTTCCATCCTCGTATATGATTGTGTGTGAAATGGTTTACCACACTTGAGCATGAAATGACCGACACCATGTGAGAATGCTCACAAGGGATTTGACATTTGATTGGCCTGTGGCTCACCACCTGGCCCTGGAGGAATATTCATGGCAAACTGACAACAAATGCAAACAAATGGGATTTAATGGACGCTACCCTTATGCAAAACAGTAACGTGGGTCAGGATGGTGTGACTACATTGCAAAAAGCTGTATGTTGCTATTCTGAATTTCGAATTTAGCGTCTTTAAATCCATTGAGCAAATAGACATTTTATATTTGCTTAGTGATCTTTTTTTTTAAATAACTGTCTAGTCTATTCAATTCAATTAATTTTTGGACAGCCCAAAATCACAAATTACAAATTTGCTCAGAGGGCTTTACAATCTGTACACATACGACATCCTCTGTCCCAGAACCCTCACACCGGAACAGGAAGAACTCCCCTAAAAAAAACCTTTAACAGGGAGAAAAGAGGGAGAGACCTGAGGGAGAGCAACAAACATACTCCATCCCTCTCCCATGATGGACAGAAGTGCAATAGATGTCATGTGTACAGAATGAACAACATAACAGTTACAACACATTTAATGCATATGACACAACCACGGCAGGAGGCAAGACCAGGGTCCAGGTATCACCAGGATCCACAGAAACATGCGAGGCGAGAAAGCACAGATGAAGAAGCAAAGTCCTCTCCAGATGAGTGTGTTTATTGTTGTGCGATTGTTGTTTCTGCTTACATTTTGTGAACTTGTTATGGTAAGTAGGTTGAGAGCAATACATTTAAACAACAAATCTTTAAAAAATCAACAGTTATATATCATTCAATTTGACCTCTGAATTTATGATGTGTAGTGTTATTCCAATTAAGTATTGCACCTAAAAATCTATTAAAAAAATTCCAGAAATGATTGAAAAAGATTGGGACAGGTGTCTGTCGTTAGTATTTTAGAACATTTTGCAAAAAGACGTCGTAAGTAGTTCAACAATGAAGTAAAATGGAGTAAACAGTGAGGGGGAGAGCTGTGAGCAACCAAACACAAAGCACACACACTAGCATCACTGAGCTTTTATCTATCGAAGTTAAGAGCAGGCATGTCATCACAAAATATCTTCAGATTTGTAACCCAGACATATTGTCAGAGCTAATGGGTTTCCTTTAGCCTCGTAATGATGGGTCTAAATTGAAGGAGCAGATAGTAAAAGTGTCAAAATATCAAAAGTCAATCTGAAATGCTCTTGGAAATGGTGATCATTGATTTGAGTGTCTGGAACAGCCTTGTTCCCTTCTCGCCACTGATTGTACGGTCAAGCAGTCTTTCGTCGTTCTGTTTAAGCAGCTTTATTTCTTTCTTTTTCCACTTTGAATTTCAGTCTGCAATGTGTATCTGCTACAAATGTCTGACAGTATGTTTACTTTTGGCATCAAAGTCAGTATCTTGAGCTTTATAGAGTATTACAGTTAGTTAACACAATGTTTAGGCGAACTATCACTTTTCAATTTGCATTTCTTTAACTATCACGGCTCTGCTATAAACTGGTTTTCGGTATTTGGAAACGGCACCCATTCAAGTTCCAACACCCCGAACAACTTGCCTTAACTTCACAAGCATTATCACTGGGTATGTTTTCACATGAGGTTTGATCACGTACACAGACACATGGTGGCAAGACCAGCCCTATGCTATATGTCATTTTTGTCTAAAGCAGTGATTCTATTTTCTTTTGGTTTGTCTGGGAGGAAGATAACCTTTCCATTTATTGGCCAGGGGCCTCTCTGCCTCTGGCATCCTCCTGGCTTTAATTAAAGCTGTAATTGTGCAGACAGGCTCTTCTCTCATTATATCTAATCTTTTCATTGAACCTGCTTGCTGTCCCCTGTTCAATTATCTGAACTCACTGTTGTGGAGACGTGGTGAGAGGGAAGTAAATGGAGTTGGAAATGTGAGCTATACGATATCCGCTCCGACCACATGGATCTTTTGACATGTTTGAAATCAAAGTGTTAGACATGGGACAAGACAATACCAATTGTTGCATTAAGGGCTGCAACAAATTATTATTTTCATTATTGGATGTATTTTTTAGATTAATGATTTGAATCTATTAACGTTTTAAAAAAACAGTTTCCAAGAATCCAAAGTTAAAATTGATTGTTTTGTGTATTATTTTACTACAATATATTTGCTTAGCATTTCAACGACAATTGCAAGAATTGTGGATGACACATTTTCAGCTAATAACTAATAATTTCAGTACTACCAAGATTACTAAAACCCCTGTGCTGTATTTTGAGAATGAATGGAGAGAGGCTCTGTTGTGCTCGTGTGAAACTGACGTTGTAGAAGCAAGCTCTCCTCTTGTGTGTGGACCTCTTCAAGGTCTTTCTCCACAGTCTCTGTCCGGTCTTTCCTAGGGTGGAGAGTCTGCATACCACATGCTGGTTGCAGCCTGTATCCTGCTGCTTTCAAAGTCACACTGTTCAGCATTCTCCAGAAGCCGCTTATTTGTTAGTGATGAAGTCCCGTCTCTCAAACACCGACTGGCCAATCATAGCACAGCATCGGCCAGTTAGTGCCAACTAGTTGTGTTCTATTGATACTCATTACCAGGAGGTATAGAAGGACATATACATTTCTAAATCTTTACGTTTCAGCGTGGAGCTAACATTAGCAGATCATGTTATCATTTACTTGCAGTAGCATTTCTATGCTACAGGCTAATTAAGGTATACTGCATGTATACACATGCTACTTTTGCATTTTAATGATTGCAAGTGTCAATAAAGACCAACCCGGCTTTACAGTAACAGTGTTGTTCTAAAATGTCATTGCCTTCTGTCTCAAACACCAGGTGATGTGATGGTTCACCTTCGGCTGCAGCTTCTATCTTTATCTCTTTATTATCTTCTTTGTCATATCAGTTTGACATTCTGGACAAATCTTTTCAAAATCATATTGTAGACCCTTCTGTCTGTCTCTATGACATCCTTAGTAACCGTTTGGGCTCCGTGGTGGCTCTGACAGCTTGACGGAGTAGCAGCGGGGGGTGGGACTTAGCAAAACGTCAATTGCATACTGAGAGATTGTCAGCAGCTGGTAAATACAGCCACCGTTGGAGATAGACAGGACCTCTGCCCTTTCATAAGCATACAGTCCCTGCATACATACAGGCCTTCACCTCATCGGGGTGGATTTAGCAGGACAGGATTTGTTGTAGAGCAAATACTGTAGTGTTAGCATTGTCTTATTGATTGGCTACTTATACGGTGTATAGAGGACTGATCTGAGAGATAAACTGAGAGTTGAGGAGGACAGTGAGGTCTCAGCAAAGAGGTGTGTGTGGTTGTGTATTCGGGTAAAGTTCATCCCTGGATGGAAACTTAAGATCAGTATCTAAAACCATATCTCTACTTGGGCCTTGTACACCATATTGACAGAGGAAGCCACAGTGGGGTGTGTATTTGTTGATTTGATAGCATCCTTAGCGCTCAGCTTCTCTTGTTTTTGGTGTCCAGAATATGTACAAACGAGTACGCTGAGGTCTTACTCTGTGTTTTTATTCAATGGCGATGGCTTTTTAACTGTCCTTTTATAAAATTAGTTAATAGCCATTTCTATCAACACCTGTTAAGTCAAAGGAATAAGTGTAGCGTGCATATTTGTAATTGGGTTATAGTGTAAAAATCATCAACAATCACACTTGTTTTAATTAAACCACAGCCCAGATATCTGCTCTACACAGTGGTTGGAGAAAACCACAGCCTCCCCCACAAATCTTTTGTGCAGTCAGGTATTGTGCCAGTCTGTCGCAATTAAGGGCTGAAAATCGAGGTGAAAATGCCTTAATTATGTTCCTTAGAAGCCCCCTGCACCATTAACGCCAAACACAAACCCCTTTTGTTGTTGTACAATTACATTGCTTCTTCACTTATGCTCTCTTTGCTTTGTCTGGCGTCCATTTTCTAGAATGGCCTCCACCCCATGCGCCTTAGATCTGACCAGAAAATGGAATAGATATAAAGAATTGAGAGATTTCAGAATAAAAGGAAAGCAGCAGAGAGTGAAAGAAGTCAGGCAGAGCAATGGCAAAAAAGGATTATTGATTATTGGGCTATTGTCAGTCAGGTACGTCAAAGTGCATGTGTGCGTAGCCAGGGACACACAGAGCCATGACAACTGTTATTGACTTCAGGTTGTAGGATTAATATTGCACTCATTCGCTCCCTTATTATTGCCCACTCACCTCTGCTAAATAAACACTCTTGTATACAAGGCTATGGTTAGAAAGTCTTTGTGTAGCTCAACTCTTTCTGCTCATCAGTTCTGACACAGGTGAATAATGCATTCATACAAACAATGTGGCAGCACATGTATACAAATGTATGTTGTGAAGAGGAAAATATACAACATGGCTCACGTTCTATCTCTCTCTCACACACACACACGCTTCCCCTACAGTATATTAAAGATCAGCTTTGCCCTTGGATAATGTCTCTACTGCATGACTGGCACACATAGAGGTCAAAGGTTAATGAAACATTTGCAGGTACAAGCACTGACCCTTGATGTCCAAAGGCGCCGATCCGTGCACTCAAAAAATGCATATTGTTAATTTTAGTATGCATTATTCTTCAGGGCAGACGAGCTATTCATAGCTTTATGGCCGTGCTTTGTGGCCTCAAGTCAAAGCACTTTACCTCGTTAAAAGATCCTGTTAAATAATTAATTGAGTCCATCAGCCTCAAAGGCAGCGATCAATCGATTGATCTACTACCTCACCCCCAATCCCAAAGAAGCTGCAGCTTCCATCAAATCGTTTCCCTTCCTCACTAATAATTTATTCTCAGTACTTCAAACCAAACATGCCAAGACTAAGGAGTCAAACGACTATTATGCTGAAATGTGATGTCTAGTCTCATATCTTCTTTGATCATCCCTTATCCCAAAGGAACAATGTTGGTCCTGTCTTTTTTAATGATAGCTGATTTGCACAGATCTATCAAACCACATGGAAAAGTAAGCAAGGTAAGACTGAAAGGTCATCCTCTGTGAGTTGCTCTGCAGTAAGTAAAGAAGTTGATGGTGATGACAGCTGAAGAGGAGGGCCCCCCAAGGACTGTTGCTTTGCATCTCTGACCCTCGCCTTGGGCTCAATATCAGTGGCGTATATCTCTGCTTCTGGGTCTCGTCAGCAATGCAAACCTGACAACGGCTGTATTTTTCATCTAGTTGGAGCGGGTATCGTTAATCATCCACATCTCCTTTTCCTGCCTTAGCTCCTCTTTGTGCTCACGGCTTCTCTCCTCCCTTTTTATTCTCCTTTAGTCCCTCATAAAGCAAAAGTCTTAGTGGGCAGTTTTGTGGTAAAATCATTCCTCTTTCACTTATTTTGCCCTCTCTGTAGTATCGAAAGTGTTTGTGTAAGTAGGGTGAGATATCAGAGAGGAATGGCTATTTACCTTGTGTCGAACAGCGAATAAAATGATCATCTTCCTTTTCTTCTATAACTGTTACCCTAATGAGAATCTCTATTTTAATGAGGACATAATTCAGGCCATGTCCACACTACTACGTTTCCATTTGAAAACGCATGTATTTTGCTGCGTTTACTCTGAGCATCCACACTACGCCTGAGTTTTAGAGCACCGAAAACTGATGACTTTGAAAATGCACCCGAGGACGGATACTTTTGAAAACTTCGAAGTTACCTCGTAGTGTGGACGGTGTACCGCATAAGTTTGGAAACATGACGTAGACACCCGCTACTTGATTGGGTCTTAGCAGTCACGACGTGTCCTTCCCTGATTCGTCACGCCCCTATCACGTGAACCTTTCCCAGAGGATCACAAACAACAGCCTTGATTATCGATCGACTACCAGCTCAATTCAACATATACAACGGACCACAGGTGTTGCTGACCTTGTTGTCTTTACTAGCAGCTGTTGTTCAGTTAAAGTCTGCATTTTTGCGGAGGAAGCAGCTGTTATTGGAGACATTAGCGAGTGGCGTGTCCAGCGGAGCGGACGTCTCAAGCACGACCTTTCATTATTAAAGACTACTTTATTACTCTGTCGTATATATTTTTTTTAACTAAGCAACCAATCTACTTCCTGTTTACATGCCCAGCGTAGGTAGTCATGTGATAATCGTTTTCAGGCTTGCTAGTGTGGACGGAGATCGTCTTTGCTTTAAAACGTATTAGTGTGGATGTAGCCTCAGTCAGTATGCCAGGGTCACCCATGTTTGTCTTTTGCCCTCTAAACCCATGAAGAGGAGCAACATCTTACAATTGCTATCAACTTGGAAAATTTCAAAAGTGGATTTTTCCATTGTGTTGAGAAAGTCGAGTAGTTTCTTATTATCATTTGTCTAAGTGGTATTGTATCATCATTTCTTTTAGCACTGCCCCTCTAGTATAACTCAGCTACCCAAGCGTTTACCATTCAAACAGCAGCAGATATTATCTTTCAAAAATGTTTGATAAACATCCACCGTTCCCCATCTAGACTCAACTGCATACTTTGCACTTTGAAATGAAGTGAAATTTGTTGTAAGGAAGTGTTGTAAAATGAATATTAAATGCACGGCATTTCAGTTAATATGCAGTTAATGTGCTGTAAGGCCATGCTTCCCGTAAATAGTTTTAATGACATTCTTAAGATATAATGGAATTCAGATTGCATGCTGATAATTTTATAATATACCAAAGATCATTTCTCTCTAGATTATAGAATTGATTTGCATAATAAGTCAACAAGAATTACCAAGCAAGAACATTGTCAAGAGATTTTAAACTGCCAATCTAGGCTAAATGTACTGTTAACAAGAAAACACATTGGATTTTTACCTGTATTTCTGTGTAAAGTCTTTCACTCTCTCCAAGGCTAAGATTTCTCTGAGAATCAGGGTTCACAAACGACTAAACATCCACACAGAGTGTGCCAGGATTGATTGTTTGTGCCAGAAAGGAACAAGAAGGAAAGTAAACTGATGTTGAGTAGGAGGGCGTAAACACACAGACTTCTCTCACCTCACCTAAAGCAGCATCTGTAGGCCGCCACCGTACAGGGAAAGGAACCGCGATGGCTCGTATTACCTCTTGTCTTCCCCCACAGTTGGTAACCTGCATTTGGTTTTATTTCCCAGTAAGGCTTTAGGTCATCCCAGCTACATACGGCACTATACTAAATGTGAAATGCCATTGAGCGAGACTCTTTGCTTGTACTTTCTAATTCCAATGGGGTTTACTTTTCTTTCAGTAGGCCTTAACGGAGTGATTTCTGAGCTGTAGAAAACACATGCTTTGGGCTATTCTCACATACTCTTCCAACAAAATACCAGACAAAGAAAATGTTCAACCCTATATACAAAACTCTGTTGTTAAGAAACAGAATCCCCAGATACTATAGTTTCTCCAAGACGGTGCTTCATGTGTCTGGTCCTATGGCTCATTGGGTTCAATGGTCCATGTCAACTGCTGTTAGCTGTGAGAGTTAATGTTTTGATTCCCACTATGGCCACATATGATTCAAATATATGCCTTTATGGGGCCTTAAGACACTTAATTGTCTCTCAAAATCCCCATGCATTTGTCTAAAGCTCCACACAGCTAAGCTAGTTAGCTGGTCTGATGAACTTCCAGGATAATGAATTCTATGCTCATGAAAAAACTGTATATTAGACTTTGATAGGTTTCACTTTTTGCCATTAACGCTTGTCGCTCAATAAGATGATTTTTCTCCATGTAAGGTTTTCTACTAACTCCATTCTGTTACCAAATGACATACAAAGCAGAACTGCAGGTGGGTCTTCATTTCCAGCTCCTGTATGACCATGACATTTGTCATTTCCCGGCTATAGGAACAGACATTGATCCGTGTCGAGCTGGCTGTCCACTCCTTTTAGCTTAACTGCCACTGGCTCATTGTAATGCCTCAGTGTCCTACAGGTGTCATTGGACCCCATTAACGGAGACGGGCTGGATTGGCTATGCAAGATACCGTGGCTCATTAGAGGCAATGGAACCGGTGACATTCCCATTTTCACGGCTTCTCTCATTCGCATATTGGCCACAGATTTCTCTGATGTGCCATTGTTTGACTGGCAGGAAGAAAGTGACAGGAAATTTTTGACATATTTATTTCTCAGCGACAATGCACTGCCAGTAATTTAACTAAGGAGTTAAATGTTTGCCTTACGTATGTGCAGTAGTTGGTGCCCGGTTGCATGTTATTGCTTTCCTTGCAATAGTTGGAAACATGTAATCATTTATTGTTGACAGATGTAGAACGTAACATTGACAAATGTTCTTGTGACATAATAATTATAGAAAATAATTTAAGCTTAGGAAAAAACTGCAAGCTCTTGCAAATAGGGCTGAAATTAATTATTATTTGCATCATCAATTCATCTGGCTTCTTGGTTATTCAGTGAATCATTTGGTCGATAAAACATAAAATAATACTACGGCAAAAACCTCAAACATGAGGAAAAGGGATGAAATAATAGATGACAGAGCATGGAACTAAAATATTTTTTTCAAAACATATTTTCACAATTTCAATACAATGCAGTGGATAATATGAAAAGAAGCCACAAAAACAGGAGTGAATTGTTGTCTACTGTGTTGATAGATTTTGATTTCTAAACAGCCCTGGCGAGTGTGCTTTGTTGAAGACCCGTCGACATTGGGCAAGAGCACTTGTATTTGCAGTGTTCATATGAGAGAAACACGCCCGCTCTGCCTGCAGCGAATGGAAGCAGAGCCCCGCTGCTCCCTGCCCACACACTGTTTATCGCTACAATAGTACCTTTTTTAACAGCAGGGTATTTTGATACTTCTCTAGTATTAGTATACTATGCTACACTACACAACAGCTGTGTAGCATGCATTTGTTTTTTCCCTGTTTTTCCAAAAAACTTCCTAAAGTGCTATAAATTAGAAAGCATTATGCACTATTAATGGTTCTGTTTTCAAAAAGATTTAACTGACTGTGTTGTTATTAATTCACGAAGCTTTACTAATTTACTGGTAATGGTTTTATATGCTTCTAAATATTAACTTCCCTGTGGAATAAGGAAGCCTGCAATTGGATTAGGGGTTCAGTTATTAACTTAAACGATGAACAAATGGGATCAGTTTGGTCAGAGGTGGTATGTCCTCGTCTTTGGAGTGCTGCAGATGTCATGTGACTGAGGGTGTGTGTGTGAAGAGGTCTGCTGCATGCCCTTATTCCCATCATTATCGCCTCACAACCGTTCCAGGTCATTGCAGCTCCCTAAACACATGCACACTGCCACATCCATACATATGATATGTACTCGCCTGACTCTGAAAAATGATTCAGCTGTAAACGGGTTATTTACAGCTGTGGCCTTGCCTCTCCTCCACACGCAATTAAAAAGCTGTTTAGATGCACTAGTGTAACTCATTGGGCATCTATCCATCCCTTCTTCCTTCCCCTCTTTCCTTTTTATTTTTCCTCCATTTTGCTCACTGGAGGGGAGCTTTTTCATCACGCCACAGATGACATCCTCCTTTTTTGTCAAGGTCGCTGAGGAGGGGCTCTCGGATGATTGTTGTCACCTGTCACCCCATTTTCTTCTCGGCATCGGTTTTCTCTGCGAAGTGCTGATTGTGCGGACACCGTACAAGCTATTGCTGCCAGTAGCATATTCTCACTGAGTGCAGAGTGTTTAGCCGTGTCATTGTCAGAGTGCAAGTGGTGATTTGCGAAGGCTGTGTTCCCTAACGATGCTTTTCATGGGCATGATGTCATGTACTAATGACTTGGCTTCAACTGATCCATTTTAGTTCTGGCCTTACACTCCACCATATAATATTGATATAATATAATACTTCATATAGTTCTTTATGGCTGAATGCCAGACTTCAAAGGTTTACGGATGCCACTATTCTCAATGAATGTGTGTGTGTGTGTGTGTGTGTGTGTGTGTGTGTGTGTGTGTGTGTTGGGTATCAGGTGAGCTGTAGAGGTGATTATTTCTCACCCATCATCCAACAAGGCTGAACTTTGATGCCCTCCTCAAAGTCTCATGTTAATCTCTCCCTACCGTTTCATTTCCTACAGAGAATCACAGCTAGCTGTGATTCTCCTCTACTTCACTACCTCGCATCCTTTATTGCTCCCTACTGTGAATTGTTGGTACACCCCCTCTTTTTGGCTCCACTCCTCTCCATCCTCCACATTGTCCCATGAGTTCTCAGAGGTGACGGGCAACCAATGAGGACACTCATTGTTACGCCAGCTAAAACGAAGCCATGCATTTTTAATCGGCTCTGACACACTCGCTCTTTCTCGCGCTCTCTCTTTTTTTCTCTCTCTCTCTCTTTCTCTGTTCTGTCTCCCCCAGCCACAGCTTGATTCACACCCAGCGGAGAGGCATTTCACCTGGGACCACAAACCTTAGTGTCCTGCCTGCCCCTAGTGCTTGTGTCCCACTGTGTGTGTGTGTGTGTGTGTGTGTACATGTGTGTGAATGGCAGACACCTGCGCAGTGTAGTTTTGCTTCAGGGCCTCGCAGCTTGTGTCAGATGGGGAGAGAAAAAGAATAAGGGAGGGGGTCTGCATCCACTGACCTTCAGCCATTAACAAAAGGCTGCTCTTACACCGACAAACATTTAGTCCACTGTGGGATTCATGAAACTAATAGCACTATTAATGAAATACTTTGGTTGCCAGCCGACAATGGTCTCTTGTGTGAGTAGATCAATGGATTCATCAATGAGAGACTTGGCGGATATTTAGCATTGTTGATTGAGAAAATGAGAATCCCATACAGAAACTAAATGCATCCGCTTTGCTGATCTGACACAGACACTGACGAAAGTAACAATGTTTAATTGAAGGTTTTCTTAAACCAATGCAATCTAATAAAACAGCCCTGCAAAAAAATCTGCCATCATGAAGTTTATAATGTAAATTGTTTGTTGAAACTGTAATGATTACATTTTGTGTTGATATTTGCAGCTACACTTGTAGTGATGTTGACTTAAACAGCATTCAACTGAGAGGTGGTCCTTGTAGTTTGTCTGATGGTATACATACAGCTGACAAACCAAAGCCTCCAAAATGGCCATAAATGTGTCTAAAACAAGTTCAACTAAAAATGAATGATTACACTTTTATGTAGGTAGAGTTTACTCTAGTACTGTATTAAACTGCATTGGTTCTCGCTGGTGGTAATATGTCAATTGAATGTATTATGGGACAATTTGCTCACTCTTTGATCAAATTAAATGGTCTGCAGTCAGGTGGTTGCTGCCAGAGGCCCCACTGGAGGCAACAGGAATCTGAGCTGAAGGCTTTTCTGGTTAACTTGTGTGCAGTACTCGGCGGTATGACCAACAACCTGTAGCACAGTATTTTTTAAGACTTGACGGATTCATTGTTTTTCTCTTTTCGCTTGACTGGGCTTTTATATTGGTTTGTGGTGGCATATTCTATAGTCAAGAGTACATTGAATATGTAAAACATTATAATGTCATGTATATACTGAAGGCTTTAATTACTAGTGTTTGCTTGGCCCCCCCCCCCCCCCCTGAAAATATTTCAATATTTGAAGAATTCCGGATGCATGAAACAATTGCAGAATGTAAACAAACTCTTACTGTGCAAACTGTAACATAACAACTAAATATTTTAAGATAATTGTATAAACAGTATAAACTGCCCACGAGTCTGTTATTGAAAAGTGGGCCACTGTATGTCGGTGTTGTTGGTATATTGTTGGGGATAGCAGTTTTGCTGAAGACATACCTTGAATCCAGAGGGAATAATTGTGTCCGTAATGTCTGACCATGGCGCTACTGCAGGCCTCAAAACTGACTATAGGGTTACCCAGTATGCCGTTTGGCTACGTATATTTGTAAATATACAATTTTTTGTTTTGCCATGGTCTTTGACCCTGATGATGAGAGTTAGTTGTGGGTTATTAATTGTTATAATCTTGAGTGTGCAGTTAATATGATGCCCTCTCAATGCACTTGCAGCTTTCTCCGGCTGTAGCACTCTTAGCGGCTGTTCTGTGGTCTGGCTGTATATGAAGAACTGATACTGTACGGGAGATTAAAATACTGGATACGGGTCTGTATACCACCCAGCACTACCTGCCTGCTGTAAATGCTTTCGCTTCTTATCGCTGGGGGATCTGACCTGATGACGAGCTTTTATGTACTATTTGTTATAGCTGTGATTTAACTACGTGTTTCCATTTTATTGTACACTCCCTTAGTGTCCTCAAGTGTGCTCACACAAGCACAAAGCACAGGTTTACATGAGTAGATCAATGTTACTATTAGCGAGGAGATGTGGAGATCGTATCTCGCAATCTCATTCTGGGTTTATCCCCAAATAACTTTTAGCCCCACCCGTGCACGGCACAGCCGATCACTTAATATACCAGATTTATGATTGCAATAACATGCCTCCGTTTAATAAACCATGTTTATTTACATGGTTCTCACATGTGTGTGCACACCATGATAGAAGTCATTACTCTCCTGCCTTGTTCCCCATTCTAATAGGGCATTAGTATGCACTTAGTGGCACCGTTGGTATTGAGCCCTCCCTCTCAAACTGCTGATTGGTCTTTCCTTCATTCCCCCCTCTTTTTCCCTCCTGATGTCACCTCTTTTCCATGCCGATCTCCTTGTGGCTCCCTCTGTCCCCGCCCCCACCTCCCCTCCCTGCTGTTGTCTCTCCTCGTGCTTGAAGACGGTGAATTAGCTCCAGCCTTCAACAGGGATCTGCCTTTAATGAAGCCTTTGTGTTTGTACTCTGAGCCGGCGCCGTTTCAAAATTGAATTGGATGTTCTCTCCCCGCTCGGTTCCTCTTACCTTCCAGCTCCCAACACGGCTCTGGCTTTCTCCATTATCTCCTGCATTCCTCGCCACAATGCTCCACATTGTCTGCCTCAATATGCAGGCATGTTGTTTGAACGCATCCAAACGCTCTCAGGCGTGCATCCAAGTCCCCTCACCTGCTTGCATAATATGACACACACACACATACACAGTAGCAACGTACCACATTGCGTAGAATGAATGCCTGGGGATGGAGACTTTGTCAGACATACACATTCCCCTTTTTATCCAATAGTCAGCCATTTTGCCATGTCCATGGCCCAAATTGCACTAATGCTCTATTCTGGCACCCAGAGCTCCCTGTACACTTGTACTTGCATCCTCTCCATAGTACTTGTCTCTGTTCTTCCCTACACAGCCACTGTCATCAGTGCTTATCCTTCAAGCTGTGTTATTGTTGTTGTTTTTTCTGTTGTCAATGTGTGACTGTCCGTCCTGACCTTGCCCCATTCTTCACACGTGGCCACCCTGCCGTCTGGGAAGTCTTCAACATATAGCCACACTCACCAACTCCTGCCTGTGAAGCAAGGGGGCTTTTTGTGTCCCCTGACCATTCTTAGGCTCTGACCAAGAGCTTTAGCCTCACTTTCTCCACCACCCCTCCCATATATCCAACTCTACTCTCTTGGTAATGGTCAGGAATTAAAGGGAGAGCCTGTTTCTCTTCACTGCCCCAGTTGGCTCCTTATCTTTCTTCGACTATTGTTGTTGTGGCTTACCCCTGGCCTGACAAGAACATGACAGAATACAGGGGGCGGGGGTTCATTTGCGGAGACTGAAAAAGAAATACATGATATAGCAGGTGGAGTGTGATGAATGATAAATGATAGAATGCTTTCATATTCAAACGAGGAAGAGCATAGACTGAGGGTCCTGTATTGCAGCAGAGGGTGTACTGAGGACTGCAAACAACTCAGGCTGCTGATTAATCGTACATGTCAAAAGCAGATAACACTCGACATGCAGACCTTACGCATGGGTCACAGGCTTAGAAGTATAGCCACTGCCCACATACAGTGTGACAGCCACAGTCCCATTTTCAGTTTGTTTTTAATCCTTATTTATGTTTTTCTAACAAACAGCAACTTGACAAAAATCCATCTTCTCTGGGCCATCATGTGGTGTTTCCACCAAATGACTGAGTGTGATTACTCGGAGCAGTATGATGGGAATAAATAACAATATAATAAGCGTTTGATTAATTCTTCCAACTGTTTTTAATGTTCCTAAGGTCTATATAACTCATGCTGAAGAACTACCACACCAACGACAGGATGTGTGGCTGTGACGTTACAGTGATGCTGTTTGCTGACGTAAAACTACAATGCGTCACCCATGTATGAATGTCAGCTAAAAACTGTCTGGTTTAGATCGACTATCCACTAGTGGTGCAACGGATCATAAAACTCAAGGTTCAGATCGTATCACGGATCAGATCAGCACAAAAGAAAAAATGAGCGAATATAACTTCGAGAGATCCCTGATCCCCGATACTATTATGCTATACTTCTTATCCTTTAACTTTGTTACAGTCACCTATAGTGTTTTTTTCTTCATAAAAATGCACAATTCAAATGATAAGGAAATAAAAGATTGTATTTTTATGGATTAAAATACATCTTGTCATTAGTAGTTTTAATGATGTGCTACAAGCTGCCAGTGGTATTGTAAACGGGTCATAATTCATCTCTAATATATATTTATGTTGGTGTGAAAACGTCATCTTCAAACAGGATCTATTCAAGTTTCTCACCAACACACCATTTTACGTGATTACAAGTGAACACATCATGATAACGTTATGATTCACCTTTGCCCAATACTCGGTTTCACTGAACAGAGCCTGAGTCCCTCATAATGTAACTGAACGTAACCTTTGTTCATTGACCGTTAGCGGTGCTCTTATCATTAACTAGCTCTCCTCCTCTCAATTTAAACACGGATTGGTTGTTACAATGTAACATTATCAGAGATTGGCGAATAGAAAAGCATAAATGATGTCCTGATCGCATATTTTACTGAATATTGGTGGAATAACGATGGTCAGTCAAACTTTATTTCACACTGTGATGGTTAACGTTAAACTGTGTGATTAATCCGAGGTTCACATGCGGGCCGGACCGCGAGGTGGGATCTGTACGGATCACAGATCGACAGTGGGCCGTTACACCGATAATGTCCACTTTTGATCATTTAACTAGAACAATAATAGTTGGGCTGCAAAAGGTATAAAACAGACGGCTTTAGATGTTAACGTCCACAAAAGCGTCAGTGATGGAGAGTGGGAAGTTAGAGGGGAGATGAAGAAGAGGCCAGTAAAAACATCAAGTGTGTTTTTTAAAGCCTGGCAATTCATTTACTGTAGAGCTATTAACGATTAAAAAAAATCAGGTCCCCTCTATTTGTCTTGTCGAGTTATATAATCTCCGTCTCCACTAGTACTACACATGACAGGTAAACTAAATGTAAATGCCTGCAACGTTTCCCTTTGATCCCAGTAGCAGTGCTCTGTGGGAAGGCTGGGCTTCATGATGGAATAACTGCTGCATTACAGCTACTTCAGTGCTGGTGGATGTGCACAGTGTTTATTGGCAGTAGTTCACTCCACAATATGGCAGAGGTGATTACCCCAGTGGTGTCTGGCTCTAACTTTCACAGACGGCTGTGTGGTGTAAACCTATCACCGAGAGGAAGTTGTTTTTTACTATTTGTAATAATTGTCGATCTATGAGAATTGGTTTCAATGCGCTTATAAAGATTTATAAGCCTTTATTTGTGTTATCTTCTTCGGTTGGGACTTTGTTTCCCCTGCTCCCTTTATTGCAGCCTGGTTCTGTTTTTAATGAAGGAGATGCAGTTTTGCCTAAACCTTGCTGAAGGGAGGAGATTAATTTCAAGCTGGTATGCCTCCTATTGCAGTTTTTTGTTTCCCATTTATTGAGGCAAACGTGCACACACACACACATTTGTTGAATGAAATAGTTGGTTGCATGTTTTATTTCCTATATCATTATTTGTTTGTTGATCTGTTTTTGCTATTAATACATTTTCAGAGTGACCAATTTCCCATGAAGATCATAAAAGTTGATATCATAGCTGAAGAATGTACAAAACCCATAAGCATGTAAATGTATGGACAGAATACAGATACATTACAGACACGCAGCATGCAATGCATAACGATACAATGCATGAACATATTGGCATCAGGAAATAATATTTGCTGTATTGCAGATGTTAAATTGATTCATTTATTATTTTGTCTGACCCTGTTGGGTTCATGATTGTTCAAAATGTTATGATATGATCTCAGTGGAGTTATTGTTGCTGTGCCTCCATTCCGACAATAGCCGTGTTCGCAGGCATTGTGTTTTTGTCTGTCCGGCTTATTCCCGTGATATCTCAGGATGCCTGAAGTGAATTTATTCAGATTTGGCACAATAGTTGGACTCAAAGATGAACTGATCTGGTCAAAGGTCTCAATTTTGGCCATGAATCAAGAATTCATATGCTAGATCACAATTTCACACAAATGTCTAATAGGATATATATATATATATGTATATATATATATATATATACATATATATATATATATGAATTTTTTTCATGATTCGCTTTTGGCGATCTGTCTGTAGATTCTTGAGAGCTTCTTGGATAGCAGGCTGCGAAAATATAGGTGACCTTACTTGCAACAACAGTGAACTGTTTGAATAATTGCTTGAAAATTAGCTTGCAAAACAGAGGCTTTTTCCTAATTTTGTGACAGAAGCATAAAGTATGCATTACTGTGTGTTTGTAGGTGTCTGCTTTACAGCCTCAGAGGTTAGCGGCTCCTCTCTGCATCAGTGAGTAGTCAATGCCTTTATAGACTGAGGACTGGCTATTGTGAGCACAAGGAGGAAAAGCTAAAGTCACTGGAGCACACGGGCAAGCATACGGCACTCACAACTGTCCATTGACAATGCACTGCACAAACTAAAACCTCTTTTATGATGCCAGATCAATAGGTGAGCATATCGACTTCCTCTCAAGATGATGTGATCATCAGCGTCTGACATTGCTAAACAAACACACCTGAGACGTCGTCCACACCTTCTATATGATGGATGTGACACGGTCATAGTCGGTGCATTTTGTATTGATCAGCTGAACTGTCTTTTAGATTTTCCACTTGGTTTTGATAGTAAATCCTGAGGCACTTAGTGGTTTCAGTTGGCAGCCAGTGTAATATTGTTTTATTTAGTCTGTCTGTAACATCCCCACTGAGACTGTTGGGAGTTGGATGCAGTTTGTCTCAGGAGTTCAGGTTGGATGCCCAAAGAACTCCTCCTGCCTTTTCAGAAAGAGCGTGAGCATTAGCAGTACTTACATAATCTGATCCTTTATTTTCAGCTGTAGTTCCCCCCCCCCTAATCCAGCCTGTGTCTCCTCTCCTCTCTCTTCTGCCTAACCTACTTCTGCCCTGAGGCTGGCAAACATGTGCATCTTCTGTCCCCTTTCTCACAGCTCCCCATGTGTGTATGTGCACACACGAAGCGGTGTGTCGCCTCATATCGTTTCAAACCAAATTCCTGCCACTTCTTTGTTCTGAGTCACAAAGCGGCACCGCATGCCTGTGCATGTTCCAGCTCCCTCTGATTTTCGAGCTGAACTGAATCAATGTTTTTTGGAGCAGGGTCAGTTCAATCTTTCATCAGTTATTCTCAGTTACTCCTCAAAAGAAGGCAGAGAGCTGGAGAGAGACGGACTTGATACTACACACGAGAAAAGCTGGATGAGAGGTCCTTTGTAAGACACTGCTCTCAACCACATTGCCTAGATAAATATGCCACCAGAGGAAGTGCCCTGAATGAATTGAGAGGCCAATAATGAGCTCAGCGAGTCCACAAGGTCTGTGAAATTAAACATATTGCTCACCTGCTGCAGTGTTATCGGTGGGCCTTGACTCTTAATAATCAATATTGGTGCCATAACGTCAATGGAAATCGCTAAGCTGGAACGTTGAGTCGAATATCCAGACTCCGGTTTATTGCTTCTGTCGGTCCCCAGGTCTCCAGTGCACTTGTGTTTCTTTTGATTCCTTTAAAAATGTTAGCAACAGCTTTAGCTGGGATATTGAAATGTCAATACCATTTACAAATCTGCAGGTGCTTTTGATATTCTCTCAAAGTTTGTGTGTCTTCCACCCGCTGAGTTTCCAAGCTCTGCTGTCTAAAAGCCAATAAACATTAAAGAGGTTGGTAATAATTGCTGGTTTCCTTTGAATAAGACTTGTCGCTAATCTTATTTTTATGATGGCTGCAGACAGCCAATATAATTTGAACCGAGGAAATTGATTAAATTTTCCAACTTCATTATTCCCTTTTTGACACCTCCTTGGCTGAATTAAAATATTTGGTGTTCTGCTGAGTAGAAATGCATCCTCATTCTCTGTATGAAGGAGCATTTTATATCCTTTTAAACCAAACTTCCATCATAGTGATGAATGTCACAAGGCCTATTTAGCCTCTGTGTTTTCGTTGTTGTTACGTTATAGACCTTTTCCTCAGTCTTCCTTCTATCTCCACTTTTATTCAGCAGCCCCTTTCACTCCAAATCCCAAAAAGTTCTCTGTTGGACAGATGCACAGGTAGCTTATGGGTAAATGGAAGCTCAGGGAGGTTAGGAGGTTGGCTTCTTAAAATATAGGGCCGCCTCCTTAATAAGGTGCAAATATCAGGCCCGTGGCACGAGTGTAGCAAATTGCTTTTTGACAGTTTATTTAAGATGGTAATCGACTGTCATTTACCACAGCCAGTTCGCTCTGTGTGCTTCAGTGTCCCTCCCTCTCTGCTCCATCTCACGTCCTTTACTTTCTATCTGCTGTCCTTCTCCATTTCCCCCCCCCCAGCCTCACATATACATACACATATACTCACAAAGCACAGTAATACCCATAAAAGCTGAAATGAGGTATTATATTCATGGATCTAGGACTTGCTCTCAGTTTAAGGCAAATGTTATTTTGTAGCTTCTGTACCACCAGACATGAACAAGCAGCAATGTGTGAATCTACACAATATATCACACTAGATGGTGTGTAGCTGTATGCACAACCATAAATATGTGTGTGTTCAGGCATTTAAATCAGTAATATTGTTTCATGTAAAGTAGAGTTTGGCGACCATTTCTATTTTTCTATCTTTCGCCAACCGGCGATCTGATCACCAGGGCGACATCTTGCTCAACTTCTGATGGAGCTTTGGAATAATAGAACCTTTGAGCTTTTTGCAAGCAATACGGTGAAAGTCAAGTGAATAAACATTTATAAATAGGGGGGACATTTAATTTAAAACATTAGGTGTGACACCCCTACTAAACATTAAGAAACAAATGTATTGAACAGCAGTGTGTCCTCTATTCAAACAGCAGCTCTTTTGTAAAAGCCTGTGTATCTGTACATGGTATGATAATATCACAGCACTGTGTTCCATTGAACATTGGGCCATTATCTCATCTTTAACATCACATTCCAGTACATCTTCATACAGTAACTACAGCTGTGCCCGATGGTTCAAAGCTCGATGACACTCAAATTATTGTTGTTAGTAACTTGTGTGCAATCCTCCAGCCTCTCATTCCTTCTCTTTGACACATCGAGCGATGCTCTTCGTCTGTCATTTTTAGTCCAAAAGTCACTACATTCAGCTTCAATCCAAATGTTGTGGCGTTGAGCCTTTCAAAAAGACATTTTTCGCTGCGTTAAAAAAAATAGTTTCCCGCTTGAACCAGTAAGGCAAGCACCTGTATTAAATGCGATCTAACAGTACCACAATAATACAAAATCATAATTTTTAGAGTGATAATGTCATAAAATATGACATTTGAAACATGATTTGAAAACCTCAATCAAAGCTCTGAATGTAAAAAGATGACATTCGATACAGCACTATCCACAAAGTGAACTTCTCTTATGGAGCACAGAGAATAGTTTTGGTAAGCAGTCATCAGAGCACAGAGAGATGCAGGGTGTCACACCCATGGAAGAGATGAAAAACTGGTTTGTCATTTATAGAGCCTGACCAATTGTTTTGGTTGGATAGTTTTATTTCATAACGGATATCAGTATTGGTGTATATGTTGTCTAATATCATGCAGAAAAAGCTGCTGGAGGAAGTGTTGAACTAGTGTCATTACACAGTTTCTCCAGTCCAGCCTACTGTTATTGACTGACTGCAATCAGCAGTGTAGTGTGAGACAATACATGCAGCTGTCTGCAGTGCTAAGCCTGCGTCATTCAACTCAGGTAAGGAGTTATCAGTTTTAACCATAAGTGAGGAGGCTATTTCTTCACTCCAGCTGTATTTTTCATAACTATGAGCAAAAAATGACAGTTACCAGCATAAGCCACCATGTTCTGAACAGAAGTGTTTGGATGTGTGTGTGTGTGTGTGTGTGTGTGTGTGTGTGTGTGTGTGTGTGTGTGGCAGTTTTTTAAATAATTGCAATAGCAATACCTGTGTTCCAAGACACTCTCTGTACTCACTGCCCTTTTCTAGGTTGGTTGGCTGCTGCTAAAATGCTTCTTGCCATTGGCCGCTCAGGAACCAGAAATTGCCTGTAATTGCACCTGCCATTGCCCCAACTAACATGCAGGAAGGATGGGATGGCTGCCAGCATATACGGTTGCTAATGGTCCCTTTTTGTTGTTGGAATTTTCTAGTGGCATTCTCAAATTGTAGCATAGTTGATGCTGTAAATTGCAAACACAATTTAAGGCTCCTGTGTGCACAGACATGAGCACACAGGAGTGGTCTTAGAATGTTTTGAGAAATAAGCCTGACGTATTGAGACGCAAACAACGTGACTATCGACAGGTGGAAGAGTAGCGGATACGTTTAACTGTTCACTCAGATGAGACACTCGGTTTCTAATTCATTTGGGGCAGTTTCACAAAATGTAGTACTTTTTGATTTGTGAGCGAGAACCACGGTATATTTGTCCATGAGGCATTCAATTTGATAATTTGTATTAATATCTCATTTCGTAAGCTTAGAAGGGACTGAGATTCTTAATGTATCTTTGTTATTCACCCCTCTTGTTTTTTCAGTGATCCAGAATACTTAAATGTTCAACACAAATATTGTAGGCTATTCAAAATATGGCTTTATAAATCATTAGAAATTAGCAAATTTTAAGATCAGCTATTTTCCTTTAATAAGCACTTATCTTTCCTCTTGTCCTGCAGTGCACTACAATCTGCAATCTTATTCAAAGGAATATTATTTATCCTGATTAACTGACGCATCTGATTTTTGAGGCTATAATGCGACCCAGTGTACAACAAATGACTGCTGCTGATTGAGTCCTTTTTTCCACCCTCTACTTGACGATGGCTATAGAAAAGGCCCGGAGGCTATATTGATGGCACATAGTTTTCTTCCTAAAATAGACACAATTCCTTTGTCATCCACACACTATTAGTTCCTTGCTCCCAACGCTGAGGCTCTGGCAGGTCTTTGTTTCTTACCAAGATGGTTTTCCCTCGTACTGATGGGGAGAAGATGAAGGAAGGAGAGAGGGACAGGGTGTGTATTCAGTCTCTGTCTTTGGGTGAAGGGAGAGAAGTTGGAAGATATTAAGCAAGCAGGCATCTGCAGAAGCACTGTGGAGCGAGTTCGCCCTTTATTCCGTTTTCCACTCTTTTTGCTCTCTCAAGCCTTAATTTCTTTTTCTATTGCTTTCCAGCCCTCTGTCTATCCTATGTCCTGTCTCACTCTATCACTTCCTCCACCCCTCTCTCTCTCTGGCCCTCTCTTTCCTCCCAGATAAGGCCAGTCGAGCTGCAGGCTGCTGGGCTGGTTAATTGGAACGGGAGAGTCTGGAGGCCTGGCCAGTGAGCCTTGTGCTTCCTACCAAAACATCTTCAGGCACCGACGCAGCCACACGCATGCTGCCGGGTACACACACACACACACACACTTGCGCGCACAAACTTAATCGGCCACACGCCCCCCAGCAAACATTTTACATTTCACGCACGCAAAGCCACTTAGAGCGGTTGAACAGGTAAGTTGTTAGTATCTCACTCAAGGAAAGGGGAGGAAAACTGCACTTACAGATATCTAAACATGTGCACTGTAAACATACTGTAGATGCCCAGAGCTGCTTTTGATACATCACCTGTGGCTCTAATTAGTTCTTCTATATGTGCACATGTAGCAAACAAACTCCCAGGCACAAAATACAGCCATCTTCACACTCTATACTCCAGTGGCACACACTAATATTCATATGGGACCACTATCACCACACAACATTGATAACATGACAGAACTTAACCTGGGGCGCAAACAAAACCCCAGTTTATTCTAGTTTAGTAAGCACTTAGGTTGGATTCATTGGGATTCACCCCTTCGAGAGAGGGAGAGGCTTGATGGGAAATGAGAGGCATTATGACGAGGATGGTGTCAAACAGGGAGGAGAAAGGAGGATGGAAGGACAAGCAAGAAGGTATTTAGAGCTTGGCTGAGCAGGCAGCCATACTCTAGTGTGACAGTGTATGTGCAAAAACTCACTGTCAGTCTTTCCTTCCTCTCTCACAACATGAGTTGTACATTGCACTGCAGTATGATGAAGCTGGCTGATAGCTCGCAGATCAAATGGGGCCGTTGTGTGGCGGTTGATGTGCATGTGAGTGCATGTGTTGCTGCGTGACTGCCTCTCAAGTAGCATCGCTGGCTAAGTGTCACTGACGTCCTCTTTCTGTTTTTTTCTTCATTTATCTCCCTAATGCTCTCTCTCTCTCCCCCTGATCCTCTCTCCCTTTGTCGGACATTTTGTTGGCTTTATCGTGGATGCAATAATGTCTTCGAGTGACGTGACTTGCTAATTCCGAGATGTCTGCCTCCTCTTGCCGCTGGTGTCCCTGGGCGTCTTGGTGCAGCACGTGTGTCTTCATGTGTCCATATCCGTCATTTATGTGTGCTGTTGTTGGTTTCTTTGTAGCACTGTCTGTCAGTAGTGCCATCCACAGAGGCAAGTCCACCGTGTCCTGTTCAACTGATCTCTGTCTAGAGACAGACTCTCATTCAGTCTCCCCTTAAAAAGACTTCATTGTTTCCAGCCAGTGGTTATTGATGCACAAGATAAAGGAGACATTTGAGTGACCTGTTACTTCAGAACTAAGTCGAGTCTAAAGCAAGCTGCAGAGTATACAGTATGTGTGGCTATCTTTCACTCCATCTCTTAAATACACTTCACAAACTCGTCCTTTATGACTGCCTTCTCGTTTCACGGTCACATCAGTTCAGCCTGCAGAGCAAGTTCATCTGCTCCCCATGATTTACCTTGCCAAGGTGTCACAGCAAAAGGAGTCATTATTAATTGCACAGCAAGGCTAAAGCCCTTGATCTCTTTCATTAGCATCTCCTCATAAGGGCTAAATGCAGTTAGCACTAACAGCCAGAGGTAGTCACTAGCGGCTTACAGCTGACTACAGCTGATCAAAGGCTGGAATCTGATGCAGAATAAAGGCCTGCTCACCCCTGTGTTAGAGAGGACTGACTGGAATCCTACATGACAAGAGGATTGCGTTGTAGAGCTCTGCTTTCGCAACAGTGATTAGTTCATTTGACTTGCACTCAAGGTGTCTTCTTCATGTATCCTTTGTAAAACAGAACACACCTACATTTCAGAGTTTTTGTAATTCATCCTCTTTGCAATCCATGGGTCATAAGTCTGTGTCTTCAACCTTTGGCTGCATTCCAGTGTCAGAAAGATGCACTACAACAGTCCTCAAGAATGAATGTCGCACATGGCCTCTCAACCAAGAAATCAACATCGACATCAAGTCGACAATGTGGCATAGACTGTAAACAAACATTCCTTTCATGAAATATGTGAAACTTTCTTCTGTACTTCTTGGCCTAACTCCCTGTCAGAAATGACCCTGTACATTCAATTCATCATAACATAGTAAAAATGCATTTCGATACCAGCAATTTGGCTAATTAGCTAGCTGATGTCAAACCACTCTTGACTTTACCTGAGGACATGAACTAGTGTAGAAATCTTGCTGTCTATTGTATTCACTTCCCAGCTTTGCTAATAATTACCGTTGAAACACGCACAGGTTTTATTTAGTCCTTCATGGAAATGTTAAGCTTTCAAACCTGCCATTTATTTTATCTCCTCTCCTCATCTTACTCCCTTCATCCTTGATATTCACAATGTCTTGGCACCAGCATTCTCCTCCCATTTTACTCTCTTGTACTCCCTCTCCCACCACTTCTTGTTTTAAATCCTTGTTCTCCATCTTGACCAGGAATATTAAAAGTGGCCCAGCTTGCCTCTCTGGTTAATTAGAGCACCGCAGCAGCAGGAGCAGCCTCATGCTGACGGATGGTACACTGCTGAGCTTCTCAATGGCCAGGATTAATGCCTCCTGTCTGACTAGGATATGGTGTGTGTGCGTGTGTGTGTGTGTGTCTGTTGGTGTGTGGAAACTGTGTATTATGCATAGGTATATTTGTACATAGGAAAACTAATTGCGTGTGTAAATATTTGTGTGAGCGACACCTCTATTATCCTTTGCCTAGATTATTGTAATGTTTAAATATTTCCTAAGCTTCAGCTGTTTTTATTGCACTTGAAAAGTGTTTCAGTGTCATATTTACAATTCAAAATAACCTCTTCACTAAGGAGGAAAAAAAAACAACAACCATGCACAACATTGAACTCTATGTAGAGCTAGCGGGCAGTGAACGGATTTAAACTCGACACTACCTGAATGTATGCGAGCTGACTGTTTGTGGAAGTAGGAAGATGAAAGCCTGGCACAGGTGTAGTCTGGTCTGTGGGGAATCTGAAGGCCTTGGGCCAAGGCGGAGCTCTGCATGAGATGGATTAAACACCAAAAACTTCACATTTATGTCATACTTTGGTTATTTTCTGCACCTTGGAGATTTGATTGAATTCTGGCCTTTCCTCAGATTAGGATGTTTGTTTTTAATTTCTTTATTCTGACCGATTGCTAACGGTTAAATGGTTAGATATAAATTACATCTTTCCCATTACTGTCTTGTCTCCTTAAAGTTTGGGTGTGCATGAAAATCATGACAACTGCCTCAAATTAATTATTTAACATGCACTTATTGTCATAGCAGTTACCAAGTACCTCTAACTTGAGCATTCGGATACATAAGTAGAGATAATTTTGTGGCACAATATTATAAATGCAATTGTTTTGTAGTTCCCTTAGATTATAGATTCATTATAGACACTAGTGAGCGAATAAAAATGGGACTGTTCGCTTCAGTGTGGTGATAGCCAAAGACTTAAAGAGTTTGAGCAGAGTTTCTGTCAAGATTGTGGCAACATTCCCCATGGTATGATGTGAGAAGGAATGGGCCGTTGGTGGCTCACATGACCGTGCAGTTATCCTGAGGGTTGCAGAGCTTCACTTGGACAAGAAGTCGGGTCAGGGTGTTTGAGGCTGAGTGCAGATTGCTCCTTTAGTCAAGTCACACAGGCCTGCTGCAGCTTAAACAAGCACTGTGAGCGAAAGAGCTGTCGTTTTTTTCTTTTTTTTAAGATCGTTTGTTGGCTTTTTTGCCTCTAATTGATAGTGCAGCTGAAGACAGGAGAGGGAGAGAGAGAGAGAGGGGGGGGGGGGACAACATGCAGCAAAGAACGGCATGTCTGATTGAACCTGGTAAAGACTACCAGGTGCCCGAGCTGGCCCTTTCTCTTGAGGAAAGAATTGAGGCAGATTTATGTCCCTCTAGAAGTGTCGCTTGTAAAACAATGCTGCGACCAAATGCAGCAGGAAAGACTTTGTGGACTATAACTGTGACAAAATTATAATCCCAAATGCAGACATTAATATACACACACTGTAACCATTACTGAGTGTACACAGGCCAGATGAACACCCACTGTTGCAGAAGGACAGTTGCATTTCTAAATGCACACAGCTGCACATGCAACTACAATCAATCACAGCCCTGCACACACACACACACACACACACACACACACACACACGCATGCACAACCCTGGGAGCTCTAGTTATCTCTTGAGGCTTGTTATGTTTCCTCAGTGTCCTTGGGATTTAATAGTAGCATCAGGCAAGCTGGCCAATACCCCCTAATAACTAGCAGCACAATGCATGGAGGATACACTCTCCACATAGTAAAACTTCATACACACAGCACGGTGAAAGGAGCAGGAAACACTGCGTCTGTCTGTAGCGCTAGAGAGTCCCCACCAGACAGAAATAACTCGATGAATATTCAATTTAGCCAGGGAATATTCCAAATCTATTTACCCATAAGGGAAACAGATGTGGTTAAGAGAATGGTTGATTACGCTAGCGTAAGCTCTCAAATTGTTCACAAAATACAATTCTTTTGGTCCCAAAGTGTTCAGGGGGGTTTTCATGTTTTTGTTGATCTTCATAATGGCAATTAAAACAATGTCATGATCTATGTGTGTGGGTGGTGGGTAATTTAGCTTGTGTATAAAGGAGCAGGCAGTTAGCTCATGATGCAGCATACTGCATGTCTGCATGTTAGTGGGAAGTCGTTGCTTCAGTATAATTAGGTGTACGTGTATTCCTGCATATGTAAATTTGCAGTACAATGTACCTACCGATATGGACTCTTAAGTATGACTTAAGTTTCCTCTCACAACTAATGAATGTTGTGAATCATGCCTGGTAATTGACATTAATTAACATACATATGTGTCTAGCATGTGTGCAAACGAGAGGACAACATGTGCAAACATGCAGATTGGCTTCAGTCATTTAGAGCCCAAAATCAACCAGCCCCGGTTTAATCACTGCTAGAGGCATGTTGTGCCTGCTGCATGTTAGGAGACATTTTGTCTGACAGCGTCTCACATTTAACAACAGTCTGCCAAACAGTAAGTCATGTGTTCTTTGTTCTAAACATGTACACATACGATTATGTGAAGAGTGGGAATCGTGAGGCATAGCACGTAGGATTCCAGACCTTTTGCTGTCAGAAGCTCAAACTGCAAGTCAGAAGCCATACACTCAAAACGGACAGCAGATCACATCTCCAGCTGAAATTTAGGGAGGTGGCTGGTATTAGAAGAGCGAAACATATTCGATATACTTCCTACCTGTTTTTGTACTCTGTTTTGTACCAGTTGGAATGCTGCTGCAAGCGTACCTTGTCATCATCAATGTAGAGATATCCACCAATGTAAAACACTCATTGAATCTGTGGGATTACAAATACAGCTGTTTATCATCAAAGGCCTTTCATAGTTGGGACAAAAAAATGTGACTTATGTTGAACAATAAATAATTGTTTTTGTTGGAACGGTCTAAATGACTGGGCTATGTGCCATATTAGGATACATCAGTTTTACCTTTTTGTTATAACTGTGAAATGACTTAAAATCTAATTTACTATGAGGCCATCAACCAACTGCACACACACTGCACTGTGAGGTCCACAGCTATAAAGTGACTCATAACTTCAAAGTTTATCTTTAGTACATTATGACTGTACAAAAAGGCGAAAGATTATACAGACATTGATGTAATCTTAGACCCTGTGAATCTTAGTCGTTTTTATTCAGTATTTTTGGTGTTTTTGGTCAATGGCATTGCTTTTGTCTTGGTGGCCAATATGAACAAACCTGGAGAAAAATGGCTCAAATATTATTTGTCTTCCTCCCTCTCTGTCTGTCCATCTTTCTCCATCGATATTAAGCCTTGCCCGTCTGACATCATGAAAAAGCAGCCTTTCTTTCTCTCTCTCTCTCTGTCTGTCGTTCTCCCTCTTTCCCTCCTTGTATGCTCGCGTCATCCCTGTTGTCACTTTGAAGCCAGGCAGTATAGCACAAGGGAGCATGAGCAGGGGTGAGCCTAGCTTTAATTGTAGACTGTTTGTGGTGGAAATTAGATCTCACTCAAGAAATAATGGCTCGGATTAGGCCCAGCCCCAGGGTCAAGACTGGCTGTTCAGACAGCTATTGACTCTGCAGCACTCCACTCTGAATCGCATTTGATTTAATGATGTGTGTTTGCATATGCATGTTCATATTGTGTGTGCGCCACAGTGGAAGGCTGTGATTTATCAGTATACTCTATTGCTGATTGGCCAGAAAGTGTGTCTGGATGGCAGCCATCTTCACTGTATATGGAACCATTATGTTAAGGTTCAGTACATTACCAGACATATCTATCGGCATGACTTAGAGGGAGCAGAGAAAATAAGACATTCATATTTCTCACACCCCTCTGGGAAGTACGGAGCCATGCAAAACTCAGAAAGCTTATTTATTGCTTTTTCTTTTTTTTTTTGAAGTGTCAGCTTTCAAATGAAAAGACCTAAGGGATTTTTATTTAAAGTACATGCTGTCTAAAACTGCAGGCGAAAGCAAACTACCGGCGAAGAAGATGAAAGATAAGAGATTAAATAGCATGTCAAAACGAATAACTGCTGATTAACTCGACTTGGCATGGGTCACATTATTATATGATGTGTTTGTTTATTTTTGTCTAGTTGAGATGAAATGCACTGGAACATGTTTGTATGTAATTTACATTTATTCTTTTTTTATGTGTGTGTTTCTTCCAGATCCCGACCTGCCATCATAATGATGGGACCCATTCCGGCATAGAGCTTTGTAGTCCTCAAGTTACAAGAAAAGAATGGGTTTACGCTGAGACCATGAAAGCATCGTATGCTCCAGCAGACACCAGCAGACTCTGATTCTGTCTACTCTTCACCTCCCTCACTCTCTCGCTCATTCTCTTCCCTTCCCTTAAAGAAAGATCACAATCTGATAACTCTTCCCCGAGCTTTTGGCGGCAGCTAAAATTTCCTGGAAATTGTACTGAGATCTGGATTCTAAAGACGAAGATTCTATTTTGGGCCCAGGATAGACCAAGGGGCTTTTGAAGAAACGGCAGTGTTGAAATAATCATATCCTCCCCTCTTTTACTCTCCCGCTATTCCTCATTCCTTTCCTCCAAGTCCCAGAGGCACCAACTGATGGAGAGACGGAGGAGAGAGTCAGGATTAGGACACAAATTAGAGCTTCAGAGAGAACAGGAAAAAACTGCTGATTCATCAGGAAAATTAGAGCAGGGTCTCTGTGAGGGTTACTTTACCCAGTGAGCTTGATATCCCAGTACAATAGATAATACTTGTTTACATTTGAAATCTGTTAGCCGCAGTGAAAGTAGGCCATTCCTCTGGGGTTCATTAGACATATACGGCATCAAGTAGAGAAGGGAAAACTTGGGAGCATGACTAGGGGGTTAAGATTCCTGTGTTGGCCCCTGTGGCCTCTGGCCCTCTTCAGCCTGCTCACTACAGTGAAGATGCTGGAATTCGGTGGGGCGCCTGGCCAGTGGGCACGCTACGGACGCTGGGAGGCCGGATCAGTGGGCGAGCTGAGCTTCAGTCTCAAGACTAACATCAGCAAAGCTTTGGTACTCTACCTGGATGATGGGGGCAACTGTGACTTCTTGGAGCTTCTGATCGCTGGTGGGCGCCTCCAGCTGCGCTTTGCCATCCACTGTGCCGAGCCGGCCACGTTGCACATGGAGACACGGGTGAATGATGACCGCTGGCACATGGTCTTGCTCACCCGCAACTTCCGTGAGACCCTCCTGATGGTGGATGGTGAGACAAAAGTGGCTGAGGTCAAGTCCAAGAGGAAGGAGATGGCAGTGGTCAGTGACCTGTTTGTGGGCGGGATCCCGCCTGATGTGCGCCTATCAGCTCTGACTTCTAGCACGGTGAAGTACGAGCCACCTTTCCTGGGCTTGATCTCCAATCTGAAGGTGGGGGAGATGCCTCCCACTTTGTTAAATAGCCAAGGCATTCAGAGCGACCTGGAGTACCTGTGCACCAAACAGAACCCGTGCTTCAATGGAGGGTTTTGCTCTATTCAGTATGGAGAAGTTCACTGTGACTGCACCCACACCCGCTTCAAGGGGAAGTACTGCAAGGAAGGTAAGGAACCGTCACACTGTACCTGCTCGACCCTGGTTTCATTGCATTGTTCCTGTGCAGTACTCTTGGCATGGTAAAGCTAGAATACATCTGCTGTAGGTAGAGTTATCTGATATATCATGACGTGTTTGAGATTGGGCCCTCATCTTTGGGCTTTTGTGGTGACTTTGTTAATATTCAGTCTCTAAGGGGTCAGTGGTATGAGAGGTTGTGTGTACATTATACACAAATAGTCCCTTCTTGACATTTTCTAAGTCTCTTGCAGTGAAGTAACGAGTGTCTTGTTTCTTTGCTGTGAGACAGTAAGATCTCTGTGCTTAATAGGTTGAGGTTTAATAGTTGAGGTGTAGACCCAGTGAGGGCTAAGAGGAAGGAGGTGCTCTCTGAAAAGGAACGCACATTGCTATTTTCAGTCTTCTATTATCAGAATTTAAAAAAAACATGTCATTGCTTGAAAGATAAAAAAAAACAAAAAGCACTTTTCTAGGGATTATGTGACTCATACAAGAAGTTTAGACATGGCACAGGTGCTACTTTGAATATGCTTGGTATTTTTTCTAAAACAATTCTTAACATCAAAGGTGCTGAATATCTAAACAGAATATTTCAAATGCTAAATCACACACTGTAGGTCTGCTTTTCAACTGGCTTTCTTTTCTTCTCTTCTTTCTTTCTTTCTTTCTTTCTTTCTTTCTTCCTAAACCTATTGTCCTGGGTGTACACCCTGCTCTTCCCTTCCTGTGCTCCTGGGATGTGCTCCTGTGCTGTCAGCTCATGTCAAACTCTGCTCTGTTTTACACTTCTGGCTCTCTCCTTCACTGACTCGTTCTATTTCCATATCTACGGTTTCCCCCCTCTGCTTTACGTTCATCCATCTCTCTTCGTCCCGCAGCCTTTCCTTCACTCACCTCATCCCTTCTCTTCTCAAGGCTATCTGGGCTTTCCATCTCTCCTCACCTCCCTCCCCCGCTCTCTCTCCAGAGTTCACTCCCCTGCTCCACTTATCTCTCTTTCACCTTTACCCGCTGTCAGCACTTTCTCCTCCCGCCTCTCCTCCCCTTGCACTTATCTCCCTCCTCTCTTTCAAACTGTTGTCATCTCCACACCTCACTTCTGAATGCTCTCATTCTCTATGCAGCCATCTGAAATTGCTTGCTCTGTCTTGATCATTTGTATCGGGGGTGGGGTTGATTCAACTTTATCTCCAGTTTTTGCCGTTATACGGTATAAACTAGTAATATTGTTTTGCATAATCCATAATAAGCAGTAGACTCTCTAGCTCCTACTTCCTGTGTGATGCAATGACTTGTAATTACTGGATCTTCAAAAGGTAGATGGCAGTTATGGGCCAATTGTTCAAAGTACTACATTTTTGTGGCCCCCAGAGATGAGCTTTGACGATGCTGAAAACCGATATCAAACCCAAACAGAATAGTTTGTTCAATTTTCTGTTTGAGTATTGCTTTTGATAAAGTAATAAAGAAGTAATAATTAAAAAAAAATCAGCATGCCACCATGATTTTGATCAAAGCCCTTAAGTTGTTCTGATGTAGAAAGTCTTTACCAGCTCCAGCAGCTGTACTGTTTTGTCTTTTGCTCTCTGAAGCAGCCAATGAAAAACAAAAGCCTTCATTCTTTGTGTATATACAGTAGGTCTGTCTGTCTGTTTCTCTTTCTTGTCTATCCCATTTTCCTGTTCCTTTAATTCTTCCCTCCCTCTCTCTCTCTCTCTCTCTCTCTCTCCCTCTCTCTCTCTCTCTCTGTGTGAACTGTGTGCGCGACTGCTGTGTGGTTGCTGGAAGCAGACACTGCTGCCTGTCTATTGGCTAAATTGAGAGCAGAATTCCAATGCTGTGCTACAGTGACTGCAGGAAACATTTGTCCTTTTGAAATGGAGAGGGAGAGTGAGATAGAGGGAGAGAATTGAGATAGAGGTAAGGAGCAGAGAAACCGAACACGAGGGAATCGGGGAGATTCCCTCAGTGTTCATTTACTCTCAGAGATGTTCTTTAGATTGAGTGCCGTTAATTGGTTCATTATGGCTGACTGCTATTGCAGCAAAGTATTTATTCCTTTTATCTAGCATGGGAATGTAAAGGTCTCTCTCTCTCTCTTGTATTTGATTCTAAGACTCTTAAGATCGCTGAACTAACAAATCAATGTCTCGCCATGTCAAAGGAAAGCTTATTTTTAAAAGGCCTGCCGCCTGCTGACTTCAGAGAGGAAGAGTGCCCAATGTCATGGGAACATTTTTAATGATGCGACATGCAGGGCTGGTGTAGTATTATATTTATCTGCAATCTGCAGAAATACTGTTTAAACAGAATGAATACAATTTAATTAAAAGAAATCTGCAACGCCGTCGTTGATTTAGAATTTGAATGTCTATATTATGTTTGAAACTTTGAACTATTTGTTATTTAACATTGATGTAGCAATAATAGTTCTGTTGAATTTAGGAATGAAGCGTCAGTAAGTTGATACTCTGATGCAATATATTTCTGAAATGGATCCATCAAGTCAAGCATGGTCATGCATCATGTATGCCTGCTACTCTGAGCAGCAGCTCATTAGCAGGAAAAACTGTTTCTGTAAAAAGATGCCAAAACAGCTTGTTGACATGTGGGTGTTAAAGAAGCAGTGGGATGAGACTCTCCAAACTGCAGCTAATGGGATTTTACAGGGAAAAAACAAATAAACAAATGAAACGGATCTGTTTCATGGACAACATGTAATTATACAAAATTGCAGCACAAGTGAAAGGTACCAGTCTTTCAAAGACAGACGACAAAAGGGCTTTTAAGAGAGAAACAAGGTTGAGTAGAGTAATTTGAGAATATGCTGTGTAATTTGCTGTTCTAGAGTATGAAATGAAATGAATGATATTTTATTATAGTAGACACATTTAACCCATATAAATGATGCATTTAACCCATCCCTAGCTTATTGGGAGAGGTGGGCTGCTGAAAAGCACTGGGGAGCGGGAGTTGGGGGTTCAGTGTTGGCACAGGAAGCATCATTTCAATGTAAAAACAAAAATGGAGACTTTTTTTGAACAAGTGTAATATACTGCCAAATCAGAACGGCATTAAAGGCTGATAACCAGCATTGTTGATTTTAATTGGCATGAGATTTACTCTGATTAGCAACTGGCAGACTGTGATCCCCAAGTATATTGACAGGCTTTTAGATGCTAAAGTCATCCCTCAAACCCAAAATTAAATTAAAAAAACCTTTGAAACAACAGTCAAAAAAATGTATTTCTTGAGATGTATGTCAATGACTGATGTTTGCCATGCTGTACAACAATAAAGGAATAGGGGGAATAAAGTATAGTTATTAATGACAACACATGAGGAAACATAACATACATTAAGACAACTCCAACACTGTTTAGGTAAGTAGGACAAGGCGGTGGGAGAGAGAGTGTGTAGTGATCAGAGAGATTGGTTCTCTTTCCTGATAGTTGCTGTATGCTCACACATACAGTACAAGGCTTTGGAAGCAGCCTGCTTTGATGTACACAGAGCTTACCAAGAGAGAATGCATTTTGACACAAAGACGTTTCTTTCAAGTGTCACTTGAGCAGAGAGGGTAACTTTAACCATGTGACGTTAACCACCTGTGACGTACATGTTCTCACAAGATGCACGTTCAACAACAATACTGCACTCTAGGACAAATGATTGAGATTGAAACCATGTCCCACAATGGTCTAATTTACTGCAAAGATATTGTCTTCCAGACTTTTGAAAACCTTGGATATGGTGAATGTCAGCTGTCAAGAAAAGTTGAGTTGAGCTCCCAGGAAGTCTGCCTTAAAAAGGAGGAATACATGTTCGATATATGAATCAGGCTTAAATAGACACAAAGCATATAATTAGTAAAGGATGAAATCTAATAATCATTTTTAAACAAGTGTGAAACACATAAGAATAATGAAGTGATTTAACAAATGTAAAACTGATAATAATAATGTATGTGTAACTGAGTAAAGTGAAGGCTGTGTGTGGGTGGAAAGAGCTGATGTAAGCAGGGTGGGGGCCTGAAAGGCTGAGATCATAACAGATGTTGGGGTGTTGTCCGAACACATACACAGGTGTAACCTGACGCATGCTCGAACCTTGAGGAAGTGAGAGCATCTACAGAGGGAAGTTAGGTGTTTCCAGCACACACACACACACAAAAAGATGGGTGTTGTTCGCAGCACATACACATAGTCAATAATGTCATGTTAATCACATGCCGAGTGAGGGAGTGTTGGGGAGGAGGGGGGAGAGAGAGCTCAAAGTGTTATAAAAAGAGAGACTTGCAAATAGCAAGACGGGATTCAACGCGGGAGCCAACCAAGTGCTCCACGGAGGAAACACTGGACCTCGACAGCCGCATCGGAGGACTTCGTCTCTGTTCACAGAAAGAAGACAGCCGTTCCTGGACAAAGATTGAAAGACGGAGATTTTCCTCTCCCCCCTGTTTCACTTTAACAACCGGAAAACAGATGGACGCAGCCGCCCCAAAGACTTTGTACTGAGCCTAAGGGATCGCTGAAAGGACTTCGTTGGCCGCGCAGGAGGAGCCGAAGGTTCGGCCGGACCTTCGCTCCTAAAAACCCCAAAAGGACTTTTTACCACATCGTGAATCCAGCTCCACCGAGCCCCCTCGGCATCGAAAATTAATGAGTATAACCTAAGAAGAGATTGTAACCTGATCGAATCAAGTATAGTATTATTTTATGTGAGCTGTAGCTGTGCCCCTGCTAATATATCCTGCAATAAATATCTAATCTGCATTTAAAGTAAATTTCTCAAGAGAATTCATTTGCTGAAGTAGTAGAAGTTCCTTGTGGCAGTAAAAGGATAAATCTATTGTATGTTTAACAACAAGAGTTCTTAATGGTTATCCTAGTGACCGGTCCACTTAACAGTCCCTTACGGTTTTAGTTGTAATCCTAGCCGTTAAAATCTAACCTGGCAATTTACCAAGAGCCCAGATCCAATAGAGGAAAGCTGCCATAACTGACGCGACTAGGTAGAAGCGCCCGGCCAGGGTGGCCCCTCGGCCGAGTGCACGTTACCAGTGGAAGCAGGGTAGACGTCAGGAGTAACGGTAGTTAGCAGAAGCCAGGCGAGTTTCCTCGACAGAACACCAGCTCGCCAATCTTTTAATAGAGAGCTGAGTCAGTAGGTAGCCCCGTATCAGGCCAGAGAACCCCCGGATCTAACACAGCCCAAAGTGGAATCAGTAAAATCTGAACATTGGATATGACAGCTGAGGCTCTGTCATTTAAGGAGGGTGTGCCATCTCATCCCCCTCCAACCCTCCATGTTATTTATCCCACTGCTTCCATGTAGAGTCTGTATCTACTGTTGCCTTCATTTGAATACAATTGATCTGACTCAGCTGTTGGCACCCTTCATCCATGTCTGGTACCAACAGGTTTTTAGCTTTTTCCCTTTCACCTCATTTATGTTAATATTGCTCAGGTCAAGTGGGAGGTTGTTCAGAAAGTATGCAGGTTGAAGGTGAACACCACACAGTCAGGCTGATGACTTTTTAAAACACTCACAGAGAAGCAAACATGCACACTGCCTTAAAGTGCCTGGATTCATGTGATGGATGTGTGTGCAGAGGTGCACCTTCCCTGCTTTGATTCTAGATTCTGTCCCTATTGGCTTGCATTTTGAAGTAGTTGTGGGCAGGCCTTTTTCCATTAGGGGTGGTAATTAAAGCCACTGGGGGCCTCTGTGGGCCATTGTTTTTTCATAATTGATGCTGACCCTGGCTTTGTTCTCTGTTGAACCCCAAACGGCAATGTGGGGAAATGCAGTTATGAGCTCTCAAGTCAGGGTAATTGGAGGTTAAATGAATTTGTGAAAATGACTGCTGTGATATTAATGTATTCATTTACTCAACAAACTATGGACAGTCTTTCAGGTTGCCATGAGGCTGGATTTGCACCTGACCTTTAGGCTATTTGTCATGCTGTTTTTTTTTGTTTTTTTTAATGACCCTTTAATTACCATATACAGCTGACTTGACAGACCTAAGCTCTTTAAAATGTTAAATGTCACTTTATTAGAATGACATGAAAAACACAGCTTCATTAGGCTAAAGAGTAATATGAAAGATGTTAGCCTAATGGTACACTCTGCACTTTGTTCTTGGGAGAAACTGGACGACAGATTAAAACTATGAATAAAATCAGTGTGCCACCGATTCAAAAAGCTGACCATTGATGATCCATATTGTTTGTTTTGTCATAGCAGCTGGTATACAAGGCTTTTTTTCACCACTGTCCCAAAGATCATTTAAATCTCTCTGAAGTATAAAGCATCAACAATTCTAAAGCTTATCAGTTTACTATTGTGGTTATTTGCCGTAATCCCACCATTGAAATTATTAGAAAATAAAATTATTTTGTTTTTAATTTAAAAAACTAATCTTAGCATTTTAATTATGTTTTTCTATTTTCTATTGTTGTAAGCACTTCTCCTTCAAATAATGTATTTATTCATTTTGGACATTATGTCGTCTTGGCTCATGCTGAAGAACCTCCATGACGACGTTGTGTGTGTGTGTGTGTGTGTGTGTGTGTGTGTGTGTGTGTGTGGCTGTGACATTACCGTTTGTGTCACAATGTAAAAAATCACGTGACACATCTTTATAAATGTGTCAGCTGAAAACCAGACAGTTGGCAATCGATCAGTGCATCTTTACTTTTGGGAGTTAATCAGCTATGGTTTACATTTGAAGAGTCATCTTTCTTTTAACCTGATCAGTTTCATAGCGTAGCTGTGAAATTAGTTCTTTTTTTCTAGCTTGTGACTGCAAATGATTTTTGTCAATGTCACAGAAAATGTGATGTTATCCGTCCACATTTTCTGCCTGTTCTCTGGCAGTGGAATAAACACTATTTCACCATTTGTGAGGAGGAAAGGTTGATGCAGCAGCTCTTGTCCACTTGGCAGCACCATACAGAGCAGTGTTCAGAAACAGCTGCTTAGCTCATTATTGCTCACTACTTTCCAATTCACTTTTCATCATCACTTTTTATGGTATGTGTTGTACTAAAGCAGAAACCTGGGTCCCTGGGGAGCACTGCAGTTAACAGGCTGGACCCTGCAGGTTGGGAAGCCCCCCCGAGCCCCCACCTTCGAGGTCTGCCATGAACAGATGCTATTTACCCTCACAGGCAAGAGTAACCTGGGATGTAATTCATGAATGATACAGGCTCAACACCACAGCACTTGAACTTGGCATTTTATATGCTGCGGCTCTACATCATTTTTAGTTAAAGCTTGGATGTTAAATATTATATTAAATTACATTCAGATATAAAACGGTAAGCTCACGTGATGTTGAGAATAACTACCTTTGCTTGTCTCAAGCTGTGAGACAAGACCTTCATACCCATGAACTTGAACATGTACTCCAATTCTCTATTGATATGTCAACATAGCATAATGAATGTCACATGAATATTTTTGAACCTTTATCTTACGCAGTTACATTTCACATAATATAGAAAAAGGGGGCCGTTATTTGAAATGTGTTTCAAAAGGGCCGCATGTAGCCAATGTAAACTGTGAAGCCTTCTCAACTGTGAATATGCCATACTTCCTGTAAATAGGCCAATCATTGGCCCACTATTCCAGCCTTCATTTTAGTTACATAGTTTGTCTTGCACATTCATATTTCCCTTTGAACCCTGTTGTTCTCTGTAAGAAGTACGTTTTCACCTTCACAGAAGATGATAAAGCATTCCAGCAGATTTTCCATCAAATCTACCCTGATGGCACGGAATGGTCTAAATTATACCAATGTTGATGCCTCATGGATGTTAGTAGTACTTAAAATGTCCCCAAATGGGATTTGAATATGGCGGGACCTTGGATTTTGGTAGTAATATTTGGGGTAGGACTGTGATGGAACGGTGCTGGGGCAAAGAGCAGAGGACACCACAGAGAGTCGTTCATCACGGTGATGATTGTGCTATCTCCCCACTGGCAACCACAGAGAGAGGGGGTGGAAAGAGTTGGGACAGTTGGGGGGGCTATCTTGTGGGTTACCCACAAGATAATTGTACTCTCAATTATCTTGTCCTGTATTCATAAATACGTAGAGTGCTAATGAGGGGGCTGTACCCCGTTCCATAGATAACCTTATCAGCAGTACGTCTGGTTGAGATGGCAGCCTGACAGACAAGCCATGTCTCTCTTTTGCCTTCCCCAGCCAACTACCCTGATGAAGTCTGACGCCCTCCATGCTTCAAGTCTCTGTTAGATCTGATCACTGTGATTTTGTTGGTGTTCATCAAAGCTGTTGTGTTCCAGCTCTGCTGCTGCTGTGTGCTGTTGGGACTCGGTGTTTGTAAAGTATCTGTCATCTTTCTATCATTATGGCTCTTTCCCTCCCTTCCTCTAGTTACCCAAGCGATTCCCTCACTCTTCCATTTGTGTTTGTCGGTAAGAAGCACAGATCGGAAGAATACGGAGATATTTTACTTAAGGGTGTTGTTTGTATTTTCAGTAGTACAAAGTCATTAAAAAATAATGTAAGTAAAAACAGACTTGATTATAGTGTACTTATTCAAAGGGGGTTAGTCAGTGCACAGTAAAGAGTAACCTACCAATCGGACTATACATAGGCCTAATAATGATAAAGAGGGAGACAACTAAACATTGCTTAAGTAGAGGAAATTAATGACAAAACATCCACTACTAGGTAATACAATAACATATTGCACTGTATACACTGAATTAATATTTACCCTTTAAAAAGCAATAAGGTAATTAATCTCACTAAGAAAACCTTACAACAACAGTACATAGGGTTTGGATCTTTGCATGAGCTACTTCTATTACTAGACTAGACTTTAGTACAGCTAATCTCTTGATGGAGGAACTGAATCAAATGTAATTTTCCAGGAAAAGGACAAATTCAGTCAGTGATAGATATGAGGATACCACCAACAGCCCTCTTAGATCACGTCTTACTTTCCCCTTAGTCCGTCTCTCTTTTTTTAACATTTCTAGTGAGTATCTAGACTTTAACTCTCTCGTCACCTTACTTTCTTTATCTCATTTCCTTCTAACTGATCTACTTGTTCGCTTACCCTTTACCCATTACCCGCTACCTCTACTCTGGATTGTGTAGTCGTGGCTTTTTACTGAAGTTAACACTCCCAAGTTTAAAGGACACATGCTCCTGGTTCTCTGTCCGCCTGTTGAAGGATTCCCAGCTTCCTCGAACAGACAGCAACGGTAGCCTAAAGTTCCTCAAGCTTTGATCAAAGGAGGTAGAGCTACACGCTCCTCTCATTCTCTTGCCATGTTTTATTACTTCTATGCTTTTGCTTTTTGAGAAGGGAGAAAGACCATGTATTAACGTCCACCTAAATAACAGATTCTGATCCAGTCTCTTCCATAACCTCGTCTTTGTTGCATTTAAAAAACGAAAAAAAAAACGCTCCAGATGAGAGACTTCCTTAAGACCCAAATCCCCTAATTCCTCCCTTCTTTTGCACCGTATGAATACTTTTATGCAGATTGCTTCTCCTTGCAGAAGCACAAAGCAAGCATTAATGGATTACAGTCTGAGGTTACGTTGCCTGACTCGAAGGAAGCGATGAGTGTTAAGCACACTCAAAACATATTTGTTTTGACTTATATGATGCACAGGGATGGTCTGGTGCAATCAAGCAAATAGCTTCCAGGGAGGGTGTCAATCTGATGTTTTCCGCCCACTACCTTTCTCACCCTTTTCTCAGGTGAGTCTTTACTGTCTTGAAGGTCCCTGCCAGCATGATCGGCCGTCACATGGAATTAAAGCTTGCTCTCTACCCCTGCTGTCACTCTACAGGTTGAAAAGTGAGCGAAAGGTCCTGCTCACATGTCACATGCTATCCATCCGCTCTGTGGCTTCTCTGCAGGAGAAACAGTTGGCCCGAAACAAAAGGCAAAGCGTCTCTGTGAAGTTAACCCTTTTTATATTCAGTCACTGCAGTTATCACCACGATATATACAACCATGATGTACAGCATTTACAGACACGTATTGCTAGTTTTCACACTTGTATGTGACTGTAATGGATTTTTTTAAAATAATAGATGAGAAAATCGACATGCATCTCACTGCGATGCATGCATTACAACACCCAGCTGGAGTACATTAGACAGCTTTTCTAATCCAACAACAAAGCAAATCAATAAGGAATTCTCTGATGGCTCATTTTTACTGTGTTTGCTATGCACTATCAATATCCTCATGTACTTACCTCAATGGCTTTACATTTAATATTCATTGATTTTGATTGTCTGATGCAACGCTTTATGCAATTAGGCTTGATTTAGATTATTTTCTTCAAGGTCTCCTCACTATTTGTATTCTTTTTTTAGTTAACAGACAGTGGCTGCAGTCACCAGAAAGTTATCAGTCACACAGTCAGACATCCTGCCATTTGTGAGCTGATTGAGACCATACCTATGTGGAGAAATGTTTGCTCTTGCAACTTTATTTATTAATTTCGGGACTTTGGATTATACCCATATTTTTTCAATGTTAGGATCTATTTCTAAATATATTGTTATGATCTTAAATAAAGCAATTATTGCACTGATTTTCTTGGTAAATTCAGCATATAATGAAATGCATATCAAAGTAGAGCCCGACCGATTAATGGGTGGGCCCATTTACCATTAGGCCGCAGATATATATATCACACTATTCATATTATTTTGGACTTAAAAGGGCATGGGAATCGGTTTACTTTTCCATTACAGTTTCACGTGAACGTTGTCATTTGACAGTGAAAAGTCATGGCGGGGCGGAAGAGCAAAATAACTTTGTGGTCGTTTAATTCTCGTGTGTGGGAGCATTTTGGCTTCTCTGTAAAACACAATGACGGAATAAGAGTGGTATGTAGGCTTCATTCATGGAGAGAGCCATATGACGACGGCAATACTTTGATGCAACACCATCCTGTCAGTGACTGGACACGAGGCACAACAACGTATCATCGCGCCTTTAAGAAATTGTTAGCAGCAGAATCCGACCGGGCTAAAGCTATTACCAAATCTATTGGGGTATTTATTGCTGCAGACATGATCCATGCTGATCAAAGAAACAGGGTATTAACATGCCTCATATAGCACTTTAACTTCTTAAATGTTTTAAGATTTTATTTATTTCATTTTGTTTCACATTGGGTGTCTTGAAAGTTGTTTATCATGTAAAACTACAGCCCACAGTTGTTAGCTTTAAGTGTTCTTTTAGTAATAAATGGAAAGCAAAGATATATTCGTGCCCCCCCCCCCCCCCCCCTTTTGCTCATCTCCGACCGGGAATGATCTGATCCGTGACTGAAAACCACGATAGGATCTAAACCGTGAGTTTTGTAATCCGTTGCAGCCCTAATGACTGCACATAAAAACCCTCCACTACTTTGCCTTAACTATTCCGCTCTAGCCTCAGTAAGATTCAGCTTGATATTCAACTCTGATAATGTTCTAGTTATTACGCACACTTTTTATTAAAACACTTTGTAATCATAAAAGAAGGCCATAGTTTATTGCTTTTATTTCTAGATATCATGTTTGATAATATTACACACCAGCATTATCCAGGCAGGGTTTCCAATTTATAATAAGATCGTTGGATGCTTAATTACATCACCTGTAAGCTGTCTACATACTGAAGTTGTGAAACAGCTGATCATGTTAACTGTACCTTCAGAAGAGTACTTCATTGTGTTCATTGTTTGTGTAAACCTAAGTTTGGTTTGTTGCACCTACATATGCAAGGATTTAGAAAGAAACTAAAAAAGAGTTGAGATATACTGATACTGATATCGGATATCGAGCCGATACTGACTTAAATAACTGACATAAATACTTTGATATAAATATATGATATGATATATACTGTATTGCTGTTTAAGTTTTGACCAATTTGGTGTGTTAATAAGGTTAACACTTGAAAAGGTTTTCTTTTTTTACCATGTTTGTGTACAATTTATTTAGATCATTTATACATGTTTGTGTTGTACTGTATTTAGTTTTACAAGGAAATCAATGTCTAAGTCGAGCCTTAAGTTCCCTTACACTTCCGCTAAGTGTGCCAAACAGCTTATGAGCCATACAGCTTATGAATTAAACATTGATATTGGATCAGAGCTCGGTGTCGGCCAATACCCAAAGCCCATGTATCAGTATCGGGACAAAACAAAAGTCTGATTGGTGCATCCCTCTCATTGAACAACCTCTTTCCTACAGTAGCTGTGAACTGTTGATCCCAGTCAACCAGTTCCGCTCTGTAACCCCAAGCTGCTGGTGAAAATGATGGCTGACTGTATTGTGACTGATAAGAGATCTTTAAGACTCCATGCATCGGGAGAACCCCTGAGGCCCTTTCTTGGACAACTTGTTTGTGCATTGAGTTATAAAAAAAAATACACGTGAAGGCAGTGTGGTGGGGAACAAACAGCAGGGTGAAAAAGGTGTGAAAGCATGGAGGAGTATTTGGACCACAGCAATGCTCAGAAGCCGTCGACACAGACGGCGAGAAAACCCTCACCAATCCTCAGTTCCTCCTCTCTCCTGGGATTCCACTTCAAACACTGGCCAGCTGAGCTTCAGAGGGGACTGTTATCCCCCTCCCTCTGCCAGCCTAACAAGCCTGCTACTGTAATATGACATTGTTGATATGGAGTAGAGAAGGTCCTGATGCCTCCCATCGTGCCCCTTAGCCCCGACTTGAGAGTGCGACTTGAGCCACCGTCGATACAGGCACGAAATACCCTGCACTGCACTAGAGTATGTACAGCAGAGGCCTTGATCACAGCATGTGGGACTCAAATTGACTTTTGGACATTACCTAAAGCAGCTACGGTGGCATCACTGCTGATATCCTCACAAACACGATGGCATTTATGTTAACTTTTATGGATCTCCTGTGAACAGGGATGATTCTATGATATTTATTTAGCCTTCCAAACAGACAGGACCACCTATGGAGTTAATACAGCTCCGGCGACACCAAATTATTAGGAAATGAGGTCTGATTGCTGATGTGCCTGCTGCTGCAAGGCCGTCACTCAAGTTGCAAGCTGTTTGTGCTTGTGGCTCATCAGAGCTCTCCCGCCTCGCTGCTGAGTGAGACTTGACAACACCAAGGATAAAACTTCTGCTTTATTTATTTATTTCTACACAGCTTCCAATTTGCTTTAGCATTTTATAAATGAAATAACTAGGCTTATCGAGAGCTCTGGTAATCTGACACAATCCGTCCGCTTCTGCGAGAGTGTGGAGAAGACGGCGAGAGATTTGGGGCCAAATTGCGACACGATTCCCTTCCTGTTCTCACTGACTAAGCTACGATTAAACTCAGCCTAGCCTCCCTTGTCACCAAGTGCCATGTGGTTCAGAAAACCGATCGAAAACACAAAAAGGATGGCAAAAAAATGGTTATGGATCACAGGGACAGCAACGCATACATTGCCGAAGGTGGAAGCTCATCGATTGCACCGCAGAGAGTGGGACATAAAGGGGTGGTTCAGGTGGAGTTGGGTGAATCAGTCAGGAAGATGCAAAGATAAATGTAATGTAAAGGCATGTGAAGAGACACGTGGCTAGGACAGGAAGAAGCTGCATGACATAACAATGTGGCAGCAGCGGTGACAAAATGGTCCAACACGTTGAGATCCGGCTTATGTCTTTGATGGATTGCCCAGGGTGATATTTGTCAGAGAAAATAGAACAGCTTGAGGGGCACACTGTGAGTGCAGCGGGGCAGCACATCATAGTGACGCCAGGCTGGAGATGCCGTGTCTGCGGGAACGGGTAGAATTGCAATCATGGGACGCATGTGTGAGGCTTTCAGCGGGGCCTCTATGTGTCTCACAGGCAGGTTGACAGATGGAATGGAAATATCCACGAAAAGGAACAACAGAGAGAAGTATAATAGGCTTGTCTCTCAATGCGTGTGGAGACGTTTCACCTTTTCTCCTCTGTACATCCGGTTCTCCCACTGCCATAAACAATGCTTTACCAAACAGGCATAGACCTTAATAACAGTCTTCAGCATCAATATGATTATGCCAATGCAATGCAAGGAAACAGACTTTATTCTCACATTCTGAGATAATTATTGTAATTATTGCTTTTTTCCCCATGCTTTTGCAGCAGTCATCACAACGTAGCGCTGCATTTATTCTCAGCCATCCTCCTCAGCAAAAGGACTTAATCACATATTACCATAAACACACAACACATTGACACACATCCTCTGGCGTGACTGCTCACAAGTTGAGCAGGGAAGATAAATATTGACTCAGTCTTCTAATTAAAGGGCTTTATGACTATCGGAGCCTGACAAGGACATATAGTACACTAATTGCAAACAGTAGAATGCCAGGGGCAGTGTGTGCTGGTGATGATGTTGACCCTTTATCATCTCCTCTCTCCCCTGTGTAGGCCTGTTGCCAGGGGATCATTTAGACCGAGCGGCAGAATCAGATTAGAGGTCATCCTGGATGTGAGGAATTACACAATTTCACTGTAAATGCAGAAAACGTAGTTTGTGTGAAAATAGGGTTAATCTTGTTATGACAAGAGTTCATGCCAAGTTTCTAAAATGAGCACAGCTTCTAGTCCCGTTTCCTCTGCCAGCTCTTGTCTCTGCCTTCCACTAAGCCATGCCTTTTTTTAATCATCTTTACAGCAGAGCTACAATACACATAATGCCTTCCCCTAATGCTTGTTGTTTAGCTTTGGATTAATTTAGGTCCGCCATAGCAACAAAGTCATACAAAGTCACCAGTATCGACTGTGAATTGTGAAATATTGTAAAAATGAGACGGCATAGTTAAAGACTTAGCTCATGAATACTGAGGCAAGAACAAGAGCAAGCGAGAGCAAAGAGAGAGGGGATGAAGGAAATCACAATCCCAAAGAGAATTGTTCTGCTGTTCACATGTCTGATCAAGCTTAAAAATGCTATTACTCGATTGTCACTGGAGCTGTTCTCCCTGGCTTAACTCTTGAAGATGCACTGACCTTTTCAACACTTTACTACGTTAGGTCTATTACCCGCCGACAGTTCACCTCTCCCTTTTCCTTGCGAGACGATAACACCACCTCCCCTTTTTTATTGTGATGAAAAGGCAGAGCTGGCTTTAGTGTGATTTCATTTCCTCTGCTGTCGGAGCTTCTATAGGCAGAAGTCCTGACAGTCACTTTACCTGAAAGCAATCACCAGGAACGACCGTTGCTTTAGCGTGGGATTGAATACCAATAAATCTGACCCTCTTTATTTCCCCTCCAACACAGAATAGTGGAAGGATGCCAGCTTGTACAGACAAGAGAGTGGATTATCTTCCCTGGTGGACTTCTAGCTCCGTGATCCTGCATCCCCACGCAAAGCTTCCTTCAAATATGTAGTGGAAGGGATTGATTGGAGCTGATACTGGAATCCATATAATAGTAGCAATATTACATTTATATTACCTCAAGCATTCGGTATATCTCTGTTGCACTGTATGACTAAGGATCTTGGGCTTTGTTCTTTGAGTCTTCATTGCCACTGGAGGAGGTCAGAGCACTTAGTTTATAGTGACTCAGAACTGCGTCTGCAGTCTGCCTCCCACTAAAGCGTCTGTCCCATTCATCTATTGATATTCAGCCCAATATTTTTTTGTGCTTTTCTATGTGCAGCACAGTGTTATTTTTGGCTGATGTATACAACGAACCCAGACAACCACCATCTGCATCATTCTGTCCCCCTCTTAGTTTCAAAGACCATGACGCAAGTATCTCAAAATGGCTTCCCGGTTGATTTTGTTAATTAAGGGCAGAGGAGGTAAGGATTGATTCCCTGTTTTGTTTGTGCTCCTTCTGACAAAGAGGCTGTTTTGGCCCTTTAGAGGGGAGAGCAAGCTTGAAGTGAACGGCAAGATTTGGGCCAAATATAACTATATCCCCATAATACTTCCATGGCAACAAGACACAATAGCTACACCCACTTTGCTGGTAACCACCTGGTATTATCCTTTTATCCTCTCCCACTGGGGTGTTAATGTTGAGCCATGATTGAGCTGGAACTTTACCAATTTACTATATAAATTCAAATGGAGCCTTGTACTTAATTCACACACCAAACATCCATGCAGCGACGGAGGACAGACCTACGCTAAAACACAGATTCCACACGAGTTGATGAGCTAGAGACGGATTTGTTTACGCCGTCTGTATTCCGCCAGGTAACTACTGTGATATGACCATGTTTTTCAGTGATGTGTGTGTGTGCGTGCCATCGCACTGCACAGGTGGCGTGCAGCAGAGACAGGAGCCGGTCTGTGAGCAGGTAGAATACCACTGAGGTGGAAATAACAGTCTGGATTGGTCAGCCGCTCTGAGAGGCCTGGCATGAAATGCTGCAGGTACTGCTGACTGCACACTGCTGCTCCCTCTGCGCTGGACATAATCTTGTACAGGTGCATCCATGTGACTTTGTTTGTCTGGGCAAGACATGCAGGTAGAAGGCATAAGAAAAAAAGGTAAAGAGCCTTACGGCTGTTTGACATAGTGTTGCAGTATGAAGTGTGTAGGCCAGCCTGTAGGTTAGTGTCGCACTGGTTCCCTGGATGAAGAGCTAATGGGATTCCTCCAGTGAATGTTGGATTGATGCAGAAAATTAACTTTAGCTGTTAATGATACTTACATGTTTCGTTCAACAAGGTAATCTTCTCAAATGAACACCACCATTACGATGTTAGAAGAATAATTGCAATCTCTTAAAAAAGTTAACGTCTGGCTATATCTAAACTATGGACTTAACTTAAGCACCACTAAGCTAAAGGTGGATAAGTGTTTGGCGTGATGACGTTTAGTTGTCTCATTAAGCCATTTTTTAAAGATCCCTAAACTTCAGAATTCACAGGTGGGGTTTATGTTGTCACAATCATTTAAGCTTGTGGTGTCCGCTGACCTTATTTCAGGTTTCTGACCAAAAACCCAATGAAAAAAACGAATCGACTTGAGACGAGGGAACCGGAGGTGCAAAAATGCTGACTCATTCCAGATTTCAGGAATTGGACCTGCAGCACTCTATTTGTGACCGTTGTGTGTTTCATCTAGATTGGTGCTTGATGGCTGACACTTATGGTGAAATGTATTTCAAGTTATCATGTGACACTAAACATAGAACCCAAAGTAATTAAACATAACCTGTCCCAAGTAGTATGGAACGGAATAAATGGAAACAGTGGTGGGATGGAAGGAAGGAAGTCTGTTCAAAAACGTGTGGTAGGATTTGAAATGGTCCGTATTAAAGTCAAATATAGTATTGGTCCAAAGAATGTGCTTTGTAGAAATAGGGCTAAATATGCTAAATCAATGTAGATAGATAATTAATGTAGAAAATGAATTAATGTACAATTAATTATTGAGAGGACATAAATTGGGCTGCTTTTTAATATTTCAATGCTGTGTCCAGGAAGCTCCATTGCACTGCTGCTAGATGCCATTGTGCTCATGCTTTCACCTGCTGCTGCTGACTAAAGCCAGCACACTGTGCCCAGCTAAGAGCCCAGCGGCTGTTTATCCCACATTCTAAATAGACAGGTGCCAGTGCCAAAGGCACTCATTAACTCATAATTGTCCAAAAGGTCCTGGGGTGTCATTTATAAACGTACCATATGCACAGAATTTGCCCTTTAAAGAGGAGTAGTGTGCCACACAAACTTGACGGGGGAATGTGCGCACCTGTACAGAAACTCTGAACCTTGTGGCGGACATTATGGAGACGGGGGAAATTGGCGACGCAGATGGTGAGGTGGTGAAATGAAGCCAGATTGTAGAAATGAACTGTTAGTGTGAATTATTGTATTATAATGAGGCCTCTCACTATAGCTCAATATTTCATCAGCGCTGTCTGCGAGCCGAAGCGCAGAGGAGAGAGCAGGACTACTGACACTCGTGGTCGCTGGGGAGCAAACCCCGAATGAATGACATCATTTGTTGACATAAAAGATTACATCAAATAGGATTAAGAACTTGCAAAACAGAGCGTCATTCGTTTTCAATAATCCTCTTAATACTGTGCATATATCACCAAACTAGATTTTTGTTTTTATATATTTTTTTTTGTGTAAAATCACTGTAGTGAACACAACTTAGTTTATTCTTCTATGCTTTATTCGTGCGTTGTACATAGAAAAGCTGGAGTTCTGGAGTCCTCTGCCTTCTCCAGTCACCTCAGCCTGCACAGTGATTTGTCTGCGACACATCAGTAGCTCACAGAGCCGCTCAACGCTCTCATCTTAGAGAGTTTAGGGGGGAGAAATGAGGAGTGAGCCTGAGCACCAGCGCTAGGTATCCTGTACAACCTGCCTTTGGTTCAAGCTGTCACATCAGAGGCAGTTCTCCTCAGCAAATAAGTCCATTTTCACTAGAACAACAGACAGGCAGACAGCTGCGCATGCTGGGCATGATTCCACTAACCAACTGTACTCTAGTCTTTATTCGTTCTTTTTCTTGGAGATCCAGCCCCAGATTTAGTCAGGAGACAATCCATTGCATGTTGACATTGAAATGCGAGCACAAAATAAAATTCCAAAAGTTAGGGAAGATGTTAAAGACTTTGGTAGTATAGCAGGATTTAGTGAGTCAAAGCAAGGAATGAATATGTATGATAAAGCATGAAAAGGGGAGATGACATTGAACTTTGCCTCCTCGTTCATGTTGCTTTCTGTGAGAAATTCTGCGTGTTTTTGGTAGAAATGCTGCCAATCCACTTCCTCATTCCATAGGTTATATCTATATTACAGCAGTGACCCTTCACTGACCCCCCCCCCCCCCCCATGTACAAATCTGTACACTGTCCCTTTACATAACGCCTACGACCCATTTCACCCCCCCCGGACTCTTTTCCTACGTATTCCCTCCTATGGTTCAATGACTACTGTCACATTGAGGACAGCAGAAGCGCCTATGTTCCTGTTGCCACATCCACATAAGGGAACTATGAATGTTCCAGTTAGCTGGGGGACAGTGGGGGGGGGCTGGAGACGAGGTCAGTGCTGGGTTCAAGACACTGATGCATAAATCTCAGGCAGAAAAGGATGTCCCGAATCTCTAGCAGGACCTAAAGCCCCTTTTTGGGTACAGTGCTGCCACAGGCGGAAACTCATTCTCTCAAACACATCGAGCCGTGGCTGCTGGAGTGCATTTCACCCTCCTGTGTCTGGCAAACACAATGCGTTCCATTTAGAAATCCCATTTCTTCTCCAGTTTTGAACTTTCTATCAAAGCTGATGTCCAGCTGACAGAGCCTGCTAGTGAAGGAGGCGGTTGCCAAGTTAAACCTCAGGTAAACCTCGTGTATTGCACAGCTGTAGGTGCTACCTTGGCCTCTTTAAAGATTTTCTCCTGCCTTTGCAGTCATGATTGTTTGCTGTGTTTTCTGAGGATTTCCTGGTGTACGCTGCAGTGGTTGACCTTAAGAGGAAGCTGCCGTTTGAAGTTTGCGCTGTCTGCCTCTGTGATCTTTCTGTGTCTTTGGCTTATTTGGCCGTTAATGTGAATTATCCTGTAAACCTTGTCTGAGGCTGTGTTCACACTAAGCTTTTTCTGTTGAATTAGTTTAAACTCTGGAGCATTTATTCCATTAGTATGGTTCACTGGGGCATGTCAGAACAATGCCATACTCTGTTTTCTGATATATTCTAACATGGATGGCACCAAGTAACTGCACTTAGATGACTGAAGGCTCGGTCCTTTTACAGAAGAAAAGGCCTGTGATTCAATTAGAGGGAGAATGTATTCTAAACCAAGAACAAGATGGTACAAAATGACATGTGATAGCTGAGTTACTCGTCTTTGGCAAGCAAATCAAATTAAAGCTAGGTCAAACCACAGTCTAGACTGGTTCTCATATCCTGCTTATGTTTCATGTGCTCCCATGAGGAGCACATCACCACACTATGATGTTTAACCAAAGCAGTACAGTATTCTTTACTTGGAGTCTGGAGTTTATCTGGAGTTTTCTTCTGATTATGAAAGTGTGGATATTGTTTTAGAGAAATGCTGTACACATAAAGCTATTATTACTTGATTCACTTTGCGACAAACATGAATTATGGAATGCAAAATGGCGCTTGAAGCTGCTCAAGGTAATTTACATCAGCATTGAAAAACAATAGACTTTGTAATAGCGTTCGAGTTAAGCTCTATCTTTTCTCCTCAACATCTATCTTCCCCGTGTTATTGGATTTGCTGCTCTCTGTGGGTTGAATGCGGCGGGCCAAAGCGGCAGCGGCCGTCGTCCACCTTAGTCCCTTATTTTTCTGACATTAATTAAAGGCAATAAGATAATGGAGCTCCTGCTAGTAAAGAGCAGGCCAATAAACCTCTGGGTCACACAATGAATTTGATGGCATTAATTCAGTGTATGGGAAGGAAAGAGAATTTGATAGTCAGTGTTTTTGCTAAATTTAGAAGCCCCTTTTATTCAGTTGGATTAAGTCTCCCTGTTCACATAAAATCTATTTATATTGGTATCAAAAGAATACAGTTTGTGTTGACTGTGCTTGTCTTGTTATACAGTTCCATGTATCAAAGCTGGAAGTCCTTCACTATTCAGCTTTTCAATATTACAAAAATGAGTGAGATAGCATTTCCCACCCTTTATTATCTGTAATGAAGAGTGGCTTACAGTGATTAGAAACGGGCCCATTTTAATGTTATTTGTGATATCAAATCATTTAATGTTGCATACTTTAAAGAAGCACAACATAGTTCAGAGCTCTCTGTTGGTATACGCCTGTGCTATGCAAATTCAAGTCAAAGACTATGCAACTTAAATAATGTTTTAGGCCATACACGTTAATAACATTTACCCCTCTTGGACACCTCAACCCAAAACCTGCCGGCCTTGCCTGGCAGACTGTAATGTACTCATTCAGTGTGACATTCATCACTTCCTGACAGTAGAAAGCTGAACCGCTGTGGGCTCACGAGCACACAGCTCTTGCCTCAGAGTGTGGTGGCATTTTTGGAGATCTATGAGGTGTTTATGAGCAGCTTGAAAAGGGCATTTTGCAGATTTATGGATGACAAGGCCAAATGATCTATGGAAAACAGGGAGGGAGAAAAGGAGTCATTGTGCATTTGAAAGGGTGTTTCTGGCAGTGTGTTTCTGTGTGTATTTGGGTGGGTAATGCCCATCCCTCCCAATCCCACCGTGTGTGGGACCCTTCCACTGTGCAGTTTGAAAGGGACATGAGGAAGTGGAGGGGGGATATAAATGAATAGCTAAAAAGGTCACGTCAAGCCATTCTCATAAAAGCTCATTAACTTTTATTTGTTGCAAAAGATGTCTGTGTAATTACAATAACAGAGATTGAGTTAATGGATTTTCAATAAACAGTGGTGGAGTGGAACCAAAAAATAATAACGCAGAGCTCACGCATGTCTGAGCCTTAACTGCACATTATTGGCAAGTGACCTTTCAAGGAGATAGAGTTTGATCCCAGGTGTATTCTGTGATGTGTGGGTTTAGTTTAAGCATGTGTGTGTGTGTGTAATCTGTGTGTTCAGTGAATGTTCGTGTCCGAGTGATACAGTAACAGAGCTGTTTTTATTGCTGCTCTGACCTTTATTTATTGGCCCCATCATTGTCTACTGGTCAAGAAGTAGAACAATATGGCAAGTAATCAATATGGCTTCCTCCACACATTGTTCAATAAAAACGAGCAACCAGACGCTTACATTTGTCATTTATGAGCAGCTTTATTAGTGGCTCACCGAATACAGTGCAGATACTGCTCTGCCAGTGTCATGCTAAGGCACGCCGAGAGAGTGAAGGTGTGAACGGACTTCCGTACTTGGCACAATTTTAAGCTGAGGAGAAGGAACCAATCGGTGAGATGTGCTCTGTGTCAGGAGAAGCTGCTCACTCCCTGCTCTACATGATCACACTTTGTGATAGATGTGATTGGACACCAACACGATGCTCACATACATTATTGACAGCGGGCAAGTCTGGGTTTCTCTCTGTGTCATTAGCAAGAGCGAGCCGTGAATGATGAATGAAACCTGATGTTACATTTAGGACTTGAATGAGCGAAGCTCCCTGTGAAACAGTAATCAATGCTCAGTCGGTTGAATCACCTCATTGGTCTACAACCTTCAGACTGGGAAGTCATTCAGTTGGGGCAGTGATCCTAAGACATGAAAATTGAAAGCATATGTGTCATCGATCAATTAGTGAGAGAAAAAAGGTTCTATCAGGATTGTAGGGATTCGCTCCAAAGTCACATCAATGCCACCCATGTGTTGTTCCAACACCTCACCTTTTTAACCTGCGTGATACCTGGCTCGCTTCCATAGATATGGGGGAGATTTGTTTGTTCACTCTGTGTGCTGATAGCCTGGCAGACTGTTTGTTTGTTTACTCCGTGTCTAGGTCAAAGCCAATGCCCTCGCTCTTCTTCTGTGCCTTTCCTCTCTCTCACCGAGCCTCTCAATCTGAGTCTCTGAACTCATACAGGCCCTGCTGCGCTGACCTTTTCAGATAGCTATATGTGCTGTAAGGTAATGTCACAACAATATCCAGTTCTCAGATCCAATGCACGTTGCCTACAGAAGCTGAGGGTTGTCTCTGGTGGGGGGTCGACTTGTGGATCAGTTGTTCTTTTGAAATAGGCATGAAGGTGAAAAAGTCAGATGGGTCTGCTGAAGCAACGGAATCAGAATGTGGAAGCTGGTCTAGTTTCTGTAGTTCTGCCGTGCTTCATACAGTTTTATCTAGAGATGCACAGATTGCAATGTTCTTGGCCTCTTCAGATTTCCTTTGTAAGAACTATAATTGCCAACGAGGCTATCTTTTTTTTACCATCGTCCCGGAACATCCCAAAAATGAATTTCCACTGTCGCGAAGTCAGTGTAAACAATACAAAATTCTAAATGTTATCCTTTTACTTCGTTAATGTTAGCTATCTTCTTCACTCAAGCTGAAGAACTCTGTCATGTGTATAAATGTGACCGGAAATCTGAGACTGACCGAACGGTCACCAGTCAGGGCCGAGCAGACGGAAACCAGCTTTTTATCTGCAGCCGATTGATTGGGGAAACTATCATTTCTTTTGCCGAATATGCCGAATATATGATATTTTTGAGAAGTATTCAAAAAGAAATGTACATACATAAGCCAACATATGCAAACAAGAATTTGAGGGCAGTCCGGCGGGCACAGAGAGAGAGAGAGATTATCCCCTTGATCAATCTCTGAGATATTCCATGAGCTTCAATGTGCTGGTTGGACCATGAGGATTTTAAATCCCACAGATGAAAACCTCAGAAATAGATTTTCACTCTGTCTTCTGCTGATGTATTCAGAAATATTCAGCTGACCCAAATCATTTGAAGCGTGACGTGATCACCACAAAGTACACTACCCTGATTTGTTGTCAATTAGAGTGGTGTCCATTCTGATACATGCGTAAGAACATGTTGACCCACAGCCCAACACTACAGTATCTAATGCAGAGGTATAACCATGGCCAAACGTTTTAATGCATGATCTTAGAAGTCAGAGTCCATGGTATGTACGCTATTTCTATATGCAATTAGATTGCAAGTAAAACATTGTTAATACAAATGGTCCTATTGCAAATTTAGACATGTATGCATTTTCTTTTTTTTTCTTTTATTATACTGTGATCATGACTCAATATAATTATACCTTGGGGGAAATTAATCACAGAAATGATGGGTTCAATGTTTGGCACATCTACAATTTTTACACATGTATTTTCTTTTGTTTTGTTTTGGATAAAGCAGGAGTCATCATAATGTTACACCTTGGAGAGCAATCTTCACTGAAGTATTTTGAGTTTATTTCTCACGATTGTTATGCACCACTACTGTTGCATGTTTTATAATATCTTCACTGTGGCTAGAACGACTCTTTGACCAGTCAGACTGGTTGGGCTCACTAGGGATGCATAGACGAGCCTGTTTTTAAACACTGATGAGTTATAGTTTTTTCGTTTATTAAAAAAAGAGAGTAAATAGTTTGATCCTATGAATAACCTTGTTCAAATTGAAGAGATTTATTTATACATGAGGCCAGACATTCAAAGCTTCATTTGAAATTCCAATAATAAATTCCAATGTAAAAATAAATATTGGTACAGCCCTAGTGGTCGGTCTGAACCGGTCTGTTTCCCATTTACTGAGCCAGGACGGACACAGGGCGGACAGTTAGCGGACGGTCAGGAGATGACAAAAAGTGTACGGGATTAGAATAGCAGACTCCACCGTCAACAGACCGCTCCATCTCAGCTGCTGCTGCCACATACTTCTCTAAAAAGGCGCTGTACATTTTCAGATTGCCGTGTGTCGAGCGGTGAAACATACTTGAACCCAAGCAGACACTCTCACAAGTCACACATTGAGATAATGTAGGTCAACTCACATACCCGTATACAGTACATACACACACATTATTGATCTACAGTCATCCACCTTTTAGAGAGAAAGACGGTGGTATGCATCAGGGTACCAACTGTTTTTCCAAAAACTTTACATTTTACCTGCATTGTTTACTTTCAGTTTGCATACTTCCACAAAGACAGCAGCATTCTTTTTAACAGCAGTGAGACATGCATTGACACCTGGCAAGACGCTTGACTAGGTGTTGAAACTCTGAAGCAATTGTTTTGACAATGGCATGTCTATTTATTTCTTTTTATATTTTTTGGGTGGGTTCGGACTCTGTGAGCTGGTACTTCTTTCTGCACTCTACACTTTTACAATTGTTCTCTGTCTCTCTAACTCTAACATGAAGTTGATGGTACTTGAAAGCTCAGCATTTCATTTTCACACCAACACATCTTTCACTTCTCTCTCTTTGGAGGTGAACAACAGAATACGACTGGACTAGCAGAGCTGGAATCATAGCCACTTCCCTGTATTTGCCCTTTTAAGGGTAGCTCATATAGCTTCTGAAAAGGAGGCTGCGCTTCAATAATGGGATTAACGGGGTAGTGCTAAACTGGTGAGCGTATTCCCAAAAATTAGAAAATGGAGCACATCCCATATTTCAAAGACAAGGAGGAAAATGATTTACATTTCTTTTCCCATTACGATAGTGATATGCTTGAACGTTATGCCATGAAGTGTTTGCTCTGAAGAAGGCTCTGGCTGAAACAGAGAAGATTTTTCCCTTTAAATGCAAAAAAACCCTATATATCAATATGTCATTAATATGGCATCAGGTAGCTCAGCTCAGTCTGCTGAGTTGAGTTCAGTATCATCTCAAAGATGGCTGCAGTGTGACTTCAGGTTGCAGGGTATTTTAATCTTGCACCAATTTAGCTTTCCTGCTGTTTTAAAGGAAAAAGAAAAAAACAACAACACGAGAACTTTCCAGGAAAACTGTGAAACTTTGACTTGCAGTACAGTACCTGAGTCTGTATCTTTGTGTATGTGCATTGATGCAGCCTTCAGAGAGCCTACAGTACCTGATCCCATGCTGTGACCAGATGGTCAACACCCATAAACCTGCAAGACAAGAATACAAATAGAAATGTATATGATGGATGAATAGATGGATTCATGGTGTGAATGGCAGATTTTTCCAAATAAAATATGATTTCTAATTGTTTTTTTGCCCGGTGAAATAAAAATGGCCTTTCCACTTATTGCTTTATGCTGTATCATAGGCAGGAAGGGGACTGTCGGTCAGACTGGAGGCCTTTAGCGAAGCACTTTGCATAGTATTTATGAGACGCTACGCTATTGGTTGCCTATTTAATTTGTTTTCTTATGTATTCTAGCTGTTGTAGAAGAGAAAATATTCTCGCAAGCCAGAGGAAAATGATTTGTGTTCTCTACAGCACATTGTTGTGCACATAACACCTGATCTTTCAAAGCTGTAGGGGAAACAAATCAATACTCCTCCACTGATACACAGAGCTAGGAATACAACGGGTCTTCCAGCTCACCTGTGTTTATTGGGTTTTGCTCTTTCTTAAGCTTTTGCAAACAAAGTGAAAACATGTTTCTATCCCCCTTCTGCCTCCTTAGTATTTAATTCTTGCACTGTATACTTTTCTATTTTACAATCCCTTCGTGCATGTAATCCAGCGGCCTCGGGGCCACACCGGGTAGTTCCAGACAAAGTCACATTAGCTTCTCTTGACCTCACAGCTGTAATCGGCTCTGAGGGGAGGTGGGCTGGGGGGGGGGGGGGTTGTGGTGTTTTGCAAGACTCCCATGCTCAGCGTTCAAAGAGCAGGGATGCGAGTGTTACAACAGCTTACCTGGAGATTACAACATCAGCAGTTCACTCACAATGCAACCCTGCAGGATTTGACTGCCATTACCCTACCATGGCGATTTATTTATTCTGTTCATCCATGGCACTTGGAGGATTGTAGTGACTTCACTGGGCAGTTATCTGGAAGGCGAGGATTGAGCTGTGGCTCTCCATCTATGCACACACTTAGGGAAAGACCCTGACAGTTTGAACTGCTGTTACTAAAATTGGAACATCTTGTGTTCTATTAATTGGGCAGTTGGCATCAGATGACGTGCTATGATCATTCATTTCCTTCCTTGTTAAGTCTGCAGTGGCTTTGTGGCTTCTGCAGGCACATGGCAGAATCCTGCTCACCAACAATGCATGGCTCTGAGCGTACCGTACGCCCGTATATACATTTAGTGACACTGTAACAGTGACACTGGGTAAGGTGATTCCCTTCATACTGTACATTGTCTAGAAGTCTATTTCAGAGACGGATGAGAGGGACTGAAAATTGCCAGCCTTCTTTTTCTTCCAGAAATCCCAGACAATACCAGCCATGTTGTAGGAATGGAGAGGCTGGCTAGCTCAATCCTAACTCAATCGAGGATCATCAACTATTGTCACTAAATCAGCCCCTTTAGTCTTTAGCTTCTCTCTCAATTCATTACAAGTGAATGGGCTTTTATTGGCGTGACCATTTTAACAGGGACTCAGGGAGTGTGTGGAAGCTTGTAAGGCTGGATCGACACAGGCAATTTACGAGGGGATCGACGGGCGACTTGAGGCCAAAACTAGCACAAAACAAACATAGCCAGAGAGAGCGAGGGGGAGATTAAGAGATTTGTCGCCCCCCCCACAAACCCCACTGTTCCTCCTTTTTTTATTATCCCTCCGTTTGCTTGTTCACAGCTTGTTTGTAGTGCTCGTCCCCTTCAATCTTGGATGCTGTTGGTTTTCCAGGCTGCCGTGTCACTTTTTTGTGCGTGTTTTTCTTTTCAGATTTTCTCTGGCAGTCATCCAAACAAATTCAAACATGTCCCGAGACTGTTAGTCAAACTGCATCATTATTCTCTTTTATGAAAGCATTCTAAAAGCCGATATCAATTTAAAATGCAAAGCGGCACTATTAAGAGCTGCTTCAAGTGTTACTCAAACAACTTACTGCTTCATGTTGTGCAAATAGAGAACATTTTGAGAAGAGAGAAGGCAACGCAAGATATCTTCTCACAGTGTCGGCATGGTTGTTTTTTCCATTCTACTACCGTGCCATAACCTTTCAGGTTCCTGCAACGTGTAGGTGTTTCTATCTGCAGGTGGCATTGAAAGCACCAGGACATGTTGCATAAGAAGTCTGAGGTATCGGAGCAGAAAGGATGAGAGAGAAAGTCTCCATTCTATGCAGTCAAATGAGGGTTGAACCCATGTCAAAATCCCTGCCAGTGATTCATTCAACACATGCTGAATATGACACATTATCTTTCCTTTCAAGTCATCCTTGACTTATGAAAGCAAGTTTTCAGTGAATTTCCTCTTTAGTCCAGAACGGTGCTATTATTGGGCTTGGATGGTATCAAGGTATACCAGGGTACATTTGCTCCTCTTTTTGTGAAACTGATGAGGAGATGCTGTGGAGTGTGTAGTGCACAGCCAGAGGTCAGTCCATACTGGTGGAACAGGCAGCTCAGCTGAGAAAGATGGCAACTGTGAGTGGTGGGGATAACGTAATTTGTAGGAGCTCCCCGCCAAAGGCCCAGATCAGAAACACCTTGATGTTGGCTCGGCGCTCGGCCGCTATTTGTAAACTGTTTAAAGATGCGAGCAGAGAGCTTCACCGATGCATCGCATAATTTCTAGCAGGCCACATACCTGGATCTATCCGAGTAGTCTGTCGGGGAGCTACAGCCAATTAGAGAGCAAGACATGGGCTGAGGGGAAACACGATACATATGGAATCATGAATATTACACATATGACTTCATCTTGAGATGACCCTTCAATTACAGAAGCAGTTTATTAGCCACATGATGTTATTCAACTGCCAGTCTTCCACCACCAGCCGGACATCATCTCCGTCCAGTGAGAATCAAGGGACGAAGGGCGCTTCTATATCTATCTATTATTCTATGAGCATATACGTATTAGTCCTCGTTAAGTTTGAGTTTAAACCTTGCATGACTTGTGTAAGTGGCTAAATGCATATTTGACACACAGTATTGTAGGCTAGGCAATGTCATCAATGCCACAATAAGCTTTTTTACACACGTTATATATCATATATGGTGAGATATCGAGAATGTATAAAGATTTTAAAAAATAGATGCCGCCCAAGCCTAATTACTGTGGCATTTAAGAAGTTATGGAACAATTTGAATTGTACAGCACAGGATCATTTCTTTGTTCATTTCTGATATTGTGATATACTGCCGATTATTTTTGGAAAAAGTTACTTTGGGATACTTCAAACGTATCGCTCAGCCCTACGTTCATCTCAAAGAAACTGATGTTGACTTACTGTATCATTTGGCTTTATGTTCACATGTAGAGGACAATAACAATCGTGATTGCAAGAGTTTCCACTTCCAATATATCATTCATGAATATTATATTGAAGCCCTCACTGCCTTCTTAGTTTAGTTTAAAAGATGAAAGATGTGGCCCACAGTGTGTATTTTCAAGCTTTATTTCTAATTTCGTCTCTGTGTCTGTAAGACGAATAAGCAAATGAGACCACTTGTAAGAAGATCTTACCGTCCTAGTAGCATCTGTAACTGCACACTGTGCAACCAGATGTTTGTCCTTCATTCGTCTTTCGATGAGTGAGAGAAGATCATCTTTGTGATAAGAAACCTTTAGTTACCACAGTCCTCAAAAAGATCCACAACTCCCGGTGGTGGCTTGAAGCTCCATGTAGCTGTCCTGGAATTGTCTGTCTAAAGTCAGCCGCCTACGTTTGTAGTCTATACTGTGACTACCCCATCGCCGGTCATACCACCAGACAACTAAACGACCTAGGATAGGTAGTTCTCACAAGAGTTTCAAATAGTTTTGTTGTTTCATCAAACTGTAGATTTCTCTTCAGTGCACGACCCACAACACAACAGTCCTCCGTCTCATCCTGCTTCTTTATTCACGCAGGAGATAAGCCCTCTGCCAAGGTTCCTTACATCTCATATCTCCCTCGCCCCCCATCTGTACTCCCCTCCCTCCCCCTTCCACTCCGCTCTTTTCCCATTATCTCCCCCCTCACACCCATCTCCCCTGTCTTCCTAGCTTTGCAAAGATAAGATTTTCTTTCCCAGTGAGTCCTCAGTGTCGATACTAATGTGCTGCTATCATCGATGAACTGTCAGACCACCTCCTCCCGTTCTGCACTGTTCCTCTGCTGACCTTTCTGCAGCAACAATACTAAAAAGACATTTTATGATACATGCATGTTCCATATGACTGCATTTTTCGACACAGGCTTTAATGCACAGTGACAGATTGATAAATTATTCCTTTTTGCCTTATTCAATGACACGTAACACTCTTTTTGTACCATGCCTCAAGTGATTTATACTTTTTTTTAAAAAAGTATAAATATTCTTCATTGCTGAATTAAGCATGATAGCAACGCGTCATTAGATCACAAAAGAGCACATGATGGGAGCGGCAAGAGGCATCAGCCCACTCAATGAGGTGTCTGCTGGAGAAATGGAGCAGCAAACATGTCGCTTAATGTGTGTTGATGTGTCTTTGCTCACAGTTGTTGGGCTGAGGGAGGATGCTGAGAGGCCGCCAGCTAACAGTTAGGGACATCAATGAGGTACCGTCACTACCGTCTCTACCGTCACTGATTGAACCTAACTAAATGTGTCATCATGGTGGTCCCTGTTATCCAAATCACCTAACAGCAACATAAGTATATATAGATTATATATGTATATATATTTTGCACTGGGAACCCCGATTGGAACCAAATCTGGAACCCCGGCATCATTAGTGCTCTGCTCTGTCTTTAGAGCTTCACATAGAAAGACGTTGCAGTGCGTCTTTGCCAGAGGGATAGAGACTTGAGATGCAGAGCCCAGAGGCTGAAATGTCACTGCAATGCTTTGACAGCAAATGAGTCGCTTGACTTTTTCTTTACACCAGTCGTACAGACGGGAGATTTTACTTTTTTTAAGTTTAATTTATGCTCTCAAAGTGTGGCAGCCACACTTACAGCTGATGTGTAATCATTGCTGATAGCTCACAAAGTGGCATCAAATAGGCAGAGACTTCACAGAGATTATGCTGGCAGGCTGTCTTGAGCAGCCAATGATGTCACCCCATGTCTCAGTTGCTCCTTTTAGAACAGTTTTGCAGTCAATAGTTGTCAATCGTGTAAATGCTGTAGCTTTATTACAAGCCTGTTGTAGCTCTCTGTGAGAGCAAACCGCCTCCGTTTGATCGGGACTCACTTCTGTGCTTCATAGCCGTTGCTTGAAGGCACACAGTTTGATTTGTAAGCACAAATAGCTCGACTGATACCTGTGCACTCCAAGGCCTTCACAGTTTAGATCATCATTTACAATAAACAATCTGCACATTTCTGAGTCGTATGAAATGTATAAAAAGTGTGCTGTAGTAAATGGACAGCACACTTGTTTGATCATTGGTTGAGAAACGGTGTAGTGAAGATACAGTACCTTCAGCATGACATAAGAGTAAAGAATATTACATCCTAGCTTAATAGATTGAATCCTGATATAAAAACACAAAAAGGCACTCCATTAATCTGAATTTAACCTTGCATGTTTGCGTATTTGTATACTAATCTAACCTTGTTTTTATCCTTTGTAAGAAATAATCTGACAGAGGATTTGAAAGTGGGGGACAAAGAAAAATGATCTCTTTATGTCATTTGATGAGTTCATGATCATACTCAGAGATTTCAGGAGCTATAGAAACAAATCTCTTTAGGTCAACCTGAGCAGGGATTAGTACAAGAAGTCATTTCAAATTGTAATAAAAAGTCAGATATGCTTAGATGTAGAGAAAATAGTCCATATTCAGGCAGAACAAATGTCACCTTCAATTTTGTTTATCAATATAATATTTTTTGAAATGCACTCCTGAAAAGTAGTGTTTGAAAACTAGAATGCAGCTTGCATACAGGCTGTTGGGTCATGTATTTGTCTCATTTCCACAGATAACTGTCCAAATACAGGTGGCGAGAAGTTGAGGTACTTCCAGCACAGCTAGAGTACTATTTAATTGCAGGAAGAAAAAAAAACCTCAACAGTAAACGTCAGGTTTTGGCTTCACCCCCTTTATAATCAAAGCGCACGGCTTACTGGAGCTGCCATTTTACATCAGTGTTTAGCAGTCGTTCAGGCAGAAAGTCATTGTACTGTAGAAGAGGCAGAAACACTCGACTGACAACAGCCTCAACAGACCAGAATGCCAGGCATGTTCTGTTTGGGTGGTGTTGTGCAGTGCCTACTGTTTCTTCACTGGATGAAACGTAATATGCTCAGCTGCTGCTTGTAGTTTCCACCTACACAAACAACCGGGGGGTGTCGAAAGGCATTCTGGGATGCAGGACATCACAGACTACTGTACAACTACCAAGGCAGAGTGTGTACACTAAAACCTGGAATGCTTTGAACATCATGGAGTAATGATTTATACTTAGTAAATCTAAATAAAGGAAAACACACTGACAACCCACCACTCTTGTTTTCTCAGTATTGCTATGTTTATAAATGAAATAAATGACACCCCTTTCAAAGGTAAAAATAATGTCAAATCCAGTTCATCCTGCTGCCGTCAGTGACTGTAGTGAGAGCAGTTCTCTCTTCGGCCATGGCACGTCTCCAATAGAAACTGCTGTTACATGAACATCTTAGTTAACTCAGCACTAGTCATTACTTCAGAATTTAATATCAGTGACACATGAATGATACTAATACAAACTTCAATGGAAATTGAAATCAGGGTTAAATGTAGTGAAAAATGAGCCGAGTTGAAAATCAAATGTCATTAAGTTTGCAAGGCTGGACGGCCCTACAAGACGGGAAGGCGTTTGATTGGGGAAAGATCACTCATTTGCTCGCTCTCTGTCTCAGACACACACACACACACACACACACACACACACACACACACAAAATATATGTGGATCCTGATGTACCTGCCATTTCTTCTGATTTAAGATATTCATGTTGTCCGTGTTGTTAGCATTTAAATAGTGCTTTTAAGCTCTCTCTGCCACGCAGCCAGGTGCAATGCAGTTAATCTGTGGAGGATAATATCACTGTCGTGTTCGTCAGTGGTCTGCTTGCTTCCTCTCGCTGTCTGCACACATTCAGCAGAGCTAGAGATATCAGAGCTCAGAAACCATTTGCTACCATCCATCCTTGTATATTGTGAAAAACTAGTTCCACAGACTTGGGAAAAAAATAGAACCCAGATAATCTGTCACAGCAAACATGAAGCATCCATTTGATTCATTCAAAACTTCAGTTTATTCAGTGTTTCATTGTGCCTTTTTCACATTGGTGCTGCATTATTTTACACTTTGCTTCTTGTCAATCACCTGACACCCACAGGCGGAAATGAAATGCAAATTATCTATTTAAATCCAGTCATGTTATAAACTTTAGTGTAACATCCATGGTACAATAAAGTTTTTATTTAGGCTGCCTTTTTTTACCCTGCAAAACCTTTTTTTATTTTTTATTGCTGCTCTTCACAGAACAGGTTGGGGGGTGGGAGAGTTATCTGAAATATTGGATTATACAACCCCCCCCCCCCCCCACAGCTGTATCTTTTTCAACATCAACAAATTGTCTTCCTCTCCTGTGGTTTTGCCTCCCCTCACCCCTCACTCTCCCCAGTCGGCTCCTAATAGACTAGCGTTCATCTTATGCTTAATTAGGCTCGTGTCATTTGAGCTGCTTTGTTTTGCTCTGTCCTGCTGAAACGCATCGTTTCTGTTTTCTGATATAAAAGACTCAAATAGTCCAACTGCGATGCTGTTCTACAGCTCACGCTCCTCGAAACCTACTCGCAGGAAATGTTGAAACGGCTTCATTTATTAGCTTTGCATTTAAGGAATGTACCACTCATGACAGGTTTACATTAAAGATGATTGTTTTACTATCTAATAATTCCCACTGCAATGGAAGGCTTTTTTTCAGTCTATCTTTGATCTCCTTTCTTCCTGTCTGTCTTTATCTTAGTTCATAGCTGTCTCACCTTGTCCGAGGGCCCTGATATATGTCAACCACTGCCTTTACCCAGTCCTCTAACTCTAACTCTCAGCGCTGTGATCACCATCGCTGTAGAGGTGCACCCACATTCATTTCTCAAATGATTGCCTCTCCTTGACCTCCCTCTGATATCTACTTTAGCTTTATTAGTCAGCACTGTCGGAGGTTACACTAGTCTGTCTGTGTTAACTCTGAAAGTACAGATACTACCGATGTGCATGCTTGTTCCGTGAAGAAAGCCCCTATACATGTGTTTAAGGTTCCATCTCTCTAATCCTTTCCATTGGATCCCAGTCATTTTCTCTCCCTTCCTGACATCTTGTATTCACTGGGGGATGCTTTATACATTGTGTTGTTGCTAGATAAATCTGTCAATATGTGAGGATTTTTTTATCAGGATTAAAAAGCCTCAATATTTGCACATTTGTCGGGTGGAAGTTTTGTGTTTTGCTGTCGAGATTCGGTGTGAAATCTGCAAATGCCATGTCTTGTGGATTAACTTGTCAGACAGAGAGAAAGTTTCTGACAATGTTGGGGAATTCAGGACAAAGCTCCCCTCTGATTAGAATATAAAGAGGAAGGAGAAGGGGTGTAGGGAGTGTGTGTGCATGTTTCTATCCATCACATGTCTTCTCACTGCTAACTTGTCTCCATTATTCACTAATGTTGTCATTTCTTCTCCTCTCTGCCTCTCTGAAGTCATGTCAAATAGCCTTGGGTGGTTCCTCTTCTTTTCTCCCTTTTTGAAGTCTCACTTTCTCAGTGATTTTGCTGGCCATACAACAGACTTTGGAATAGTCTTTCCAGTGCAACTAGAGGGACTATCAATACAGGGGCTTTGTAGAAGAAAGGTTTGCTTTTGAAGTTTGGAATAAAAAGCTGGTTGTAAAGCAATACCCAAATATTTCAACACTTGGCTACACTGTGGTTTATTATGCAGAATTCAATACAAGGCACACCAAAGAATGCGGTAGAGACGCTGTTGTTCACAGCAATACGCTAATACAGCCACTGTTTCTCTAGCCCAGCATTGTTTGGGTAATGTGCCAACCTGTGTGGATCCAAAGAAAATGTTGTACTGTGTGCTGCTCCAATATTCACTCTGACTATTTGCTTTATGCCACATTTGAGCAACAAAATACAGGGTTGGTAAACTGCAGCTGGAAAACAGATGGAAACATTAGCCGAGGGAACCTCTTTATGGACAACATACACTCACCGGCCACTTTATTAGGTACACCTTGCTAGTACCGGGTTGGACCCCTTTTGCCTTCAGAACTGCCTTAATTCTTCGTAGCATACATTCAACAAGGTGTTGGAAACATTCCTCACAGATTTTGGTCCATATTGACATGACAGCATCACGCAGTTGCTGCAGATTTATCAATGGATTTCAATGGATTTCAAAATTGACATTGACTTTCCAGGTGCTCTCAAGCATTTCAGTTTATTCATACGCAAGAATACGCATACAGTACTAAACTGGCATTGTATTCTTGGTACAGATCATTATACAGTAGATGCCAGAACAGTTACTAGATATTCACATTGTTACACATGTTACAGTACCACAGCTACCCTCAGGGTAAAGTACAGCATTACTAGCTTCCTCAAAAAGTAGAAGTAAAGCAGCTACCACTCTATTCAAGCTTTAAACATTTTGACTCTTATGAACATCCAAATAATTCCTGTCCACTCTACTGTGTATGTCAGAGTTCATAGCTAGGTAATCAGATGTTGGTGTTGGAGCATAAGGGCGTCTTGATATCTGCATGGTTCACATGTGCTTCTCCAGCTGAGTCAAAGTGGAGATAGATATACGGTCCCTTTACTAACACTTGTGATGTTGATCTTGAACTCCCTCTGTGACGCCTTGCTGCAGTGCTTGAGCTCTTATCCATAATGAGAAAATTATTCTGATAATTATAGATGATTATTTTTCAAAAGAAGTCAACTATGACAATAGTTTTTCCTCAGGATGCACATTGGTTGATGGCCACATCTCTCATTAACTGCTGAATACTGACAGAATGTCTTTTTCCCCAATGACGAGAGCATATTGGACTGCATGAGGCTGCACCCAGCGTCTTCTTTCGGAGTGCCTCGGATATTTCCGTGCAGCGAGCGCTTACGGTTCAAAATGTCTTTCAGAAAAGCGCTGCTGGCATCACAGGAGAAATTGGAGGAGAAGCTTATTATGTCCATGTCGGTCTGTCCTGAGCGTTATACGTCACAGACATATGTTACAGACACTATCATAACAAATGTAGGAAAGCAGATTTGTGGGAGCAGATCAGTCCACATGTTGGTGTAGATGGTAAACAACAATGTCAAACCAATAGAAAGTAGCCCAAACAGATAAAAGGAAGCAAGGGGCTTTGCCAGTCGGTCATGCAACTGTGGTCAAGAGGTTATATTCTGTCAAGATGTTTTTGACATAATAACATTTTTAAAACATTTCCAATGAAACGCTGGGATGAAGCTCTCCCCAGGGGCCCTTTTCTGCCAGAAAAACACTATATGGACACAGGCCTTTAGTCATTGTTCTCTTTCTTTGTGCAACCATATATCATATTGTATTTTTTTTTGGAATATATATATATATATATATATATATATATATATAGCGCTTAAGTAATGTTTTAAAAAAATATTTTGCCATATTACTTACTTAATGTTGGTTCGTGCTCTTTTTGTATCCAACCAACAGCTAACTGTGTAGATTCCTTCATGTGCTAAGGAATGTGAGGATAGTGATGCAGAGGTCGTTTTTTCAATGCAGGCATGCTTTTCTGCCCTCGGTAAATCCTTTAGTTAGCTCGGTTAGGATTAGATCTGAAAAGTCTCTCATTTGCCTCCAAAGCTCTCAAGCTTCTCCACTGCTTCCATCTGAATTTTACTTTAGTATTTATTCTATATACACGTCTGCTTTCTGTTCTACCCTGTGACTGTTTCGTTAATTCATTTTACTTTTGTTGCTTGAGGTATTGCACACTAATTTAGAGATATGAAAGCAATGTCACATTTGACTGGCTGTCAGCTTGTCTTTATTTCAGCCTTTTAGGTCACTTTTAGTCTTGGATTGGGTGGAAATTGTTAGAATAAAGCATTTGTATCCCTCGGCCTATATCAAGACCCCATTTCTGCACTGCGTTATCACAAGTATAGAAAAGCTTGTGAGCATTTTCTTCTGAAAAACATTCCCCGCTCTCCCTTATGAATCACAAAGTACATTGAAAAGACTAGGATCGCAGTGGAGCTTTGAGCCTGAGGCTATATGGGATACACCCTAATGAAAAACAGCTCTGGGATGAAGGCTATGGGTGGTAAAGACTACAGGAATCTATCATGCGTATAACTGGGACAAGCTTAGAGAGAAGGGGTACATCCCCCAAGTGTCTGACTGAACTCACATTTCTTCCCTCAGGCGAGATTTTACTTTCTGTTAAGTAAGAGTCAACCTTGAAACAGTATGGATTTAACAATTGATGGAGCTCAATATTTCCTGTAACATGGCCTCTTGGAAAATTATTCTTAATTTGTTATTTAATATCTTTTTATTTTTTAATTCTTTGCTCTTAAGTAGAACATAATGCGAGAAGTAAATAGTCTGTCCATCTATGGAAACAGTGAGGAGGCTCTGAGGAGGGTGCGTTTCTTCAGGATCTGTATCAAACAAACCAACATCCAGACTATCCAAGAGATTCATGCTAGTTGTTTTAGAATTAAAATATATATGTGTATGTTTGTATATGTTTTTGTGTTTGCCTATTTTGGATGTCTGAACACAGGAAGTACAAAGGAAGAAAGGATTAGGGCCTATGTTGAGAGATGAGTGGAGGCAAAAGGTAGAACATCAGACATTCTTGGCCTCAGCTTGGGAGGGAGAGAGGGAGCACAATGAAAGAAAGGATGATGGACTATGATCAGACATGAGACGAGAGGAAAGACAGAGTCATGGCCAGTGCTTACATAAACAGCCACTACAGACATCAGACAAACACGGTCCCCATGCTTCAGCTTGGCAAAAATTAATCATGAAGGGCTTTCAGTCAGTGTACTGGTATCATCTCTGCTGTCTAAATGAACTATTCACACTTAAGGTTTAATCTTTATACGTTCATGTTGATGGTTAAATAGAAAATGGCAGTACATGTGTCAATGAACTTGTCCCATTGAACTCAGTTCAGCCACCAGGGATGCATAGTGAATGGGACCATCCTTCAACTGTAGAAGTCCTGTTGTTCTCCCTAGATGTCCTTGAGGTTTGTGTTTGTATTGTTGGTGTCCTAGCTTCATGTGGAGCGGGACAACATGGGACCAAGATGAGAGGATGTGGCTGTATCCCCTGGGGTCATTATTTGATTGATTATTATTGGTTATTTATTTTATTTCATAGTGGTTTCAGTTATCTACAATATCATTGTTTAATCTCGAAACTCATTGAAGATTACTGAGGTCAATATTCAATTCATAAGCAGAGATGTAATTGGTTCCACACTAGGGTTGAAAATATGTTAGAATTTTCCATTCGGCCACCATCAGCCCGACAACTGGTGATTGCTAATATATTTGCGTGTGCGTGTTCCGCCTTAGCTTCAACTGGGAGATGAGCTGTTTATGCAGCGAAGCATTGTAAAACACACTTCAGTCAACTCCAATAGAAACAATATTAATACTCACCAAACCGTCTTTGTTAGACTTTCCAGCAACCACCATCTGTAGTTTTGGTTGAAATAAACCCCAAACAAACAACGTTATACTCATCCAATCACAGATAGCTAATATACTCTTCCAATTGGCGGACCCTAGTCCATGCATTGGAGAATTTAAGAGAATACCTTTTCAGGAACTGTGCTGGTGCGTAATAGGAAACCTGCTTGACTTGCTCACTTTTCAGCCACGTTTGGCCCCAAATGGTGCGTTTCATATTTATAAATTGCTGCTGTTATCATCAAATCTTAATACTAAAAGCAACTATGTAGGCTTTCCAACACTACGGACATATGTGGACCATGAATAAAAAATGTATTTGCCCTTTTAGCTTTAAAATGGAAACTATTCTTCACTTTACTTTACCTCATAGTTTTCCATAAATTTAATGCTACTGTGGCACAACTGTTAATGCTCTGACTAGAATGTTGTAAAAGATAATACATGGAACCAGTGCAGTTTAGAGTCCCTTTAGAGTATTGACCATACAACAAGTTAATAAAGTAGCACATCATGAAGACTGAGGCCCAGCAGCCAGAGTACCAGATCAAAACACCAAGCTCTCCACAGGGATGCCATGCCAGGCTAGAAGCTTTTTTACGTTCTCGGGTAGGGTTGTAGAGTGGCAGGCGGCTGCTGTTTTATTTTCTAGCATTAGATATTGGCCTTTGCAGCTGTGGGGTAGCTTTTGTGAGTAAAGCGTCCTGCTGTAGCCTGAACTATATGGCTCCATCTCACTGTGTCATTAAGCCACAGAGAAGTGTGTGAGAGTCGGTGTCTCTCAGTCGGGGATCGTCTTTGACTGAAGCCTCCTGTTCCCTATGGGAGGTAGTGTGCTTCCTGGCTCACGATTCTCCACACGAGAATAATACAATATGTGTGTCTGTTAAATTACCAAGCCATTTGCAGGCTTTCAAGAAAGTCAACAGAAAAAAAAGACGTCAGATTAGATATTAAAGGGAGCAGACTTTTTATTATTTTTATTTTGTTTTGCTGCCAAGTCTCCCAGATCGCAAGCCTCATTGGCACTCTTTATTTAGATTTTATCTCGTAAAGATTTAGTTTGAAGAAAAAAATAAAAAGACATTTATTTGAAGTAAAAGTAACTTTAATGAGTCTGCTCTTTGTGTCTGTTCTCTCTCTTTTTCATGTATTCCCCTTGGACCCTCCCTGAAGCTGAAGAGTATGCTGTTGAAGGTAAGACTGATGCTTTACTTCTCGGGCCCTCTGATGGCTTCCCCTAATGCTGTCATGGATGCTGATGCTGGCTGCTTGTTAACACTATGCCCTCCCTCTGGGGAGGAGCATTGTCAGTTTGGACTGTGGTTATAAGTGACTTCAAGGGGGCCTAAATTACAGTTTCCGAACAAGACAAAAGTGACGGAGTTACAACCAAAATGATCTCTGTTTTATTTCTTGTTTATTTTATCTTTGTCTTCTTATTTTGTGTTACTGCGGTTTATCTCTATAGATACAAGCAGATGGTTGTGTATTTCACCCAGGAATGTATTCATGCACTCAGAAAACTGACAGGGCAGCGTGGCTATCTTGATATGACGTGGTGATTTTGAGATAGTCTCCTGGTTTCCTTCCTCCCATTTCCAACAAAGGTGAAGGAAGGCTGCCTGTAAGAGCCCTCGAGAGGCCTTATTAGCTCTCGGACCAGGGCATGAAACCAGTGGTGGGTGGAGCAGACCTTGGGGATGGGTCAGCCTTGGCTTGTCTGTCTGCAGGCTGTTGCCTGTCTCCATGTTGAACTGTTCAAGAAGAGGTTCACCCGCTGGTTGAGTTAGTCTGACACATTAGACTCTAAGATCGACAGAAAATGCTTCTTTGAATATATGTGTGGAGTAGTGAACTGGTGTCTGCCTGTTTTGGAGGTGCATTTCCTCCTTGCTGAGTTTGCCCTGATGGATTACCTATCATACGGCCTGAACCAGCAGGGAAAATCACTCTGACAAACGCCCTTTTGCTCCAGGTTTTCTTTAAAGATGAAAACTTTAATGTTGCATTTGCTTCTCAATCTGTATACCAGGTGTGAGTTGTTTATCTTGTGGCATATTGGAAGTATAAAGTGTATGTCACAGTGCCATTTCATTGTTATCACCTAACCCAGTGAGCTCTATTTGAGTTCTGGTGTGTGCTTGGTATGCAGAATATGTGCACTTGTAGAGGCTGACATTTTCTCAGTTTGTTCCTACAGTACATCAGAGATGCAGGTCTCCTGTACTGATTGTGTGTGTGTGTGTGTGTGTGTGTGTGTGTGTACATGTAGTCGACCCCACGTCAGTACTGCTGAGGCTCTTGATGAGAAAATGACGGGAAAGGTATGGGAACAGGAATATATGGTGGCAACCCCACAATTCTGTCTGACGGAGTAGCCCCTCCTCCAGACGGATGGAGAATGAGGTCAGGAGCAAGATACCTTTTGGAGAGGAAGGTGGAGAATGAGCAGAGGAGGGGGATGAAGATGGGTCGTTTTACTCTGTGACAGGCCCACGGGAGGGTAGGCAACTCCTGAAGGTCCTCTGTTAACTTCCATCACACTACAGAGGTTAAGCTATGCTCTCCAACACATGTACACAAGTATAGTGCAGAGTAATAGTACAATGCAGTGTACCAAAGAAAGAGATATTGGGAGGAGTTGTTTTGTGTTGTGTGTATGTCAAGGCAATGTCACTCAGGCCTAACCTTTTAGCTCAGCATTTGGCAGTTTTCTTAGTGATTTGAAGTATGTTGTGCAGATATTCTTAGGCATGGACAAGTATATATGTTGTAAGTTATGTATCCTATTAATAATGTGGACTCCCAGCAACTTGAGAAGGGAACACCTCTCATTGTGCAGAGGGTAGGTGTTTTCACCAGCAACACCATGGCACAAATATGAAACATCGCTTGGGTTTTTAAAGAATCCTGTATATTATAATAATAATATTAATAATATTTTGAGTTTATTTTGACTCAACAACATACTGGAGGGCTTTATGGAGGAGTCCTCATGTTTAAAGCTAACACCTCAATTCATTTGGACTCTTCTAAGTCATGCCATTTAATACAAAGACTCAATTCTATTTTTTAGGTTTCCCTGTGGACGTATTGGTCTAATACGTGTCTGTGACCATGTGTTCAAAGGTTGGTTGAAATTGATGATGCACCTAGACGTTCGATGCCCCTGGGAGGCTAGTGGCCCCCGCTCTTGCACTGTGGGGCGATTGATGATCTGCCTGCAACACTGACCTGTTTTCACTGGCAAGCCATCTATGTACTGATAGCCAAGCAGGTCCTCAACCTGGACGACTGCATTAGTGATGTATAGTCCATGATGTAAGCACAGGTCTACCTCATTGCTAATAAAGAAATAACACCAAAGTTGAAGGCAGTGGAAGCTTAGAGGACAACTGAATGGGACTAGAGGTAGCTATTTCAACCACCTGGATGTATTGGGAGAATGCAACACCCTACTGCACCACGTTGTGTTGGTCATGGTGTTGGTCGTGGTTGTCAAGGAAAGACTGCAGGTGGTATGGACATCGGCACAAACTAATCAGTGTCGTCACAATGACTACATCCACTTCTTGTGTGCTGTCTATGGGCATGGATGATACTTTGGTTTGAATGTACTATGCAAATGTGAATAAGAGCATTTCTGAAATAGGCCTGTGTGCGCTGTACCTGGTTAAGAAATGGTTACAAAAAAGAACCTGAAGAAACAACACCTTGCTCAGGCAAAATGCATTCTGTTCATTCAGATGCTGAAGAATAGCCCTTTCTAATTTCACTCAAACTGATGACCATGAACACGGCTGAGAGAAAAGTGGCTCACATACAACTGGACAGTGACAGATGAAATGTAACCCTGGCCTGTGTGGATGGCCTCTGAGACTGGCTGATACAGGGACCTGGTGCTTTGCTTCGGTGAGGGATGTTCCGAGCTGCCCACGCTGATCTTAATCAATCTGATCAAGGCTAATGATCTTTTCTCTCTGAGCCACGCTCAGACCTCCAACTTAATCCCACCCTTGGGGGAGGGCAATAACATTTATTTTTCTTTTCTCTGGCCTAAAAAGAGTTTTTGATGTTTGCTAGAGATACAGGATTATAGATTTGTGTGGGGCCTGTAGTAATAGGAGATTACTTTGGATCATCCAAACCAGATTATGGATTTTGTTATTATTCGCTCAGGAGAAATGAAACATAATCATAGACTAAAAACTTAGAATGTGTTCTAAATGCGTGTGCGTCAATGCAACAGAGTGAAGCAAATATTAAATGAACTGATGTCATTATGGTATTAACCTAGATCTAGTTGTTTCTGGAATGAACAGTGCATGTACATGATCCTTCAATTACAACTGATGTTGTTATTTTGTATACCGTTGGCTAGAAAGCAGAGCACCTGGGTTTGATCTTGCCAAAAAATGATAAATTGCAAAAGCAATTGGGAACGATAGGCATTTATTTATATAATGGCATTGCATAACAACGCAATTTGTCCATTCTTTCCGATCAATAATGCTTAACTGTGCATTTTTCATTGAACGCACAAGAGATTTGCAGTGTTCAAACAAAGCAATCGATTGTGCAAGATTGCTAGCTAGCTTTTTACTCACAAGCACTTGAAAAGAATAGAACAGGCTGCAAATAGAAGAACAACAAACATGCACGCACACACAGTAAACTCATTGGACGGGAAAAAAGACCAATGAGTGGAAGGGTGGAACAGAATTCAATGGTGTCTTTCTTCAGCTCTGAAATTGCTCAAGAGCCTTTGGACAGTAGGATGTCTTGATGTTGCCTCTGCCTGCCCAGCATCTGCCAGATGTTGCAGTGCGATAAAGCATCCTCAGGTCCTGGAGGAGCCAAAGTCCAGCCATGCCTGTTCTCACAAGACGTTAATTTCACCCCACACAGCTCACACTGCTTTCTCTCTTTCTATTTTCCTGCTTTGTGATAACAAAGTCTAAAGGGATGGAGTGGGCGTCCACTTGTGAGCAACTCCAGATGCTTCAGTGTCAACATGCGTGGCCACAGGCAATACTGTTTGCTATGATGAAGAGAGAAATGGATTGGACAATGCATGGCCTGGAGCTCTGGGGTTGTATAGTGTTTGTCTGTGTGCGTGAAGAAGAGCATTAGGTGTGCCAGATTTAGCTGCTCTGCTCAAGTTTTTCATTTGCAGACGAGCACAGCACTGTGAAACTTTTCAACGGATACATATGCCCGAGTTAAGCGCTATCTGATGCTTTTATACATACTGCATATATTTTTGTTGAATTTGTAATCATATTTTTCGGAGGTTTGTCAAATTCGAAACCAAGTTAATTAGATTCTCTTGACTCATCGTTTGGATTGAAGCACTTTGGAATAACTGAAGGCTTGCAGCAGCCTTTATGTGCTTTGAACCCACAGAGAAACACCAGGGGTTTTAGTATGCATTGCATTCTTCATATCTTTTTTGAAATCAATTCTATAGTTAACTTTTTTCCCTCTACCTAGGAAACACAAGGTGTGACTTCAGCATTTCCACTGTAAAACAATGACATTGTATTACAATAAGCATTGGTAGGGCTTTGCGAGGCTTTCTTCAAAGTACTCTTTTCTCCTGTGTACTGAAATTAAAATTTGTTGTGCACCTCTGTGCCTTTGTTGCTGTGAAAAAGGAAACAAATACATACAGTCTTTTAAGCATTTCCCAGTAGACTCTGGGGTTATAGGGTATTTGGAGTTTATATTGCCTCATCTCTCGTTTGGTTGTCTTCACCAACTAATTTATGCCCGGTCAGGGATAGAATCTTAGTAATCCTCCTCTCTTTCCGATTCCCTCTGCATCTATCACTCTATGATTTCCCTCTTCCTCTCCCCTTATCCCTACACCTATCTCTAGCTTTACCCTGTCATCAATCTCCCCTTTTGTTTAGTCTTCCGGCCACCTATCTGTACTCTCGACATCTCTTTCTCCCTTTTCCTTCTGCCAATCCTCCACCTCTTTTTTTTCTGTCTTCTCTTTCTCATCTCGGTCACCTTCTTCCCTCTTCTGGTAGATAAACGTATAGGTCGTAGCTAAGAGGCTTATTGACGAGATGCCACTATAGGAAGCTGTGAATTGCAGCTGTACTTGGTTATTGAAGGCTATATAGAGTGGACTGGAGAGGGGCATGGGAAGGAATATAAGGTGGGCCCAGGTTTATTTACTGGTGCCCACATTGTCTGTGAGTACCACTGTGATATTCAGATTATAACTTGTTTTTACAGCTGTGAATATAATAGGATTAGAAGACATTTATTAGCTGACATTTAGGAATATCTTCCTTTAAGACTCCTGTGTTAGCAGCCATTGTAAGTCCTTAATGAAGCTTTGACCTGGTTCTTCTTGAGGCTCTTAATTTTGTGACACTATCAAAAGAGATCAGAACAACTAGTAGATTAACCTACCAGCGCTATCCTGGCAGAGGAGTCAAAGTACACTTTAAGTTCTATTGGGAACAGCTTATTAGCTTAACATGGGGAAGATGGGTAATTATTGCTTGAGCACCTCAGAAATGTCGGTCTATTCTCAATCTCCAGTTTGAGATTGTTAATCTTCACACCGGAACCAGAACACCAAACAAACATCTTTTCTAAGGTTTTCTCAACTCTGGGCCCTTTGCAACTCTGCTATGCTCTTGCAGCCATGCTGATGATGTTGCTACACATGATGACGGAGATCTTTTTAACGCTTGGCCATGTGCATTTTCCTGAAAACGAATCAGTTCCAAATAGAGCTACATCTAATTTCAATGAACAAATCAAGACACAACATAAGCTGAGGCTCATGTCAGGATAGGTTTGGTCATGTAAAGGTATAGTAGTGTGTGTGTGTGTGTGTGTAGACTGGCACGCTGGGGTTGTATGTGTAAGCTAATCCTTTCCTATTTTCCACCTGACTTCCACTGTCACTTTTATAACCAGACTTGTCAATTTCTCAATTTAAGACTCACTGCCTTATTTTTTTTTCCCTCTCCACAAAACTCGCCATTATTTCCAGAGTGTCAGAACACTCCTGTTGTGTACCGGCAGTCTTTCTGAATTAAATTATGCCATGAAATGCCACTGACTGCAAAGCTAAGGGTCCATGCTGGCCAGGTGACACTTTGAGAGATTGCATTTGGGCATAGCCTGACGAAAAGTCCATCTCCTGCCCGTCCCCCAGCAAGTTCTTAAGAAAATAAAAGCACTCACTTCCATCCGGCTGCCAAGAAAAAAAGGGAGAGGGAAGTGGTTACTGACACACTTTTCTTTCACATTTTCTTTCTTGCATGTGTTTTTTTTTATTTCTGTAAATTTGACTCCCCAGTTCTTTTGTATGTGAGTGCATCAGTGATATGGTTGGTCGGGTGGTATGCTCTCCTCCGATCATTCTCATTAACCCTCACAGGAAGAACATTTTCGGGTGCCGGAGGGGTTAGCCATGGTGATGGTGACTTTGATGGCTAGTTCTATTTTTGGAAATCTTGTGAAAATAGGTTGGTGCACGCTGGTCGGCTTTGAGTCTGTTGTTATCATTTAAGTATTATTAATTAGGTTAGAAATAATTGAATATGCTGCAAATATGTATGTGTGGTAATATGTTTATGGAAAATGTATTCAGGCTACCAGAGTGCACTTTATGCACGGTGAACTAGTTAATCACAGTGCATCAACCGATTGATTGGCTGAACAGTAGATCGATTTCAGTCAACCAGGAGAGGTTGACTCCAGCCCTAATATGCTAGTAAGCGTTTTCTGTTACTTAACCCCTCTGAATAGCATAATGTCGTACACATGCAGTCGCACTGCCTGAGTCAAACAGCTTCCTCACTCTGGTCCATTCAACAGTTGATTGTTTGTTTTGACTGTCTTGTTTGGGGCCTGGCCTTTATTTGTGGTCCAACATTGATTTAGCAGGTCTACACATTTGCATGAAGGGCTGTTGGTGGAGAAAATGGTCTGGTTAGGGTTAGGCTAAAGAATGGAAATGGGGAATAGAGAGCCAGCCCACCTGTTGAGGGTACAAATATTTTCATTTATTATGAAACTGTGGCGGGAACAGTTTGGCTTGAGGCCACAGTCTAGGTAATTAATAGGCAACACTGGATTTAGAATAGATTTTCTTTTTAATTTTTCTGTAAATGCCAGGTAACAATAAAACAAGGAATCTCTGATTGTGTGTTCCCCATGCATAATTCCAAAACTGATCTTCTTCACATCTGGCGGGTGTGTTGCTGGGGACTCAAGGATGTGCAGTGTCGAAGATGGTGCAATTTGGATAGTTTATATCCAAAATCTTTAAATAAACAAGCAAACGGCTCTTTGTGCAGAACTAGTGGGGGCGTGGCTTCAGGGCTCTTTGGACTACAGGCCATTAGTCTCATTTGCTGCTGGATATTCAAAGGTTAAGACTGAACTCTTCTTCACTTGTCTAAAGTCAACCAGCAATGAGCAGCTGTGGAGAACGCTGCAAGCAGCCATACCACGGTTGTCAATGACAAAGGGGCACATGCTCCGACCGGGCTCACCCCGAACACACACTGCTTTGGTATAGATCAAATAACGGAATAAACACTAAGGACACACCTAAAGTTTTCTAAACAGAGTATGTGCACCCATCAGAAAGCCACTGTTTGCAGTCGGTGGAGCCATTATGTCACTCACACAGTCACATAATTAAAAACTAAACAGTGATTAAGTGCTTTCTTGTTCTGAATAAATGGCATACAATGTACGACAGTCATTTAATTACATTCCAGTTTGAAATGCGTTTACTTTTATATTGCAGCACACATAGAAGTCAAAATTATTATGTGGAATTTCTGCTTTTGCTCGAGACATCTCGCACTGAAAAATGAGTCTATCCTGGATTCAAACTTATGATGACAAAATCACGAAGTCAACACCTCAGCAAACTATACAACGAGGCATTTCTTCATTTATCACAGCCGGGATCTTGTCAGGATCCGCACACCACTGATTAAATACAAAGGTCCTGCTTAGGCTCATGTTGTTTGGCTTAAAACCTTTCACAAAAGTGTTTCCATCAATGTTTGATTCATATTTGCTGCCCTGCGACTGCTCTATCTCTGTCTTCTCCATAGTGAACCGGCGTGAACTCATTCTGTGTTTTTAAAGTTCCTATCAGGCTTTAACTCGCATGCTTTTAAATCAGCTTTGTGGATTTATACGCTAGGTTTGCTCAACTCAAGGTTGTTATATGAAACCTTGCTCTTTGTGGCATCCTGTGTGCAGTTTTAGACTGTTACATGATAAACAAAACAGACATCTGTGAGAAGAATACATAGTTAAACTGTCCCTTTTACAACATCACTGCCGACAAGGGTCCCCTGTTTTTCTCTCTCTCTGCTGTCAGTGTGGCCTAACCGCTATGATGAGTTGTTATCAGAAACACCATAAATGTCTGCAGCAGCTGCCATAAAGCCTCTCCTTATAGGTCTTATTTATTTATCTGTCCCTATCCAATTCTCTGAGGGCCAGCGAAGAGAAGCTTGAATGCCACAGGCCTTCAGTGCTCACTTGGGCCTGGCCTTCTTGCCTTCTCAGCATGCGATTATTTGGAGGGGGAAAAGTAGAAATGAAGGGATTGCAGGCAGGACAGAGAGATAAAGGGAGATAAAGGTCAAGGAGCAAGCAAAGGAAATGAGTGAAAAGAGGGGAATAAATGGATACATTGGGATGGGAGACAAGAGAGAAGGGATAGAAGGAGGAAGATGAGGAGTTGGGGGGAATCTGGAGAGCAGAGGCGTCTTCCAGCAGGCTGTTTGAGTGGAAGGAGACATGGCCTAGATACTTCACTGTTAATGACTGTTCAGCTAGGCCAGGGTTTCATTTTGTCAACTAAGCCAGTGTCGTCTATAAAGTGATATGCACACCATGTGGCCATTGCGCCCTGTGTGTGTGTGCGCTGTGGGGCGGTGTCGCTATGAATTTTACACATAAGCCAGTCTTCACATTTTGTCTCTGCTTGTTGTGATACAGCATCAGCTAAGATGTGCTGCAGCCCCAAGCTGTTGGCTTTAACATGTAAGACATGTCACAAATCATCAAGCCCTCAATTTGGTGCACAAACTCACCAACTACTAGGTTATGCAGAATGTGCCCCACATTGCTTTGGATAATTAGATCACCAAATGTCCATTCAAACACATCCTCTGCTATGTTCTTTGGACCCACTGTAACTCTGTATGTGGGACCGTTTCTATGTTTAGTTCTGAACATGAGTCCTTGTATCATCAGGTCAGGCGGTTTTATTTTCAGGATTGTTTAAGTCATCGGTCCTGCAAAATGAACGTGTGGAAAGCAAATGTTGTACCAGTCCTGGTGCCACAGGTGGCCACTACACTTTTACTCCAGATTGGGACTTCTCTATCATATCATGTAGCAACTCTATCATAGCAATTTTCCTTCTGCGGGTTTCACCAGGAAACTAAAAGAGAGACAACCATTTGTTTTCATGACATGACACTTGAAGCCGATCCAATCCCCCAGAACCTCTTCCTGCCTCTGCCTGTCTTCTTTTGCTGACGTGAGACAGACACACAAACGTGCTCACACCTGTGGAGAGTATATCCACATCGCTCTGTAATAGATTGAATGTGTGTGTGTGTGTGTGTGTGTGTGTGTGTGTGTGTGTGTGTGTGTGTGTGGGTGTGTGTACATGACAGTGTGCGTGAGTGAAAGACAGTATTTGTGCATGTGCAGGGCCCAGATTAAGCTGTCACACAGGCTGTGAGTGGTCCCAGACAGGCTGATCAATGTGGGGCCAGCTTGCAGATAATGAAGTGGTTAGGTCTCCCCTGATGCCTTTAATTGAACAAGTGACGCTTGCTCGGCCCATCTGGACAGAAAGCATCCTGGGAATTGAGTGTTTTCATGTGGACCGTGGTCTGGATGGCTGGTAAGGAAGAGAAACTTTGGAGCCTTGTGACCCTGCGAGTAGCTTCATGTGCGAGCATAAACTAGAAACATTAATCTTTTAGCTCAATGTGCAGACACTGTACTGTAAATGTAAGCCTGTTTGTGCATGAGTGTGGGCACTGTCTCAAAGGAACTACAGTGTGCACTGTGATACTTAACACGTGTTTCTATGTTCAGTGAGGCTTTCTGTGTTGGCTAATCTCACATGGGCAGAGAAACAAGGTCTGTTTTTCCATCTAAGTCTACATAGTTTGACCTCATCTGGAGAAGTTTTAGACGGTGCCTCCCTGTCTCGGAGTGAAAATGTCATGTCCATATCTCTAGCTCTCAGGACCAGTGTAGGTGGATAGCACTGCTGGCTGCGAAATTGAGTCAAGCCACCGCCTCTTCAATTGGAAGTGCGCTGCATCTGCAGTCAGAGGCAAGTAGAAGGAAGCCTCTGAACGTGCTGTTGCCTTAGTTCCCTTAAAATGTGAAAATAGAGCAGTGTGTGAAGGAACATTTACTTACATCCTGGAGAACCAAAGGCATAACCATAAACTGCCTAAGGGTATTGCTTCTGCATGCAGGGAGAATTTATTACAATCGAGGAATTCTTTTCTGCGTGTATCTATGTTTTTTTTACTGTTTAATTCTTTACTGCTGTCAAAGGTCCTATTTTGAAATGTGCAGGCTCTAGAGAGTGCAAGCTGAACAAATCAACGCCTTAAGCAAGTGGCCCTGTTGAATAAGGTAAGGTCAGAGCTCCGCTCCTGATTTAGAGGATACAGAGCAGCTCCCATCTGGACACTGACAAAAGCTGCCTCCCTCCTCTGTCTAAGCCAAGTCAATGAAGAGACCTTCTACCTGCCTTGTTCCTGCTTCTCCTCTCCGTCAGACAGAGCACCTATAGACTATTCATAAACTTGGCCGGCGGGTTGTCTGACCTTTTTGCTGAAATGTTAGGGCAAATTAGTTGTCAGAGTGGTGGACGTGGCAGCCATGTTAAGGCCTAGCTCCTGTCCCATACACCTCCACCTTCCCTCTTTTTTTCACCTTTTCACAGGGTACCTGCCCTTTCGACTGCTGTAGTGCTAATCCCACCACCATGGACCGTCAGTTTTGTCTCTGTTACCGTCTTCTGATTGCAGAATAAGGTGGGCAGACGTGGTGCTTGATATTTAGAAGCATAATAGTCACGCAGGATCCCAAAGTTCATCCCAAAGAGGCAAATACAAGTGGGAAAAGGGGCCTTCAAAGCATCAAATGCGGTGCCATAAAACAGCCACGTCGTTCGTTCCTGCTGAAAGCTCTTCCTCCCAGGTAGACTGTAGGTCAGTCCTTTTAACCCGCAATGAATAAAACAAGTTTACAGCACTCTGCTGAGCATCCTTAGTGAATCACTGCCCTAACTCAGTCTATACATCACACATCCTTGAATTACTATCAACCACTTTTACTCTGAATATAGAGCAGTTTATAATGAGCCCAAATGCAAGCAGCACCCTTTTAAAGCAGAGTAAACACTAAGCTCGCTGAGCCGCTGCCCCCAAGACTCTACGCATATTCATTACCTTACGTAATGGCTTTTTAAAATAAACAACACTGCATTCAGCAAGCATTAGTTTCTCCTGCATAGTGATTAGCTGCTTGATACTGCTTTTTGTGTGTGTGTGTTACTTACTGAAGTTTTTCAAAACATCAAGCGAGCGAAAGTTAATGGTTACTCAGGAGCAAGCCATGCATTTAGGGTTCCAAAACACTAGAAGTATGAGTTGATTTGTACAATATCAAACTCTGGTTTTATGCTGCTGGATTTTATTGCCTTGATGGTAGATGGAAGGCTGGAGGATAGTAATGTGGCAATGGAGGAGCCCTGTTACCCTCAGGCTGTTAGCGGCTTTGCATACTGTACTAGGCAGACGCTCAGATTTGATCCATCAGCCCAGATACAGGCAGGTTTTCTTTCCTTGTTTACTTGTGATTAAAAAGCCTTTCATTCCCACTTTTTCCTACTTACCAATTTGTCCTTGGTCTGAACTTGATCCTATCTTGTGGTTCAGGGCTTAAACTTATCCCCTCTCCCTATAGGCCCCTTGCCTTAACTTTCTGACCTCAGCCTGACACTAATCCTACCTTTTGAAGACAAGCAAAGATCAGGTGCAGATCGAGGTGTTAGTCGTTCTAGTGATACAGGTTTTTTTTTTCCTTTCCTGTCTGTGGTTTGTGTTTGTCTGTAGTCTGTGGGTCGCTGCGGGTTGCATGCTAAACTCGTGCAATAATTGGGTGTGTGCCTGTTTGCAGCCGGCTCCAGCTCATCGTTCAGCTTGAGAGGAAATCTATGGCAGTGTGATAAACATATTGCTAAGTAAGTGGATTGTAGCGATGGGAGTGTCATTGCACCCAGCACTGTGGACACAGGACGACAGCACAACTGTCAGCTGAGGTCAGCTTTTTCACCACCCTGGCTACCCGTAGCAGCACTATGCACAAGTAAAGACCAGAGTATATATAGTTTTCCTCCTTTAAAACTATTGTTCATGTTTCTATTTACATATGCTGATGCTAAGCACTGTCTTCTTACACTCCGTTTTTTTAACCATACCTTGCTGTTTACACATCTTTGAGTTGCTCAGCTCAAACACAAGTATCGCCTCGCACCATCTCCACAAACCGAGCAGGCAAAGCCGCCAGCGTTTACCAATCAGTTACAGTCGCCGTATGACGTCCAGCCTGCCCTTACCGTTTACTGAAGGCTGTGATTAAGTGCCATGATGGAAAGCGTCAACATCCATTTCATCTATATTTGATGAGTGAATGTCTCCCTCCTATTACACACAACAGGAGAAAGCTGTAATCAACATTCACACACACTGTGAATAATTATCTACCCAGATAATAAGCTGTTTATGCAAGCACAGAACAAGGTTGATTCTTTATCTCTTCCCCCACCGTGCCCTGTTTTTTTTCTGTCTATGATGAAAGGAACTCTGATTAGGTAATAGCATTACTGATTTCCTGTTGTTTTATTATTTGGCTTGCTCAGGCTGCCCCCTGATCTGTCAACTAACATTATTAACCCCCTCCACTGAAAAAGCCTTTGTCATCTATAGGGAGCAGCGCCAGCATACATGTATCAACACAAGAACCTGGCACACTGTCATTTGACCGCAATAATGATATGGCATAATAACTGAGCAAGTGTCTATTACGCACTCTGCTCACATATAGACTCAGCAGAGGGGTAGATCATGTCTGCACTGAGCTGTCTTATGCTCAATTTCAGAGTCACCCTGTAAACCTTAGATTTTTTTATGAGCTGGACCCCATTTCTGCAGGGCAGCACCACATTAAAGAGAATGTGGATCCACAAATGAGGTCAGCAGAGCGGGCTGATACATTAAGGGCAAAGGAATCATGGTGTCTGACTCCTACCTATTGCAAATGGCACGTAACGATTAGCATGTAGAAATTGAGAGTGATTATTAGAAATGGTGTATCAGGACAGGGTGACATTGACACTGTAACATCCAGTTTATTAGTACACCTAGCCAAAAGTACTGCAGTCCAACACAACAGCTGTGCTTTAAATCCTCCCTTAATGAAGATTGTGGTATGTATTATACAGATGGGAGTTTCTGTTATTTTATTATTAATACATTTCAACAGCAGGACTGTTGTGTAAGACTGCATTGGTCTTAGGTTTACATGATATTCTGACAATTTAGTGTATGTATCATTTCAGAATGTTGAATCCTTTAATACTTAGTTATAGACCGATCACATACTTATATTCACCCAGCATTTTCATTAAAAATGTATTTGGTACATTAGAATAAGAGGAGTAGCTCTCTGACTGTCACACCCTATTTTTCACAAGCTAATTAATCAAAATACGGAAAGTCCTGGTTCAAACTATTGAATTCATATGCTTACATTTTTGATATAAGAATGAAAGTTTAACTGTTTGACTCCAGTAATGCTCATGAAGCGATCAGCCAATGAGATGCATCATTAAATTGGAGAAACTACAGACAAACTAGAAACACATTTGTACACCAGTTACCGAGTGAGGATTCTTCCCTCACTAATCAGTACAGACATCAGCTTGCAGAGAGCACAACAGTCGACCTTCATTTGGACCTGCCATCAAGTTAATCACAGAAGTAACATTCATTACAAACGGCTAGAATGAGCTGCTGCTGGAGACGTCGGTTACATTTCAAATACTCCCAATTCATCCCTCTGTACCTCATCCTCAACCAGAGGCACTCTATTGTTCCCCAAAAGGAACCGTGGCCCAGTGAGTGCTCTGCAATCCGCGAAAGAGTTTCTAACAATGCAAAACATCATATGCAAGAGTCACCTCTAACTGTGCTAATAGTATGTGCATATCAATTTAAAGACCTGTACACGTTTCTTTTCAACAAAATGACACCCCCACCAAACATTTTGGCATTCCACTTTTGCTTGCTCCCTTAGTCTCTCATACTTCTGTTATTGCCTGCCACTGTTTAGTGGGCACACTGACAGCGCCGACTGATGCAGATCCAACCATCCAACAACAGACAGACTCACGTCTCTCTCTGGGCCGCTTGCCAGCCTGTTTTCATTACCCACAGCCAGGCAGGTGTATAAACTGAATGATTTTGTTTTGTCCCCCTATTCAATGTTGGGACTGATGGTTGGTTAGAAACGTGCTCAGCCAACCAGACCTTCAAACCAAGACCTGGGGAATGTATCCTCAACATCGACTTCTCTTTCAGTTGGCAGAAACAAAGAACCACAGAGTGAAGTTCAGAGTCAAACAAGGAAGGCATGTCACACTGTGTGTCGGCAAACAATAACTTTGATTTTGGATGGAAATCCACAATGCTTCAAACCCTCTGCACACTAGTTCAGGGGAATGGACCAATATTTGAACAGAGGTTTGATTGCAGCAGGACAAGCAATCTGTCCTACACAGGAATTAGATTTCTTCAAGTCCATATTCTTCCCCCAAACATGATGGAAAAACTAGTGTGTGTGTGTGTGTGTGTGTGTGTGTGATAAATATAGCCCATCTGAAAGATGCCCTGATGCTTACTGCCTTTGACACAGATCTGCTATCCTCGGTTGAGCAGCATGGATAAAAGTAGGGCCGCTCAGTCTGACTTGCTACAGCAGGAAGGAAAAGCAAGAGGGTTAAAAACAACAAAGCGACAGGTGGGGTTTTAATGCTTAGATTAAAAATGGTCTGCTCTCCTGCCTGTTTAGTTTTCAAGGAGTCGTGCATAGACGAGCATCAGAAGTATACGGTGGTTCGGAGCTGTTGCTCCTATTGACCTAGAAGTAGAGGCTACAAGTCCTGGATTCTCAGGACCATTCAGCTTTTATTTCACCAAATTCATATTGACCCATGTTCCTTGTAGCATCGATCCCCAGTTTTGAAGCTCACAGGAAGGACTCTTTGTACTCCACTTAATGGTGGTGTTGCCATTGCACACTGCTGTCCTTTCATTTCACTCAACACTTGGTTATCTCAGATATGTGCGATGAAAGGACTGTAATGGCATTTTAAAGTTCATGCTCCTCTTAACATTTCTTTAAGCAGTTATTCTTTTATTATTATTACTGAGTGCAGTGCCCGTTGAAAACGTGCATGTTTGCTTGATCTGCGACATCGCTGCTTGCAGCTTTCTAAAGAACCACTCATCCAAATAACTTAACACTCGACCTGCCATGACATAGTCCGGAAGTTAGATTGCTGATGCTTGAAATGTTTTAGTTTGCTTCAGTGTAACAGGTCAGTGTGCTGTTCTGTATTTGAATGTACTGTAGTGAGCGATGGAGAGCAAGCTGTACCCAGCATGCCGTTCGGCGGTGTAACAGTTATTAGGATCCCCTTTTCAATACACTACACAATGTATACATATATTGCTGGTCTTTTTCACCAGATTTCCAACTGCTATTGTCAGAGAGACTTTGCAGCAGTAAAAGCGGGGGGGTTGCTCAGAAACGGACTCCTTCTTTTCCTTTCTTGTAATGTTTATAGTGACTGAAACTCACAAGACTTTTCTTTGTTTGAGCTGGTGTTCATCTGCTGGCTTTCACTAAGTTTAATCAGCTGTTTCTCCATCGAGAAACCAGACAAACGCTAAGAAGGGTTGTGTATCTGTGTGTACCTGTAAGCATTTATGTTTATTAGTGTGTACAAGGACTGCCCACTTTATGACATTTTCAGCCACACTAAAAAGCAAACATTTGTACATTTGAATGGTGCATTTGCACTCGCTAAATCAGATGGACAGGACTTTTTAGTTCGGCATGTTTGCCATGTTAAGGTAAAGCCTAGGAGGCAACTGTTGACTGTTAGCGTAGCAGCAACTGTAGGCTCAACAGAGATCAATTGGGGTTTCTACACAACTGTATCAGAAGGTAGCAGACGGCCACACTAGTCATTAGTCCACCAAGCAATCCCAAAGACACTGAAGAGACCAATTTGCCTGCTATTTACTGCCACAGCAATTTTAATGGGAGACGGAGGACACCCAAAATTGAATTTCTTGTTACTGCTATTTACCTGCTTAATTATTTTCACTATTTGGGGACCCCAACAGTACTGTCCTCTTTGCCCTATATTTTCAGCCTTCACCCTATAATAACAGTGTTATTAGTGGCCATTAGTGTTCTCCATAGTGAACGGTACACTTCTTATCCACAGCTGCAAAACTCTGATCAAGACTTGTTTCCCTAGGCAGCACAGATTAGCACATCTAAGGAGCTGAATCTCCATAGTAACAGGTGTACTGTTTATCCCTCTCATGAAGCAAGTCTAACAGATGTGACTCAACTCCTCTTCTCTCATGGAAAATAACCGAATGTACACAGCTCACTTCTGCAGCTGAGACACTCTCTAGGACCAAAGCATGTTAATGAGACGTCTGATGTGAGCTAGTGTTACATTACGCAGTTGTAGTGGTGCAACGGATCACACAACTTGTGGTTCGTATCGTATCACGGATCAGATCACAGATTTGTTCAGCACAAATGAAAAAAGGAAGCAAATATAACTTTTAGAGATCCCTGATCACGATTTATTGCCGCTGATAGTAATTGCAGATACAGATCCTTTTGTAGTTTGATTACAATAGCTGGTCGAAGATAGTCCATCTGTCCCAAAACTCATTTCAACCGCTCTGAACCACATAAATGCTGATGTCCTGATTGCATATTTTACTGAATATTGGTGGGTAACAATCGTCAGTGAAACTTTATTTCACACTGTGATGGTTAACGTGGACCGTTACACCGCTACACAGTTGTTGTGTGTTTTTGGTCCTTTTGAAATCACCTTGTTTGTACTCGTCTCTCATTTTGGACTGTTGTGGGTGAAAGCATAACATTCCGTGGCCTCATTCTTGTTTTTGTCATTCACTGGACCCGCATCTGTTTGAGAACAGCATGTGTACAACCAGTGTTGGCAGAATACTATGCTTGAGCCCAGGCTGATGGGGTCATTAGCCTCTCTATCTTTGTCAGCGAGTACATTTGGTAATGCATTGGAGCTGTTTCACACTGTGTTCTGACTTTCAGACATCCAAACAGCCCCCCCCCCCCCCATTAAATCTGCAGCTGCTTTCATATGACCTAAGCTGCCAAATCCTCAAAAACGGAGTCCCTCTTTTGAATTATGAAGCAGCCAGGTGTATGTGTGTGGGAGGGGGTGGCAACATTATGGAAATGTTATGAGGCTGGTAGACGGCGCTTGCTCTCGCTTTATTTCTGCCTGTGTAATTTTCGTTCTGCTGTGAATGCTCTCCTCCGCTGTCCTGGCCAAATAAACACAAACATACAAACACATAATTCAGCATAAGTTTGCCTATGATTTGCTCAAGCATACACAGGGATGTGGCTGCATACAACAAAGCTGTTATAGGGTTATGCTTTTGCATGTTCTCTGCTTGCAGCATTTAAAGCAGTTTTTCCAGTTCAAAGAGGGGATGGAATACACTTTGGAGAGTAATCTTGTGCTTGCAGTTGCCTTTGCATTCCCACCAATCTCCACCTTTTATGGCAACTCTCTATCCCACTCAACTTTTTGTCCATGTTTTCATTTCACACACAGACATAGACACACAACCATGCATATTCTAATGACCCGCACTCTAGTCGATTGTATTATTGTTCCCTGACTGTGTAGAACCTCTCTGTGCATCGACAGAGGCTCAGATAATAACACTCTAAGCTATATACAGTCAGTTAGTTGACACATATCTGGTGGCACACATGTATAATATAAATGTATGTGTTTGCCGGGCTGCTAACTCTAGATAGGCTAAACACGGGTGAAGAGAAACCAAAAACGTCAAAGACTTGCATTAGAGTGAGCATGTGAAGACGACCTGCCTAGTAAAGCTACAGAGCTGCATTTGGCCAAATAATTGCAGACTTTGAGATGACATTAATATTGATTAGGTGATAGTCTTGTAGTTGCGTGTGCACCGGTGGTGGATAATCATTAAATGAGCCGTGATCTATTTAGGAACCAGACTACTTGTCTGTGTTTACATGTGGATGAACACATATGCTGAAAATAATAATATCCCTAATCTGCCTAGATATAAAAATGATGATGTACAGTATGTATGACACCTGGGCCTAAACAAGTAGAGATGTTTGATGCCGTGTTTTCCTTCCCGATACCGATTCAATACAGATATCGAGTACAGCTCTGATACCAGTGAGTCAAAAAGAAAGAAAGTAACAGGTTAGAATTCCCTCTATAATATCTATTTTACATCTCCTTAAAATAGCTCTATTTATTGAAGTTTCTTGTCGAAAACTAATTTTTACAAAGGTACATGAATATGATACCGTGACATCGGATTGGTGCATAGCTGCACAAAGCATTTCCAATTCTGCTACCTGTATCGGAACAACTCTATAAATGAGTCACCGGTATGAGATTCCATGGACACAGCTGTCAGCCAATCAGTGTTGAGTATCAGCTTTTGGTCGTATAGCTCTCACTGGAAATGGAGACAGTCACTTGTGGAAGTACCTGATAGATGCCCTGAAACAGGATTGTCATCTGCAGTTTCTCGTATTCATTCAAGTAGATGTTTACTCCTTCAACCAGCCACCAACCCCCCTAGTGCGGTAAACAGTGGAGGAGGTTGACGTCAGAGTGAGGGGGAAGCCATAAGAAGATGAGAGGCGTTTGAGGTTGAAGAGGGAGACGGCAGGGTACACGAAATCACAACTCTGCCTCCTTGCTTATTCATCCAGAGCTCTGTATGGAAACCCCATTGGTGTTTTTAATAAAAAGAGGCATCACTCAAAACTAGGCGCTGACACATTCTACCTCCTTTCTACGTGTTCAGTTTTTTTTTGGTCCCTACTTGCTTCTTTCCGTCTTTCCTCTTGCATCTCTTCCTCTCTTTTCTCTCTACATGAAATGACACCAGACACCTAATGAATATTTCATGACACTTCTTTACCCCTGTGCAAATAATGGATGCTGTAAAAATCATAAATACATCTCTCTTCATCCTGGAGCTGGAGCTGTCCGTCTGTGCATGTGTGTGTTTTCATGCTGGAGTGGTACTTATACCTCTGCCATCAAGGGCATTGTTTGTGAAGATTCCTGCATGGAGCAGCAGAGTGGCCTCATTACAGGTGAAGACGTGGGTACATTGAGCCATTTATTCTGGGTTTCCTTGCTGCTTTTCCTCTCTTTGTTAGCCCTGGTTGATATGCAGTGACATAAAGTACAATTCACTTGAGGTGTAGTTCAAGAATCCAAAATGACAAAATATAATAAGATACACTATAAATCTGGTGTAACTCTGATAAGAGGTTATTGGTGGCTACACTGTTGTATTTTATTTTTTTATTGGTATATATATATATATTTATGTCAGGGTCTTGCTCCATATTCCAATAAACATATGATGAACTTAAAATATGCTTAGTCCATAGGCAAGATGTTCCAAGCTCCATAAACCCTAACCAAGCTTAAAAAAGCAATTCTATTGATTACTCTAACTTGCGGAAAACGGAATAAGCATTCACTTCCACTCCACTTTATTTTCAACATGTTGCATTTCTGTGTCCCCCACGGCATTTTGTGTTCCGTGTATTTTTGCACTAAATCATGGAGGCATAGCCCTGACTGGAAAATGAATGCCAATTTACTTGCCTGACCTTTATCTTGAAGGGGAAGGAATCATCTTGATTCATTTCTTTCATGTTTAGGTATTTGCTGCAGCCAATTCTACTAATCAACAATCCAGGAAATTGGACGTGGATTTGAGTCATCAGAAAACGAGGCATCCAGGGGTTTTAGTTCCCAAATTAGCTTGGCTTTATGCTGGCCAGCTTTAAAGTCTTCCTTTTGCTTGATTTCCCTTTAACTCATTAAAGGCAAAGCAGAGATTTAGACGATTCTTATAGACACAAGGCTGGATCCTTATTTAGAAATGCTTTTGTCTTTCGTCCATCATTCTTCGGTGTCACAGTGGCTGACTGTGGGTGTGCTGTTGTTTTATTGTCTCCATGCATTGCAGTGAACTTTGATTTGCTCTGAAGGAAGAAGTGGTTTCTCAAGATTTCCCCAGCTGCAGTCAAGTGTGTGTGTGTTGTAATAGCAAGTCAGAACTCAGAAGCTAGTGCAGGCCATTCAGTGGCATTTAAAATGTCCCGGCTTTGTGTCTTCAATGGCACCGGATTGATCACTACCAAGGCTATCAGACCACTTTTGTAAAGACTGACGTCTGGCTGATTGTAGTCTGACACAAGGACAATAAAGATGTTAAGTTAATTTCAATTCACTCAGACAAAGCAGGTTATACAGGTAGCAACAGGACATGTTCACATGCACTGCAGTAACCTGTATATACTGTAGATCTGTGTGCTGCAGGACACGATTCAGATTTCATTATTTTGGAACCCCCTGACTCCCTACTTCCACGGCCCCTCTGACCCAACTTCTGGGTCATCTGACTCAAAAAAGAAATATCTGCACCATCATTTACATAATGTGTTAAGAAATGTCCAATGTGTATGGGAATTGACAAACCTAACACTTGAAATGCATTATTGCAGCTCCAAAAGGCAGGCTGAATATTTTTGGGTGTGCCTTAATTATGTGCTGGTGAACCTACATGAACAAGCTATGCACACCAGTGCAACCAATGTAAAACGTTAGCCTGGAGCTCTGCTGGGAAGTCTTTTTCATGTACTTTCATATATGTACACAGCCAACTGGATACAATACATGGCCAAGAAATGTGCACTGAAACTCACCCTTCTCATGACTGTAGTTCTGAAGTGGTTGTACTGCCGATGTAACACAGGCTTGTACTTATACTTCTATAAGTATAAGCCTGTGTCTATCTTATACTTCTTGCTATTCTTTGGTCAAAGCACTGCCTACATTCTGGTAAATTCTGGTATGAAGAGAGGGTGACTAAAAAGACGCACTTAGATAAACCTTTTTCATAGATTGAATTTGTATTAACTGAGGTCAATGTCAAAACAATCTTAATATAACATAAGTGCAGTTCTAATGCAAGTGAACTACATTAGCAAGTAGACTGCGTTTTGTACAACACTGAAAGGTCTGACAGCTTTTGTAATGCCCACTCCTTTCAAACAAATATCATATCATATCATATGTTGATGTTTTAAGAAAATCTGTTTAACTTGACGATGCACAGTATGCTGAGTTCCGGCCTCTGTTTGCTGCCCTTTATGATTATGTGGAAATGAACACAAACAAACCCAAAAGAAATGGGTAGTTTATTTATTACAGCATTTATTCCAAGTGTCTCTCCATTTCCTCTTCTCCTACTGGTCAATCACGAGCTAATGGACACTAATACAAAGAACACAGCAAATCTCACACACCATGAGTGCCCAATCAGCCAGTGCTTTTCAAATCAAATCCACTCCAGTCATTGTGTGGAGGTCTGTGGCCTGATTAGGGCAATTATTACCTTGGGTTACCTTACTTACCTATATTGAACGCCCATAGGCTGCTGGAATATGTCCAATCTCAATCAAATGTGCACAAACCTATAGATCACAATCACATTATAAAGAATGTAGTCTCTTGAAAGCCCACATATTCACTTTGATTTAAAAGACCTGATTTATGCAATCAGCCCACACTTATTCTTTGAATAGAGGACTCGCCTCTTTAGCAGATGAATTCATGCCTTCTCTGTTGTTGTCTTCAAAGCATTTATCGTCGAAGTGGCTTCCTGTTATATTTCCAAGTCTGAAAGAGTGAGAGACACCCACGGTGTCTGCACCACTTCTGATTGACTCCTGTTTTCCAAGCGGACGCATGCGGCGCCACATCTTTTTGATTGCTAGGCAAACACAGAAACTCATCCATATTCGTATCTGTTATTCAACATATTGCAACAGTGAATACGTCTACCTTTTTTTTTTTCAATGTCATTAATGACGCACTGTGTACAATAAGGCCAGACGTTTTCCTGGATGCACCCACACATTGCAGCCTTGACATTAACCCTGTTGATTATCAAGCGGTAAATCTTTCAAGCAGCGCTGAGAGAAGGATGAATAGAACAGGGCAGACAGAAGACTGGAGATGTTTCCGCCACAGAGAAACAGGCGAGGACTCTCCTTAACCGCTCGCTATGGAGGCCATAAAAACAGAGACGAGGACCTGCTTTGATGGGAGAGGTGGTATTTGTTTTGCAGAGCGAGCTGCTACCCACAGCAGGGTAAAAACTCCCCCACGCCTTGACAAAGATCAGACCAACGTGGCAATCTTACATACACACCAGACCACTGTGAGATCCTTACCATGGGACTTATTCTTCCTTTGCTGTATAAACAGTTTCTTATCTTATCACTTCCCTGTCAGCTGCAGGCCTGCCCTGACAGCATGTAGCTCTAGAGGAGCCATCGTTAGGGGAAAAACTCTATGTTCACACAGCAGCCAAAAGTGTCCCACCACAGCTCTTGTTTTCCTCCCCCCCCCCCGTGTCACCGACAACATACTCGGGAATCAATGTGAAGAGCAGAAAGCTGGAGCACAAGGAGGCAGGTTGTGCTACAAAATAAAACGCAAAGCAATGCTACCTATAGTGCACTGGATGCCCCGATCACATCTGTATGAGACCAATAAACCATGTCCTATATAGATAAGCAATCAGCTCAAGTGTGTTGTTGCTTACAAAATATTCCACAGTGAAATTACAAGATAATACCAAGAGGTAGTGATGATGATTATCTGCCATGACGTGCTTCAGCTGCATGCCAAAACGATGGGATGGAAAGGAAAACATTTTGCATTTTACTGATACAACAAAATGTGAATATATTCTGCATCACAGGTACAACTCTCTGCTAGCAACTGCTTACAAGGAACAGATGGTAGGTTGGTCACGCACACACTTGCACACTCGCACATGCATACACCAGAGACTGAGAGATTGTAATGGAACTGTCCGTCAAGTCAAATCAGTGACAAACATGGAATGTTTCAATCTATTCCAGCAGCAGAAGGCTTTCAAGAGGCTACGATAACAGCAAGGCAATATAGATTCACAGCCAATGGATATTTCAGGCCATTCAGGAATATTTTAATCTTTTCAGTGCTTCCCAAAGCAATTATACCAGTTATTTAACCGATATTTTAGATACAATAGACATTTGAAGCAGCCAGGCTGTAAAGTGTCAGTGTGAGAAACTGCAACTGGACAGCAATGCTTTCTTAAGACGTGTCTGCTTGCTTCACTCCTCATTGAATCCTTCTTAACCAAAAATGTAAACTTTTGGGGTTATTTTGGGTTGGAATGAAAAGACAGTTAGATGACGTGACTAATAAAATATGGCCGTTAACAATTCCGTGTTATCTTTTCATGCATATCGTGGACATGTCTGTGAGTTTACCTTTCTTCAAAGTATTATGCGTGGCCATGTACGGTGTAAGTGTGTTTGTGTGTTTGTGTGTTGGTCCTTACCCACGCACCTGCATGCAGAAGGTAAAGGGGTCATAAATCACTGTCTCTGTGTGTGAGCATATGTTTGTGTTTTCCTCGCCTTCTCGGCCCGTTATGAGACGCTGCTCGTCTTGACAGTTGGAATGGATGGCAGTCATTATTTATGATGCCGTCCACTCGTCAGCGCGCATTGTCACCACGCGGGCTGTCAGCTGCCACAAGATGGTAATCGCACAAATGCCATTCGGCTAGAACCTGGCAGATGTGGTAAATAACTGCACAGAGTGCTCTGCTCCTGTGCGCGTGTGTATGCGTGTGTGTGTGCGCATGTGTGACTCTATGTGTGTGTGTGTGTGTGTCACACAGAGAAATATATAAAGAAAGATAAGGAGATGCATGAGATTTGCAATTTAAATCTGAGAAAGCTCTCAGGCTCAAGCTCACCTGAGTGTGGTTGTGTCTCCCATAAAGCATTTCATCATCATATAATTATTCCCAAAAACCATGATGGGGGAAGCTTTGCATTGTCTGTAGCTTCACTCCTTTGCCAGACGCCTGCTTTTAGGTGGCAGAAGCTCAGCTGGATTGCTTTAACCAAAGAGATCATTGTAATGTATCCACGCCGGCGACAGCCGTGGCTGGAGCTGTTATGTTTCCAGGTAGTCCGTCCTATACACAGACCAACAGCCCGTTCTTTGGAGGGATTATCTTCAAGTTTGGCACAAGCGTCCACTTGGACTCATAGATGAATTGACTAGAATGTGTTGGTCAAAGGTAAAGGTCACTGTGACATGAGTCAAAGATTCCTATGCTTATGACAATTTCACAAAAATGTCTAAATGGTTAAAATGGTGAAGTGATGTTTTTTTGTAAAGACAGGTGATGGAGGCATACTATTGCAGGAGGGTAATTCTAGTTATTTTTGTCATAGTGTGAATCCACTGCTTTTATTGCATCAGCATGATCAACTTTTCCAGCAGACTGCGAGGTTTATTGGAATATGATCTTACATTACGTACATGATTGGTGAATGTGACCACATGCCACTAATCGGTTCATCATTACATTTTACCGAATGGCACAACAAGGTATGACCAAAGCCACAACAGGTGTCCTAATTATGTGCCGATAACAACTAAGTAAGTCCAAAATCACAATTGATTTATAAAATAAATCAATTGTTTCTGGGATTCACAACAATGGAGCTGCCGTGTCCTGCACTAGGTCTCGTTCACCGGCCCAGTTTGCTTTGTATCGAGCTTTGGCTCAAATCTACGTTGCATGTAAATGTTTTCTTTCTCACTGATGTGAACAGGTTCCTCCTCCTCTACTAGTGTGTTCATTCAACACTACAGAAGGATTGGAAAGCTACCGTTCTCTACCATAACTCTAACGAGCTGATGACGAGCTAATGATCTCTCATCCACACATCACAAGTGGCAGGAGCAGTCTTCTCTATTTGAGAAGTTTTCTTCCTTTTGTAAAACATTCTTGCTGATGTATTTATTTACAATTTCATGCCTTTGAGTTTTATGTAGCTTTAAATTGGCATTTAGCTAAAATACCAATTTAGCCTGAATATCCTAATGTTACATTGAATTTACCTTATTTAGGACACTACAGGCAGTTTAGCATTCAGGCATTTTACAGTATACCAGAGAAGTGTGGGAGCACTTTTCATCTTCCTGTTAATTAGCATAATTACAACCCCTGAAACGCATTTTGAGCAGATGTTTTGAACTTGAACCCTTCAATAAACATCCCCTCACACCCATCTGTCATAACGGCACGTTTAGACCCCTTTTAGTGTGCAAGGCACTGTGGCATAGACCATATTTGCCCTAAAGCACTGTGTATGTGTGAGTGTGTACGCAGGTGGTGCTGCGAGAAGTGCAAGGTATAACAGAGCAGATAACGGAACCCCACTGAGGTAGCGTGGTGGTTTGTTGGGCTTCAAACCTTCCCCACTTTCTCTTTGTGTATTTCTCTCTTTGTCTCTCCCCTTCCCCTTATGCTGACATTTCTCGGGGCTGTGTGACGCCATGAATGACAACTAGGGGCTCTTTGGAGTGTATGTCGGCAGAGTGGCCTGGCTGAAGGAGATAAGGAGAGCAATCCGCACACACATGCATATTGTCCAAAAAAAAAGGACACAGAGACCCCAAAACACAAAATCCAAAAGCAAGTCCTTATATTATTATGGAAATGTTTTGTAATTTGCGTGATATGAATACAGGCGAGCGTAGCCACACACATTGTGGACATAGGTTATACTATCAGCTGACACTGGTACCTAGTAACCAACTGAAAGGGACTTAAATTGATATTAAGGCTATGATTTGCAGTTAGAATGGAGTCGCCTGCAACTTTCCTGCAAGTTACAGGGCTGAAGTACTTAGCCCCTATGGAGATGTTCATTTTCAAGTTACTAGGGCTGTCCCGAATACCATTTTTGGGCTACCGCAGCTTTGCTCGTGGTCAAAAGTTGATATTTATTTTACACAAGGCCTCTTCGTCAGTGTACAGCAGCAAACCTGTGTGTGGTGCATTCCTCCGCTGAGCTGAGATGGACTATGTAGCGCTGCAACACATGCCATTAGGTTTCATTTAAGGCATTCATCTTGAAGCATTCTGTTATTTTACAGAATGGTTGTTTGTGTTTACATTTGTTAATGAATAAGAAGCAACTTCCAAAAGGTTTGATGTTTTTTATGCATGTTTGTAATCTTAAGGGTTAAAAATGTTTTCAAAAATACCTACCCAACAACAAAAATAGCAGAATAATTGAATATTCGAATCCAGTCCTACAAGTTACATTAACAAATGTAAATATTGGTTGTAGTTTCAATTTTAAAACGCATGTACGCGTGTTGGATTTCCCCACTCCATCACTTAGTCTCTGCACTTTCATTGCAGCACCACCTTTGGTCTTGTTCATCAGTTAGTTTCTCCTTCAGGATATGATCAGGAATTCTCTATCGGTTATTCTTACCACATGTGCACCAGTCACATCACAAAGATATGCACAGACACACCTGTTGCATTGCAGTACTCCAAAAGCGTGTGAAAACACTAAAAGCATTTCAACCAGAGTGCTCCCCGTAAGCACAGATGCTCATTAATATGTATAGCCGTACACAGTAACTTGGGCCACTCACAGAGACATACACTCATATTCTCCGCCGCACCAGCGTACAACCCCAGCCCCAGCTTGCTGCCCTGCCTGGGGGATGGCAGTGGCAGATGGTGGCTGTTCAGAACTGCCGGGTACCCAGATCTGTTGGTTGGATCCCCGAGAGGCGCCGTTGATCATAGAAATGAAGTGGAGATGACACTGATCACTCTTCTGCCGCCTCCCCGAGCTCCCTCACTTTCTGTAAATGCAGAGGAGCCGAGAGATACTTAATGTGCAGAGAAGGTGAGGAGAACGGAGGCAATATGGGAGGTGAATGCAAACACAATCTTTACATGGAGGCCATGTCTGGGGGAATTGGTGTGCAGACGAGGCAGTGCTACCACCTTGTTAACTAAAAACAACACACACACAAAAAGGGTTGGATTGTCAGTGATAAGCCTGGGCAAAAAACCCAACTTGATTGATTTTGGTATTTCTGAGGCAGCTCTAATTATATGCTTTTATTACTGACACTGATGAAATGCTCAGAAACAGTTATTGATTTGGCTGCCTGACTCTTTTTCCAAGGCAGATCCATTCCGCTACAGCTGCTATCAATCTTTATCCCACTTTCATTTGCCTTATTTATCTGAACAATTAATTTTAATTACAGGAGCTTATTTGGAAATTGATTGATCTAGATCACAGTAATATGGGCTGTTGATACCGTCTCTTTTTCAGGGTAACTAAACATTAATATTGTGTATCCAATTTATTCTTTAAAAGGAAACACGGTACATGAGTCTTGATATTGTATTGTTTACGCTTTTAATCCATGCATGTAAATATCATATTTGTTGAGACATGTTGCAGTTTACACCATTTTTTGTCTGGCCATTGGTTTTAAATACACCTACATCATGTCCTTGTGGCAGTCTGTTGCTGGTTTGACTTGATGTTGACCTTCACCAGTTGCTGCACATCAGGATGCCGAGCCTTGAGTTGGATGGATCAGTGTGCTGAATGCACTTCAAGAAAACAATGAGCAGGGACGGATGTGAGTCATTTTGGTATGTTTAGTTGGTGCCCCGGATTCTAAAATGTTGTCATGATATACTGCAGCTTATATGTGAGGATCTGTTCATTCATACTGGTCAAATATTCAAACCTAAAATAACCTAACTCTGCAACTTGGTAAGCAGATACATGCACACAGGCCACACACTCACGCCAGACACAGAGCTTCTCATAGAGCCCCATCAGAGAGACATTCCTGGTCAAAGGACTGCATCCCTTTGAGAAAACAATTCCCCCCTTCCCCTGGTCAGATGAAGCAATTTTCTTTGGTATAAGACACACTATATAATTGCATATAATTGGATTTAGTAGTTCACTGACCTTGTGGTCAGTTTGTTTGACAGTAGATAGCAAGAGAGGGAGAGGGAATGTGTCTGCATACCGTTCACATGAGCGAGTATGTTTGAGGCTTCAGAGATACTAGATGATCCAGACAAGTAACGAGTAACGTCGGTCTGATCCCTGGCGACCTGATGTCAGATACTTAACAGTGTTCTTTAGCTAGTCCTGACACAGCGGTGTACATGTCCCGACTATTTAACACATGCTAATGTTATCACTCTTGTGGATCACCAGAATCAATCTTTTTATAGTGTCACATAATAAGAAGTGCTAATAAGCAAAGGAGAGCAGTGGAGGGCCACAGGGGATTTGAGTTCTTTGTGCCTGGAGCCGGCACATTAGCATTCATAGAGTATCATGGATTAAAGCGGTAATACTCAGGAAGCTTGTTTCTTCTTTTCTTTTCTGATTTTCGCGATATCTTTGGTGCTAACCAGTCATGGCTTTGGTGTTTTTACGCTGCACTGCACAGAGACTGTACTTGTATCAAAGAGTGGAGTTGATACTGAGACTTCTCCTTTGACATTGTTCTTTTTTGTTCATGCCACTCTTTTACTTTCTTTTTTCAGTCACAGTGATGCTCACTGTTTGTGCCAACTGTTACATTTATGGTCCCAACATTTCATAAGCTAACTATGTTTAAGACGTAGCCAACGCAACTTTAACTTACAGTAGAAGGTTGGACAACGTTATTTTATTTTTGCCAGACTAATATCCAATACAAGTCTAACTACTGCAATGGGGAAAATCCATTACAAGCAGCTTCCTTTATAAGTGTCTTATCTGCGCTCTTCAACTTGTAAACTGGTGGCCAAGTAATGACCCCCTGCCACTACATACAGTAAGGGACAAAGCCAGCATATTCAGGGGTCTCTCTCTTGTGTGTTCTGAGCCACTAATCCAGTTTCCTCTGGGCCCCCCCCGGTGGATGAGCTGATCCAGCGGCGACTGGTATTCAGCCACTGTCATACTGCTACGAACGACTGCCATGGAGGGGATGAGGGCATTTGGTGCCAAATAGCTGGTGACTCAGGATGCACCAAGCCTTTCTGATCTATCGCCAGGCGGTGGAGGGAGTGGGTGGAGTGCAGAGGAGGGTGGGATTGCAGATCAGGGAGGCAGGGCTGCCCACCACCCGAATCCATGTGAAAATATGTGTCAAACAACCTGCAGCTCTCTGCTTCCGTCTTTGTCCCTGTTGGAGAGAAGTAATGATAAGGATGCAAAAATAGCCCAGAGAACAGATTGAGTGGTTTTCTTAAAGAGCTATCGTGGGGCTCCGAACAGCACGCGGATCTGAAGGTGAAGCCGTGACAGATGGGATCAGTGGAGACCAGCATAACAGCCCTGTCTGATTTAGCAATGCTACACTGTATGAGCGCTAGCCAAAACCAAGGTGGTGGTGGGGGTTTTGGCGCCAGTAGCGCATATGACGGTATGTACTCTGCGTACAGTATCAAAGTCTCAAAGGCGCTATCAAAAGTACACCTTTGCACATGCATACACACATCAGGTGTGGCTGTGAGATAACATGGACTTCTTGCTCCTGAGGCTTGTGTTGGTCTCCAGAGAGCTCCTTGGTAACGGGCTACTCCAATCATTTTCTTTCTTTTCTTGTTATTCTAGATAGCCAGGTGCCAGAGAAATGAATCCAATCTGAATTTGATCCGCCGATATAACGTTCTCTGTTTTGTCTCCAGTTCTGTTGGTTCCCTTGAGTTTGATTCCTTACAACAATATTACAACAATTTCGATTAGCTTGTTTTTGATTATGGTAATGTAATAAGTTGCTAATTATTGCAGGTCTTGTTCATTCCACTCATCTGCACTACATCGCTGTTAGGTTCTCTGACAAATGCTTGAAGTTAAACAATACAGCCTTGGCAATGTGGACTTAATGGGCTACAGGACTCCTGACTATATAAAAAGGATTTACCCCCAAAAGGCAATTGTGCTGCAGTGGGGCGATTTATGAAAGGGGAAGGTCCACTGCCCTTTACCTGCAATCTCTGCTGAGGTTACCTCTGTAGGCCAGGAGACACTATTTAGTGAAATATCATTACTGATTCACTCTTCATTTAATTACTGAATTATCTTATTCAGTTATATAAACGTATTCAAATGCAAATCTCTTTTGACTAAACAGAGCTAAGTGTTATGTATTTGGATATACTGTATAATGTAATAAAAACACACAATGGAATATTAATTACTTGCTGCAACAGACACAGACAGGGAGAAGTGACCTCCAGAGTGATGCCATATTAAAAGACAAGGACGACATTATCAATCGATGAGAATGACTGTAAGAGAAAGAGAAAGAAAGCAGAGGGGATGTGAAGCATAATGTGAATACCCCAGTATGGCCATCGTCATGGTAGAAAAGATACTGGAGCCAGTTGCTATGCCAACAAGGGTCGGTCTGCAGCCTCTCTTGCATTTGTCCACAGAAGTTCTTACAAGTGAAGAGAGACTTAGAGGAGAAAGGAAACGTGAGAAGAAAACAATTGTCCAACATTGAGGAGAAAGAAGTGGTTTTGCATCGGTTGTTTCTATTTCACCTCAACGTTCTTGGGCCGACGAGACGCTCGTATATTTCTGACACTTCAAGGTGGAGCACTCCACATCACTAAAGGAGAAATTATTAATGAAGGCAATGACGGGCTTTAGGCATTTCCAGGCAGGTAGGATGATGAGCAGAAATATGGATTCTGCTTTATGGGATAGTTCAATTTTTCAATAGTTGGTGTTTACTACCTACAGTAGGCAGTCAGCATGCCCCTCATTTAGAGAAGCAGACAGGAGTACCAGCATTAAAGCAAAGCACTTACTGTGGATGCAACAAAACATACTTCAGTCAAAATCTATATTTCTTTATTTTGAACATTTTCACTGCTTCACCTTGCCGTCAGGGGTACTGGTGAATCCCAACGAACCCTTTTAAAACACCAAAGCCACACAACAACAAACAAACCAATCAATCGAGGCAGCAACTTCCGTGTTGTGCAGTAACTGTTTTTGTCGACGGAGTCTGGTATCTGTGTAGACAGCATGGATAGACATAACTGCTTCAGTTCCCCATTGGAACTGTCTAATGGCGGTGAAAATACTCTAAATGTAGCATTGACTGATATTGATTGTTTTTAGTGTCTAAACTACATTGTGCTGCTGCCACCAGGCATAGCCGAACAATACTTTGCTCCCGTGCTGGTACTCCTGTCTGTTTCTCCAAACTGGGGGCAACCATCATCTACTGTAGGTAATACACTGACTATGGATAATTACCTCATACAACAACACTTCCAAATACACCAACCATCCCCTTTGCATTAACATTGTTCTACTGATATCCCTTCACAAATACACACACACACTTGCTGTTTTTTGTTTCCTTTTTGTCTCCTTAGTTGTGGTCTTTCTCAGCGCCTATCATACGTGAAACTCTATTCCAAACAGAGCAGGGCTATTTCACAGCACAGCAGCACCAGACATCTCCGGCACCGTGTTTAACATTGTTGAAATATTTGTTTACAAGGTTCAGTGCCGTTTAATTTTCTTGTGATCAGCTCTCCCTCCTCGCTTCCTCCCTCTCTTTTAGCTCCCTTTCCTCGCTCAAACTCAGGAGCCCTTTTGTTTGAATATGCAGAGGACTTCTCGCTCGCTGGTATTTGTTCAGTTTGCCTAATTGGAGTTTGGCGAGATGAAAGCAAGCAGCAGGGCTTTTTGCTCAGCCGCTGAAACTAAACAAGATACTGTTTTGTCTCTGGGAAAAAACAACTTGAGATTTGTTTCCTTAATTCCGGGTTGAGCTCTGCCATTTGATGGCATGGCTTTGCATTTAAACAAACAAACAAAAAATAAGTCTATACATTTTTTTATCTTTACATATTATGACCACTTCTCACTTCTTACTATATTTACTATTTATCTGACACTTTCCATTTATTATTTCCCAGTGAAGGATCTTAAGAATGCAGTGGCTGAATGTGTCAAACAGTGAATTGATTGATTCATCGGACTGTCAGAACTGATATCTTGCTTTAAGGGCAGTTTAAAAGAATAAACTGAATATGAGAATAAGCTATTTAACATACATTTTGGAACAATTCAGCTTCCTGAAGAGTCTGTTTAAGCAACTTCAACTTCTTCAAAGCCATTTTATTCACCATTATGCTGTTGTGAGTAAGGAGGATATGCCAGTTGGGACTTTACAATCTCAGTTAAATCAAGCTGCATATTGTTCCCCACAAAGAGTATTCCAGGATCACAAAATAGGCTCATGAATTATGAATACATTTGTTACACAATTTCCATAAATTTAGCTGTACTTATCTAACTCCCTCTCTCAAATGACTGAACTTCCAGGAGCACTGCAGAATCCATGGTCTAATGGTGTTTACCCGACCCAATGAGCTAAATGTAGTTAGCGCATCGTCTCAGTTGGAAGACATTAATTCTCCATTATGGGATGTTTTTGTAGTTACCTGCTGAGACCCACCCCCTGACACAAGGCAGGAAGTTGCCCTGACGGGATGCCACATTTCCAGGAAAAGCCATTACGATTTACTTTTTTTCCTACCACGAAACTACAGTTCACTGCCGTGCCGTTAGTGGAGAGGAACAGGATGTGTGCGCTAAACGCCGGCTGAAGGGAGAAAATTGTCAAAATGAAACATTAAACATCAACAAACGCTCAAGGCAAGGTGCTATTTTACACTAATGTCCCTGTAGATTACTTTGCCTTGACTTGAGCGTTCATGGCTCAGAGGAGCAGGGGGTTCTGTTGTTTTTACTTTATCTCACTGACATGGGTTTACTTTTGTGATACAGGCGACAATTATCATATAAAAAAGATCTGCCTTCACCAGTCTTTTAATACTTTGTGAATGAGCTTTGTTAAGTGAAGGATGATTATTTATTTGCATCACACTTGTAGATATTGATTCTTAATAAGTGGAAGTTCTCATCTTTTCATTCTGGATATCTTTCAGTTGGTTTTAACACAACCCAGACTTGAAACTCTGTATGAAACTACATGGTCAATCTAAAAGACTGCAGAGGCGCAAAATGAGGAACAAGGACTTGAAAGAGTGCTTGTAGCTTTGAGTAGGTTGTGCGTGTGTGGAGGGTTGAGCTTAAATGGTTTTGTACATAAGAGGGTGTGGGGGGGGGTGTTCCATGTGCTAATCGCCCACTTGAAGACTGACTTCCTTCCTTGCATCAATGCTGCTGTGCTCTCCATCACATTGCAATTAGAACTTCCTACATCCTGAGAAACAAAAGAAATGACTGTAACCGACGGCATGCATTTCCGTAGCCCACTACCCGCTTTTAGCTTCCCTAATGAGTAGAGTCCAGGAGTAGCAATCAGAGGCATTCATTCCATGTAATTGACTCTTGAAAGAGGGTGGATGGAGCAGTTTTCGGATGCATCTGCAGCACTGGCAGTTGTAGATTAGGAAGAGGAGAGGAAGGACAGGTGGATACTGGACACCAGATCTCAGTGAGGACCAATGATTAGTTTTGACCTCATCAAAGAAAGGGAAATGGAGGTCAGACAAAGAGTTTATTGGTTTTCGCAAGATGGACCCAGCATGGTTCTGCCGCTCCAGGAACTCCAGACATTTGGTCACTGGAAAAAATACAAACAATGGAAGGACATAATTTAGAAGATATACTCTACGACATGAGGATGCTATGTTTGCTATGTTACATATCTGCTTTCAGTGTTGGTACAGCCCCTCCTTTGAGGCGAAGGCGGTGAGCGAGTAAAACACTGAAGCTCCTTTGAGTATCTTTAGTCTGTTTTGTGTAAATTAGGATGAGTGAGGAAATCATCAACATCACTTCTGTGTGCGAGCTCCGATGGCTAAAACATGAAATTAGTCTAACTTCTCCAGCTCGACATATGGAGGACCTATTTATTTATGAACTGTTTAATTAAGATGGAACGGCAAATGTTCAGATCTCTACCCCTCACCAATCTCCAAGCCCTGATTTATTTATCCAGACACATCCCAAGACATATTAGTGGTGTTTTAATGAACAAAATGTGCGAGTCAAAGTGATTCACTCAGCGTTATGCAGTTAATTAGGAGATGTGGGGGAGCATAATATCTCGATATAAGATATTTTCCCCTGTAAGACTGTGATCTCCCCACGTTCAGAATAGACAGTTATTAAGCCAATAAACAACACTCAGTGTTTGCAATATGGGTAAGCCCCATGTTACATCACCAATTTAGTGCGAAATACTCATGTTTTATTTGTGCAGTATATCAGGACAGTGCTTAAAACATCAAAAGCTGTGGCTCCAAAATCAAGACAGACCAGAATGTTTTGGATTATCTATCATGGCAGGGTTGGGATGAATACGCTCAAGCTTTGATACGGCCAATCTTAATTATGTAGCGCGGCACTTTCTAATTGTACCTTTGAATAATATATCGCGTCATTTGACAGTCTTCCAAACAACTTAGTGCATCGCTCCTGACAGATGATGGCTGTTGCTGCTGTGTAAAGCAGAAAGTGACCATAAAGATTTAATGCTCGACTCACTCAGCTTAAGTGCCTCGCGTGGGGTCAACAGTTCCCTAGTGGTATTTCCAAGGAAGTCAAATGCATGCGCGCTCACACAACCACAGAGTTGAATTCTGGAATGCTGTGGGAGGAGTCCATTTTTTATTCAGATACTTTGAGAATCTAGGGCATTCTGTCAGAAACCAACACATCGAACCAAGAAATAAACATGTTTTTATATGTGTTTGGTATATCGAGTCCATCAGTACCATGAACTCCTATTTAGTTTAATGTGTGTTTTATTTGACATGGTGTTGTAAAAGTGTCCATATGAGCCACGGCCACAAGAACTAAATGCTGCAGCCAACGTGGAAGGTTGTCAAAGTAATGTCCTTCTCTCAATCTCGTCTAGTCCGTAGTACCACGTGCTCATCGCCCGTAGGCCACTACACGTGTTGTGCTTTTTTCCCTGCTTCTAATTTTTTGTTTGCTATGGTGAATTTTTGTATTTGTGTCATAAAGATAGTGCTTGCTTGATGGACACAGGACTCCGCCTATCAAACTTAGGCATGTTGGTTAGTGCATGCTGCACCCAACAGCTCTGACCATTGGAGTTTTGCTCCCAGTAGCTGACTAATATAGCAACAAGCTGTAAATCCAAATCTGATCTTTAAAACATCCGTTCAGAATCCTACAGGCGACATGCTTTTCTACAGCGTACTGTGTGTGCATAACAGAAGACACTGCAGTGACCTGGACAGACAGACGCAGACCTTGAAGAAACACTGACTCCACACTTTTCCAGTCGTCGTGTAGCTATTTGATTGGGTGTCAGTCAGCTATTCTTTGCTTTTTTTGGCCTACACATCAATAAGACATTATTAATAAGTACGTATTACCAAGGTATATTCCTTGAACAAACATCCTGACTCCTAAGCTGGCATTGCAGCAGACAAATACAGAGGTTTAAAAGGAGCACAGGGACCCTACGGAGGACAGCTGAGAAAAGCTTGACTTTACTGATCCGATCATGTCATCGTTGTAATGAAACCGCAAAATGTTATTCTGTACTCAGAAAGCAAACTGTGCACCAGAAATGAACCATTTCCTCGTTTGTACTACAGCGACTACCTCAGAGCACAACTGCCCACTCGGAAAGAAGTATTTAAATTATGTCCTCAGTGCAACACACACACACACACACACACACACAGAGCTGCAGCTTCATGATGAAAGCAACTTCTACTTTGTATCTGCAGCGTCTGTCTTTTATCCTTCATTAGAATCCCAGCAAGCTGCAGTCAATGACTCTACAGTCAGTAAGCGACGTGGACCCAGCGAGCAAGATTGTCATTTGATTCTAATGTTAAAGTATAGAACCTGTTTCTTCCTTTTGAAACGAGCCAGCTCATTATTAATAATTTAAAGTGTTGTAAGACACGGAAGCCTTTAACATCAGTCTATAACTCTTGGCAAAATTGCAGCGCTCTTCTTAGCCCCTTACCTCCCACTATCTCATTCTCTCTCTCTCTCTCGTAGAATAGATATCCACAATGAATTATTAAAGCACTTTAAATTCTGCCACAGTTTCTATATTACTTAAGCTGTTCAAAGACACTATGCATTATGGATCAGCCTACCGAGATGAATATCATTCACATTCAATCCGATCCATTTCCACACGTCTTTTAAGCAGATGTTTTTACAAATTGCCCTGGATTGTTTCTGAGCCCTCGAGGGCCGTGCCTGCACTTTTTGGCAATGGGAGACATGCAGCAATGATTACGCAGTAAAACTTCTGTGCCCAGGCCTAGTAAAAACCCAGTGATTTGTGGTTGTGTCAAATGTTTTAGATATTGTGTGTTTTTATATCTCGTGCCAAGGGTGCACCCAGCATTCATTGTTCTTATTTTATGCTTCCTGACTTTTGTACACCTCGCTAGCTTTTGCCTTTTGGTAATGCTCGCTCCCACTAAAGTAATCAAAGGCAGTCAGTGTCATCCAAAGATAGGTTTTTTAACCGACTGCCATTTCGGCATCTGAAAGTAAAGAATGTTTTGTGTCGGTATGGCATGTGCCTTCAGGAGACACATAAAGTGCGGTGGCCATATGCTGTTGAGAGTCCTTAGAGGGCGATGCTATTTAACATGCCAGCCCAGCACCACAGGGGACGTGGAGGAACCCATTCCTCCTCCTGACTCCAGTCTATGTGGCCATCTGATGAACGAGGGATCGAGGAAGTGCAGAAGGGGTAGAAAATAATAATGGTGATTACGACCATTTTTCTCCGTCCCTACCAATTGTGTGTTTTCCTGAGACACAGCGCATCTGTTAGTGTGTGCGTGTGTGTGTGACAGAGAAATGGCTTACAAGGTCATTCAAAAACATGCTGTACCTGTTGACTGCTGCATTCAAATCGAAGACATGCAAGACACCACAATATTACCCATGCAATCATTTCTAGATGGTTGTTTGCATTAAACAATGTATCAGTGAATGTATCAGTCTGGTGAATACACTGATACATACTTCTGTACCTTGTTGGCACCGCCTGCCTCTATCTTAATCATGCAGTGTTTGGCACTATCTGACACTTGTGTCTGAGCCACCAACAGTCCTTTGAATGAAATCAGTAGTTTGCTGAACAATAGTGGCCTTTATTCATCAGTCCAGAAAGCAGATCAGAAGAAAGTGGCAGATGAGGAAGAAGAGAGCAGGAGGCAGCTGCAGCTGGCTGATGGAGGGCTGGGTGTGGAGACGAGGAGCCAAGAATAAGGTGGGAATATGGGCGGAAAACAGAGGGGAAGAGGAGTTGGCCAGATAAGACGTAAGCATGTCTGCTCCTAATGGCAGAATTATGACCCCGCTCCATCTGCCACTCAATCATAACCAACCAATCAGCGCCGGTTCCGTCAGGCTCTCCCATCTGTACTCACCGCAGAATTAAGGGTGTAATGAAATGCTCAGATGTCAAGGAGATGGGGAGACTCAAAGGTTGGGCTCGGATTTTGTCACGTCCCCAGTTCGTGCGGCTTGGCTTGTGGCTGTGGTAATTTGATTTGTGCTCCAATATTGATGCAGAATGGTAGTTGAGAGAGACGGAGCTTTTCCTTATGTCTGTAGTATTCAGATGTCTTACACTGATCAGTCATTTCAATTTCAGTCACTGTCTTCTCGCTCTCTCTCGCTCTCTCGCTCTCTCTCTCAGACCACTTGATGTTGAAAGCCCATCACATCCTGATCAGAATCTGGCATGAAGTCTGGCATCTTGTGCTTCTGCCAGACTTGTGTGTGACTGGCTGTGTGTGTCAGTGTGTATGCAGCTTTCTGTTTTTGGGGGAAGAAATGTTGTGAAAATTGATTGGCACGTTGCACCGATCAAATCACGACCTTTTAATTTCCTGATACGTTACCTTGGAATGAATTGATGTTTGGCTTTTCTCTGCCACTGCGCTGCACACCTGTCTGTGAATCTCTGGTTAACACTGGCTGTGAAGACGCCATTTGACAACTCGCTGCCATCGCTCTGTCCTTTCCTCTGCGCGTCTTTTCTGACCTTCTCTTCACCTTCATCCTCTTCTTCAGCACGCTGTCTTTGGCCTGCCTGAGCTGGATGAGGCTGGCTGGTTGGTGTATTTGAATGACTTCGTATGCAGCGAAAGCGCCGTTCTGTTTCATTGCAGGAGCCTTCGCCTTATCTCCTTAATGGATTATGAGAAAGGGAACAAAAACAGAGGGAGGCAGAGTGAGAATGATTGGACTCCCTGCAAAGGGCCGGCCACTGCAGCCACATAAATACAACACTATGCCTGTACATTTCCTCTGCCTGAATCACAGATGTTATTAAGAAAGAAGGCAATAGGGACAGCTTGTAGTCAAGAGTCATTTTCGCTTCTGTAGTCTTTGAATTGTGATTTACCGGCTGCCTGGTGGTGGCATAGACTTGTCTTGTGCTGCTGCAAGCCCCCAGTTGTGTGTTGCTTTGTTTTCTTAGACATTAGACACTATCTTTTTATTGCAGCAACTGCATGTTTCCTTAGCTGTCCAGCAACTCAGTTAGCCAGTGCACAGTTTATATGTCGATGCACACGCCTCCCAGAGACAAACCCTGGCACGCTTGCTGTGCATGGGAGTTGAAGTTTCGCTGTTGGTGCTGCTTTAAGTACTGTCTCTCCTATTTGCAGCATTCAGTGGGTGAGGCATTCCAACATTTCTTTGGGAAATGTTTTTACTAAATGTAGGTCAATACAATACCAAATAATTAATCTTTAGTCTGTAGTGTGTTTAACGTAGCAAATATTTTGATAGCAGAATTTTTTCTATGTTTATTCCGGTGCATATTGATATTCCAAATGAAAGTAAACCAGTCCAAGGTAACACCGCTGCACTTCTTTGATGGTGGAGGGTTTACTTGATTGAGCTGTCTGCTGGTAATGCCAGAAGTCTTATGTTTGAAATGGTATTGATCAAAGGAAAGACAGGTTGGCTTGAAACCATTTGACCTTTTGGGACTTGTAGTCCAACAGACATAATGCTGTTGATATTTTGTGCTGCCTGGGGTTAAATCCAATTAGCGTGAGCCTTTGGGTTGATTTGGGAGTAAACCTTGCTTTGGGCCATAGTTTCCTTTTTGTTCTAAACATTCTATTTCTCAGTTTTAAGGTTTGATTTGAGGAATTCTATCCCCGAGACATGCTAGTGTTTGTTGACAGTGCATGACCCGTGCCAGCTATGACGTTTAAACACATGTTTTGCTATTATTTTCCCTCCTGTCAGGCCTTTTGTCCCTGATGATCCCCTGTGCAGGTGCACAGCTGCTGTATTAATGCTGACATGTCAAACAGTGAGAGCTATTATATGTGTCATTGTGGTGGTAAATACTGCTGCTTAACCATTGTTTAAGAAACATGTTTTTCTTCATATATCCTCAGTCTCGACAGTTATACAACATAATATATATAACAGAAAAGTCCCTCTGGTAGGACCACAAAGCCTCTCAGAGACAATAAGGCCCCTTTTGTTCTGTTCTCAGTATTTCTACTCCAGTTGCTTTCAGGAGTAACCTTCAATTGTCTGCCTGCTGCTTCTTCTAATGTCGGTTGTGAAAGTGTGGTTGCTGTTTCTGAGGATGATTGTGCTGCGACTGGATTGACTACAGTTGTGAACGACTGATTGTATTTCCTAAGATGTCGTGCAGGTTGCTCGGTACTGTGGTCTGATTCAGAAGTGACTCAATGTTACAACAGCTGGAGCTCCTTGTGGACATCTTTTAAATCTAGTGATCTGTGGTTTTGGCAAGATGTGTGCACTATAGCCTACAGTTAAATAGTTTATCTCTGACCCTCTCTATGTGAGACCTTGCAGAGCTGCGGTTCTTGTTTTGTTATTTGTGCACAGTAGGAGATGAGGAATCCAGTTCAAGCCTTTTCTGCCAAACAGTTCTGTGTGTTCCATAAGTACTCCAGAGGAAAAAAAAGCATTTGTGAGAGCAATAGCCTTCGGGGGTTGCGCCAAATGAAAATGCTTTTTTTTCTAAACCCCCCACACCTCACTCAAGAAGTGTTTGCTTGTTTTCTGTTACTATTATCTCTCTCTCTATCTCTCCCTATCTCTCTTTCTTGTTTTTTACCTTTGATTTGAACTCTGACATCCAAGTCTGCCCCAGGATGTCTGTCACAAACTGCAGTCCAACGTTGTGACAATGCTTTTTTTCTTCCCGTGCCTTTTATGACCTTCTTTTCTTCCTCTTTCTGTTCTTTTTTTCTGTTTTTTCCCTTTCAAGGTCTGGCGCACCTGACGTTAAACGACCAAGGTATGGGTTCATTCCTTTTATTTTGGTTCTGGTTTTTTAGAGGAATTGACTCAGCCTCTTCCCCCCCAACCCTTCGAAGCTGCCGCTTTCCCTCACAATTCCCCCCTCTGCTTTTCACCTTCTCTCGGTGCCATGTCCCTCCATCTCTTCCCAAATCCTCCCTTACCATTTTTTTTTTTTTTAACTCTTTGCAACATCCTCCCCTGTTGCTGTTCCTCTCCTTCCACATCTCCTCATTTCTTTTTTGGTTGTGCCTCCTGCTTCTCCTCCCTCTCCCCTCCGCCATGTCTTCGTGCTTCTCTGTGACCTCCACCAATGTGTGTCCCACCCCTTGTCCTGTCCTATGGCTAACGTCCTGGACCTTCACCTCTGACCACCTTTGACCCCGACGACCTGATCCCGGGGCTGAAGGTAAAACTTTTCTGCTATCCCTTGTGCTTGGGTTTCAACAGAAAGTAAAAAAAGAGTGAAACAAACTGCTGATTCAACTGGAAATGTGTTTGTTGGTCAAAGTTACAAAAGCGAAATGTGTCCACACTTCCATTCACTAACACTTCAAGGTGAAAGTGTTCTCGAATGTGCAGAGTTTCTCTTCACCACTCTGCTGACATTCACATTGTTTGGCATTCTGATTTAAAGGGCTACAGGTTATGTTCTCAATCTTATTCAACCAAATCATGTGTCAGTGTTTTTATGAGAAAATGTGTGTCGAATTGTTTTGATGTTGCTATGAACACCGGATGTTATTCTTGATGCTATGTCGTGTACATTCTACACCACAGCTGTTTAATCTTTGCCACACCGCTCTCTATCCCTCAGACTTTATTCTCTTTTGTGCCTTTGACATATTTTTCAAAGATGCTATTTAAATCATAAGCAACAGACTTTTAAAGGGAAAATTGTGTGTCATTTTGTGTACTCTTGCAGCCAAAATGCATTTAAAGCTACCCACCAACCTCCAGTATGACAATTTACTGTCCTTCACAGTTATGTTCTCCTCATTCACTGACCTTTGTCTACCTCTGACCTCCTCGTGAGGACTGTCCATGGGGAAAAAAAAAAGCAAAGTTCACAAGAGAGAAAGGAAGTGAACAAGAGCAGCAGCCAGTGAATGTTCTCACCTTTACTGGTGTGTTCATAGCTTCCTCTCTTTTATCATCACAGTCTTTGGTTCACGCAGACCCATTTTCTCTGGCTCAGTTCTTCCCTCTGTAACACTGATTACTCTCAAGTCGTTTCTCCATCATCTCAAGATACCGAACCTGAAAAGCTCAGGTTTCACTGGTAAGTTCAAACAGAGACTCGCCTTTGTTTTAACAGACAACACTGACTTTTAGTGAATCACTTAACCCAATAACCGCCTCCAAAGGCACCTCAATCTGTTTGTTCATTTGATGGGTTTTAGCTTCACACAAAGTGAAGCGAAACATTATGCGGTTAAATCAGCACTCAATAGTTAATTCTCATTGTAGGTTACATAGACTGTGGAGAAATTAAATGACTGCAGCAGCAGGATCAAAGTCGACTTTGGGGCGTCTGTGGCTCAGTGGTAGAGCAGGGTCGTCCTTCAATCAGAGGATCGGCGGTTCAATCCCCAGCTCCGCTAGTCTGTGTCGATGTGTCCTTGTGCAAGACACTTAACCCCAAATTGCTCCCGTAGGTGTATGAATGGGTACGGGTGTTAGAGTCCTGATGGGCAGGTGGCACTTTGCATGGTAGCCCCTGCCAGCAGTGTGTGAATGGGTGAATGATGACATGTAGTGTTAAAGCACTTTGAGTGGTCGGAAGACTAGAAAAGGTCTATACAAGTACAAACTGTAGCATCTATCATTAGACTCCATACCTTTGTGCTCAATGGTTTGCAGTGAGAATATAAATTAGATCTTAAAATAAAACGGTTTTCCAAAGATGTCAGTTCTAACAATGCAGGTGAAGTGTTGCAGGCCATACATTTTCATCATCATAACCTGTGCATTACTTAAAAGATGTTTAGACAATATTACTTACTACTAACATAACATATGCACCATAGCAGTGTATCTATTCTTATAGATGCACACCAGATCCATGCTTTCCTTTGATACAGTAATGTCAGTGTGTGCGGGAGTTGTACGCCAACCATGAACAGTAGCTTATTAACACCAAACAGTAAATAACAGAAGTGTGGCCTTGCTATCAATAACACACATACAGTGTTCTTCACTTAATTGATTATTCAATGAACCAAAAAAATAAAATCTACAAACATTTTGATGAGTTAATTAATGTTTCAATCAAAAATACATAACATTCAATGATTCCAGCGTCAACTGTGAGGATTTGCTGCCTTCATATTTTGGGCTTTTGTACTGTTGATAGATAAACACATTTTAAGCCATCACCTTTGGTTCTGAATAAAATAATGATGGGCATTTAAAAAAATTGTTTTTAATGTTTTATAAATAAGCCAAAAGCTTCATCTATTTATCAAGACAATAATGTTCAGATTAAGTGGCACAACCCTAATGAATAGTGGAATATTACATGTGTTAAGTTAGCTTGCATGGCATGTATACTGGTACACTGAGGTCAGTTTGTTACTCAGGGATTTAAGCTAAAACATCTGAACCAGTCATTGCTCCTATATGGCTGAACCCAATGGTGCAATAAATACCTCTATCTCCAGCAGAAGTATTCTGACTTTAATCTCTTCATATCTATGCAGCCTTTATAAGATCTCCCCACAACCTGCTGCCATTTCACTCTGATCTTTGTCTGTTGTCCATCCCTGACTGATTACTTCAGCCACTCGCTTGTAGCAAGATGAGCACACACAAAGAAAATGGAACATACCAGAAAAATGGGAAATCTGACATTAGAGCATCTATCCGTCTCCCATCATCTCCCCTGAGACACGCACTGATCTCAACTTCAGACACTTACGCTCTGATGCACCATGTCCAGGGCATAGATGTGCTTCTCCTGCCCCCCCCCACAAGCAGCATGATCTAAACTTGAAAGGATGCTGAAACTGGAAATTCTGTAACTTTTTTTGCAAAAGGCCGAGTGAGAGGGTTGAGATTGTGGAAGTTAAGGTCAGAGAAAAAGTTGTAGGGACTAAATAGAATCTATCACATGAACAGCTGATCTGTGCATGTCACTCACTGCAAACCCACTATCTCTGTTGTATATTACTTTCTCAAAAACAGTTGTGTAATAAATGAAAGAAAAAACTCCAAATGGGTCACAGGCATTTAGGGGAGGCGTAATGAACAGTTATACGAGGAAATAACACAAAACTACTGTATGGACACAAATATGTATTTCTTTTATTATGTTTTCTCATCAGGGCTAACCCATTCTAATTAAATACAGGATGCATACATATACATACAGTAGCTTAATAACCCGGGGGATGGATGCTATATTATCAGAGTTCAAAGTAAAGTAGCTGCTTATGCAAGTTTCATCAAACTGTGCCTCGCAAGCCATTTGTATTGATCAGCCTGTAGCCAGAATTAATACAGCGTTTGTTCCCAAAGGACCGGCCAGAACATCTTAAAGGAGAAAAAAATCAATAAACCTATTTGGCAAAGGCAAGAACGTGTGACATGTTGGCGAATTAGCTGATTTTAGGATTTAGTCACCCCCAAGCTACCCAGGCATCAACTTTCCTAAAAAACAGTCTGTGTGTGTGCACATGTATGTGTCCGTGCGTGTCAGGACAGACATGTTTCCAACACACAGGAAAAGGCTTTTGGTTAATGTTAACGATCAGAGGCGGAGGCCTCAGCCGTCACATAACCAGGCCAAGAAAATCAATGTCAGTCTCTTCTCAAACCCAAGGCTGTCCTTCACAGCTGTAGGAAGGACAAACCCCAGGCTTCAGTCACTGCTGATCTCTATCTGCCTGTCTGGAAGACTGCTGCCAACCCCACACATTGAGACGCAGAGCAACCGATTACATTCAACCACAGAACAGTGATTATCATATAAAAAAGAGCTTTGATGGACAGGAAATCTCTGCACAGTAATTATTACTATCCAAAGTAAATGATAAACATCACCCTGAATGTTCACATTTACAGAACATGTTATACTATCATTTAAATTGACGAATGCAAAAAGGCATTATCAGGCTTAACCCACTGTCCCCACCAATGAGCCTTACTACACACTCTTAAATATGGATCTTGACATAACCTTAACTACAGTGGAGAAACAGACCAAGACAACACACAAGATGGACGACACACATTTTCATGCAAATAAATATGGATAAAGCAAATGCATTAAATTGCTTCAAACATACTTCCTTGTATTTTTTTTTTAAAGTTTTCAATAGAGAGGATCTCAATTTCTGATAGTATTGAGAGAAAAATATTTATATTTTGCTTATGCAAACATATCGATTTTGATCAGAAGACACTGTTATTGCATTCCAACGTAGTCTGACCGCTTTGTATTTATCCATCTGAGACCAGATGATGTTTTTTAGTTTTAGACTGTGAAGCTATCTGGGCTTACTAACTAGTAGTTAATAACTCCTAACTTCTAGGGGTAGAACAATTGACCTTTTTGGGAGTTATTAGCCAACACATGTACTTATTGCATTGTTACACTGGGACTTATTTTCTTCCCTGAACAGAACAGTCCTAAGTCAACATTTGCACACCCCTTGCATAATTTGTTTCAAAGAAAAAACACGTTATTATACAGAAACACTTCTAAAAAACATTTTCTAGTCACAGACCAGGCAGGGCAGTCCCTAAGGAATGTGCACACATATGCACCATTTAAATACGTCATGTATATTATTTATCATTTGAAATTTAAAGACACGGACTGCAAATCCATCCAAATTCTGACAGTCATTGTTATATGGAACAGATATATTGTAATATATGCATTAGTGTCAACAATAGGGGTTCTATTCCTGCAGCACACTAACTAAAGCTTTGTATATAATATTACTTTGGTCATCATATCATGCACAGCTTAATAATAATTTACAGCTCACCAACAGTGAACAGTAACAATCCAGTGTATATGTAGTTGCATATGTCTCATAAAACTCAATGAATAGCAACACCAGCTGTCTGGTTATTGTGCAGTGTTTACCATACTGAAAGCTAATGTAGATGTAGCCTATTTCCTTTGTACAGCAGTCTCCAAGCCGTTCACTTGCCGCTCTAAACAACGGCCCTGAAGGTGTTTCAGCTTTTAACAAACTAATTAAGGAGCCCTTAAATAATTAAAACTGCCGTTTCTAATAATAGAAAAATAAATGTGCAAGTTAATCTCTCTAAATTGCCAACATTTCCGGCCCCATGGCTTTGAACATGGACCATTTGGTATCTATGTGAATGGAGTCCCCCACCGCCACCAACACCTTTTTAGGAGAGGCCAGCACGACACATACTGGGAATCAAATTTACCAGGCCCTGGGAGATTGTCTTCGTGGCAGGTTTAATGTAGATCTCCTTGGAGATACTGGGGGGAAAATGAAGGGAATATGCAGCCCGATCTGTATCTAACCTCAAATGTAATAGACTAGGTCCAGGTCAAGATAGCCATCTCTGTCTGAGCTCACTGAGGGCAGTTTACAGAGTCCATGTGCCACAGAGAGCAGTGAAGCTCGCTGTGAAGCCACAGAACTCGCACTACTTGCTTTGTTTTCTTCCATATCCTGTATCATTTTGTCAGACCACTACTTGCCTTTAATTCTATAGTTGACGTCAGAATTTTAGTGTTATTCTCATCTCCTAAAACAAATATGAAACCGTTGGATTCATTGAACAAATTCTAACTAGTAAAACACTGTTCCTTTAAAGCTTTTCTGTCCCCAGTCCGAGTCATTTAGTATTGAGTATCTGCCGATACTGAGTCCTGATGCTTCATGTTTATGTCACATCTTTTACAAAATGACAAACCCTCTATGTAATCATTTTGGCCTTGTCGCTGTGTTGAGAAAATGTTCTCTCCCTTAAAACGTGTCCTCTATTTCTTTGTTGCTGCGGTGCAGCCTTTGCTTGAGTTACTTCAATGAACCGTCATGAGCTCTCCTCTGCTGTCTGCCTGTGCTGTTCACAGTGAAGCACCATGCACCATAGATGACGGCAAATTGCAAGAGACTCGCACGCGGAGCTGAAATGAAACGAGTGTACATAAATAAGTTAGATAACATTAATGAACTCTCTCATACTGCATTTATTGCCGTTTACGGTGCGTGGTGTTTGGCTGTGGGTCAGGGCTGAGCTGATGCTCTTACACACACTAACGGAGCTCAGCGGATTGGAGGAGAGGCGGACAGCGGAGACTTGGAGAGTTGACCACAGCTGCACTCGCGATTTTTATTTATTGTTCCTTTTCAGATATATATGTCGTCAAATGATCGCTGCTCTTGGAAACTGATCAACATATTTGTGCACCGTATAACAGCCTTTCACCCACTGCCCTTCATCATTCAATTCTACTGAATGTAGAGATGAGCAATGAAGTCTTTCTCTACTAAGCTGAAACAACCAATGTGTATGGCTTGACATGTTGGCAGAGATACGGTTTCAAACCAAACAGTGTTTTATTTGAACAATTGCACAGCAGTGAGGATAATGGCTTACATACAAAATATTGTAGTTGGTTCAATGTTAAAGCCGCTGAAAAATGTGCCACAGAGATGATTAGAGTGATGTAGCAAACATAAATCTGTTGACAAAACGCCAGTTACTCAATGCAACAAATTATACATAATGTTCTGAACATTCAAATGATATCAAAATAATGCTCTGTCCTTTTGATTCATAATTAGAAATGTTTGGTTCTTAAATAATACATACAACAAACTAAACCCTGCACGTACAGTGAACATACATAATCCAGACAAAAAGTGGAACTTCATTTGAGTAATGAATAACTCCTCTGAGATAATCATACGTTAAGGGAAATGGAAAACTCACTCTCTTTTCAGCAACATTTCTCTTCAGTCAATTGTCTTGTTGAGGGACCCATCTGTGGTGCTGTTGTCATCCTGTCACATTCTCCCAACTATTAAAGTTCTTTCAGAGAGCGAGTGGTTACCCCGACGCCTCCCACCCCGACGCCTCCCACCTCGCAACGTTATTTGAATGAAACAAGGTACAACTGAGGCTATGCTGCAGCATGATTTGATCTGAAGTGATAATTCAATCACAGTAATCTTGTTGTTATTAAAATGATGCTATTTGTATGAGTTTAGAGAAACAATGCATTATTGCATTGCTTTTGTTGTTAAAGCTTATCATTATGTTGTGAAACCAATATCGGTTCTGCCAAGTTATCGCCGTTCAGTTCAGCAAAGCCATCACTAAAGAGTTAATGTCCCGCTTTAGCCAAAGGGAACATGAACCTCTCAGGAAAGCTTGAATTAACATTTAGGTAAAACGAGAAACAACATTAATCTTTAACTGAGGCTTTGAATAAAACCTACTTTCATCTTAAACCAGTTATAAGGTGCTACAGAACTCATTCACACAGCACGATGTCGTCTAGTTTAAAATGTCATCCTCATTGTACATCCCAAGGGATGATCATTCAACATTTTCCAGTGACCTCTTCCACCCTACTCAGCAGCCTGGGCATGGTGGACTGTCTGGCTTGAAGCCTGCGAGGCTGCTGCAGAGACATTAGGCCGGGATGACAGAAGTCCTCACACAGGCAGGAATTTCTCCTGACACAGCAGCAGGCTAAAATGGAAGGAGCTCTACAGCAGCCTGAATCTGCTGCACACAGTCCCCACAGCCATACAGAGAAGAGCCTGGGATGAGTAAATCTGTGGCTATGGGGCCAGTGTGGCTACAGCACATCAGTGCTGCTGTACTAAACTAAAACGGTTATACTGACTTTCCTGCTTCATGGAGCAGATGTGAAAGAGAGCTTATCATAGCTAAAATAAAAACACATAAAATAGGAGTTTGATGCCCTTAAAGCCATTTAAAGACATGCATTAAAGTCCCTTTATTATACAGATTGGACTTAAGAAATTGCAGTCTAATTAACACTACCCACCAAATAATATCCGCAATATCAGAATCCTTTTGTTGAGGTTAACGATGTATGAGTCAATCCCTGTTAATGGGGTAGTCACAATCATGAGGCTAATGCTGATTGACAGGGCTGGACTGAGGCTACTCCGCGTGACCTTCAGTGGTTTCCTCGGGTGAAGCAAATGACAGAGTTTGAGGTGTGTGACAATCCCAGTCCCTCTGCACCCCCCCACACCCCCCACCCCCACCCCTCTCCGAGATTGATCGGAGGCCCGCATTGTGTTTCCCAGGCTAGTCACGCCTCGCTATTGGCAGGCTCACTTAGAGAAACTGACAGGGCACATCATACACACAGCGGACTCCCACTCTACAAGGGAATGGATGCACATTGCTTCTCACACATATGGACACACACAACAAATCCCCTTACTATAGCTGTTCCCTTTTAGACTTTTAAACCACACACTACCCGTCTGGTAGGTGTGTGTGTGTGTGTGTGCGCGCTGTCTGACCAATGAAAAAACTCAATCCAAGTGCTCTTTTGTTAAATGTATTTAACTTTCTTTTTTTCCCCTTTTGAGATAATACAGTTTCCAAGAACAATGCCAGCAAAACCTAAATGGCTCATGCAACATAGCAGCAAAGAAAGATGAACCACACACAAGCCTATCCAAAGAAGTGCAGAATCATAATGTTCGAAGTCTGACTTCATTACAGCTTGAGAAAGCGGTTGCATTGTGTAATACAGATCTAGCAGTCTAACAACCTTTAGAGCAGCAAAACGTTTGACAGTTAAAAGTGAAATGCATCAGTGGACCTGAGACATGGCATATACATGTCTGGCTGAAGGTGGTATTCACAAACAGGATGTAAATAGTGTGGATTGGCTCTTGAATCTCTACCTGTAAAGCTCTGCTGGCCCCCTTCAACACGAAGGATCAGCTGCTCTACTCAGAGTTCCCTCTGGATGTCTGAGTTCCTCACCCTATCTCTAAGGCTGAGCCCTCTCTCCCTACCAAGGAAGCTCAATTCAGCCGCTTGCATCCGTCATCTCATTCTTTCAGTCACTACCCAAAGCTCACGACCACAGGTTAGGGTCAGAACGGAGATGGATTGTTAAATTGAGTGCTTTGCCTCCCGGCTCAGCTCCCTGTTCACCGCAACGGTAGGCGGATTAATTACACAGTTTAATGGTAACCACGGCGGTGTGAAATAATGTTTTACTGTTATCTACCAATATTCAGGAGCCCATCTCTGATAATGTTATATTGTTAACAACTAATCCGTGTTTAAATTGACAGGTTACACTATGATGCGTTCAGGCTCCGTTCAGTGAAAATGAGTATTAGTTAAGTTAAGTGTTCACATGTTATCTCGGAAAATGTAGTTTTGGTGAGAAACTTAAATAAATCCAGTTGCATGAAGGATATATATTTCACTGCAATATAAAATATAATTATGACCTGTTTAACCCTAGCTCTAAGCAGCTTATAATACATCATTACAACTACTAATGATAAGAGTTGTTTTAATTGATACAAATACAGTCTTTTATTTCCTTATTTGAATTGTGTGTTTTCCTGAGGGGAAGACACTAAGTCAAAGGAAAACATTTAGAAGTTTTGATTTTGATTTTTGGTTTACAGACTTCAGAGTGGTTGAAATGATATTTAGCTTGGAGCCTTGTAGACCAGCTGCTTTAATCAAACAACAATATATAGATCATCAATGATCAGCAATAAGTCTCGGCAGCAAAAAGCGATCTCTAAAAGTTATACGTACGAACCGTGAGTTTTATGATCTGTTGCACCAGTGTCCGCAGCACTGCTGGAGCCGCACCGAACAGCCTGTCCATCTCACGCTCCATTTTACCTCGTTTAACTCGTGAACAACACTTTGAGATACTTGAACTCCCTCACACGGAGCAGTGACTAACTCCAAACCTGAAGGGGAAAATCCATCGTTGTCGGCAGAGAACCATGGCCTCAGACTTGTAGGTACTGACTCTCACTTCGCAAACCGCCCCAATGCTCACCCAGTAGCAGTGTTGACAGAGTAGTCGAAACTTTCATGCCCCCTTCCACGATACCGATGTTGTCAGGACCCTCTGACGTATTAGTCTTGATAGATTTTCATCCTTTGGACAGCAAGGTCCTGCGACACTCTGTCTTCATCACCACTCAGTCGCTTGCCAAGAATGACTGGGAGAAATGTAGTTATGATTGTATTTTGAGATTTGATCTGCTTACTTCATCATCTTTTAAAAGTTGATCCGTAGATTCCTCGAACACAGAATAACAACTTCTCTGGTCGTGTTGACCATAGGATGGCTTGTGGCCTGAAACTAGCTGTTCCCGCCTGTTTTCAGTCTTGATACAGAGTATTTCAGTCATGGCGTATGCAAATCAGCTTATTACCCACTTATTCCAGCAAGCTCGCAGAGCTGAGTGGCAGCTGGCGCTAAACTACTCAGATGTTCAAAGTTACTAATGGACAGAACACAGTACACTGGAGGGAGCAAGGTTCTAAATGTAAAACACATGTAGTTCACCATTTGTGGATTCGATCGGTTGCTAATCACACAACCTTTGCAGGTTGAGGGTTTTGGTGTGCAGTCACCGTGTAACATAATCAGTGATGTCAAAGCACTACTTAGCAAGCCTCAAACCTGTGCCTTCGGTAGTGAGTGACATGTATATTCATGAACACTTTAATTACATGCACCTCCACAATCTAATGCGATTCAATCCAACTCTTCTGCTATGAAGTCTACTTTTATGATGGCTGTAATTACAGTTTTTTTGACACTGTAATGGAAGTGTTGATAAAGTATATTTTTTTTAGCATTGAGGTCATTACTGTTGAAGATATTTGACTGGACTATTTTGAGGGGGTTCAGAAGCATGAGAGTGTATTCATCCAGTTTACACACTTTAACTTTAATTCAAGGTGCGCCGTTGTGATTCTGTGAAACTCATCCAGGATCTGAAAGACAAATAATCAAACCAACTTTAAAGACTCAAATTGTACAAGTGTTCATCATTTTAAGACCTCCTTTCACAAACACATCTCGGTCTAATCTGTCAGCATGAGCGGTAACCGCTGTTTCAAAGTAAACTACGATACCCTGACAAAGGTAAATTCATACAGTATACTTGGGAAAGTAGCATACATTTGTGACATTGAGCCAACCGTGTTTTTAGTCCTTGCCATGTTTTTATTTGAATCAAAGACGACACTGAATCCCTTCATTTTGAATTACAGCGCAGTAAAGTTGGCGGGTTTGGTCGGTTGCAGAACGCAAAACAATGTTTAACTCCAGGTTATAAACTGTATTTAAGCTAATAATAATTAAACAGGTCTTATCTCTGGGAAAATAGCAGTCCTTGTTTCTGATATGTGTTGCAGATGATATTGATGTCCATGTGACCCAAAATACCATGGACCTCTCAATAGGCTACTATTATTTATTTTTATAGATATTATTAACCCAATCACATTTTTTACAGTGTACATGTTTCACCCAAAATATATTTGTATATGTAAGATCTGATCAGAGAACACATTTATTAGTTGTACTAATCGGTGCTTAATTCGTTTGTTGTTAAAAAGTATAATAATGGGAATCGTTCATTCTGAAGACACTGTCGTGACGGCTGCAGACACAAACCTCTTGCAGGACTCAGGCAGAATTTTGCCCATTGATATCTCTGGTATACTATTTCCATAAAAAAAATCAGGATCACTTCTGTCATACAATTACTTTCCCAAAGGGCAAAAGGTCATAATAGGCTAAAAGACTGAAAAGTATTTCTTAAGCTATGAAATTGAAAATACTAAATGAATAGAATAATGAAATGTGTGCACGAGGAGGGGTGTTGATTGTCACATCTGCGTGATGCCTTTGCGTTAACATGTTCCATGCATGTGTTTCGATTCGCATCCCCGACACCAGTGCAGCAATGCCAACACCTTCCTTATCTCATACACAACTCTTTCTCCGTTGCTGTTGTAGCAGACCAGGAACAAACAACAGGCGTGTCTTTCAGCTCGGGTGTTTTATTTGCGTTCGCCATAGTGTGATTGACTCACACGCCAACCCGCTTGCTAAGTGTTGGGAACTAAGTATGGCTCAAAGTTTGTTTGCAGAACTTGGGCTTTTAAACTTTGGTTCTGCAATACTTCCATCAATCTGCATACGTGTAGTGACTCTGTACCATGAAGGTTCTGCACCATTTCAGCCCGGCTGTAGACCAATTCAAAAAAAGCGCCTATATTGAGGGGCCAAGATTTAACACTGAAAAACAGTACACCAAGAAACCACAACATATCTATAAAGGCATATCAAATGTAGAAGATTCCTGCATCTTCATCTCAGCATGTTGACTTTAATAGCAGTATCTATATGCACTATATGCATCATTCATTAATGCTTTTACATTTCTTTGGGAAATAAGATAAATGTTCGTGCCATGGATATATATTAAAGGTAGATACTCTGTGGATTGATAGTGTAGAATACAGTGGACTGTGGTTGGGTTGATGACTTGCTACCTCGAGACACTCCTTCACCTTTAGTTAATTAAAAATATAATTTGTGTGAACAATTTCTGGATATGACAGGAGAGCTGTAATATTGGCAATACCATTTATACGTGAGGTATGATGGTTTGTCTGTTTAAACATTAGCAATGCTTACTCTATCAAACATAATGTATATTTCCAAACGCCTCTTGACCACAGATTGCAGTGAGGACAGAGGAAAGGATCAATGGCGCATGTAATCATTTCACTCCTAAGCAGGGTGTTAAATGCATTTGAATCTAACCAGATATTGAACACTATCATGCTGATATGTCACAAATATGCGATGAGACATTGGCAGAGTGACAGAAAATCTGTAGAAAGTATTGCAACCCGTGACTACTTTAGTGTGGAGTCCTGCCCTCTTCTTCTTGTCCAGTGACCCTGGGGTCAGAAGTAAGTCCAAGGAAGAGAAAGGCATCTCTTACCTTTTAATTCCTCAACATTTAAATATTGTCTGTGCATAAATCTTTCACCCCACACTTCAGACTCACTGGGAAGTAAGGATAATGTCCTAAAGTTGGCATCAGTTTGGACCTGTATGACATATTAAAACTATACAAACTTAATTTAAACAGACGAGAGTTCATGAAAACATAAAAACAAAGTTAAAAGAGTAGACCTGTAACTCACAACAAGACAATCATGGTGGCCCTCTATAAAACGACTGTACTGTTGCATAATCCTGGGAACGTAAAGAAGAACATCATTTATAAACTTACTTTTAGACTTCTTTAGCAATTCAGTTGCATTGAAGGATTTAGTAGATCCACATACATTAGGTTGTTGTACATGAAGATAACAATGGAATCCTGCGTCACAAACACTTTAATGAGGGTGGATACACATGTCAGAGTTACAAATGAAAGCAAATATATCAGCGACTATTGACTCATTTATGGAGGATGGAGGCCAATATGCCCAGTGCAGTAGAGTCAATTCATTCTGTATCTGTAGCTGCTGCCCTCGCTCCCTTTTTCTTTAAAAGCCTGAACGTTTAACCCCAATGTTTTTCCCCAAGATTCAGTGGTGTGACCCTGTTGTTCCATCCTCTTTTTATAACATTTGTATTACTTATTTAGAACAGAGCTTAATTGAATGTGGCCCATGGGGCATTAATCTTGGGCCTGTGTGGTCGGAGGCTGGAAATTAGATCCAGGTCAGGTTTTTACATGTTGTAAGTAAGGTCACCAAGGGCAAGAGGGAGCGGGAGGAAATACGATGGGGGAGGAGGGATGCAGGAGCACAGGAGGTTGGAGTAGGAGATGGAGGGAGAAGTATGGAAGTGGGAGAGTAAGGTTGTTCCGATGAGCAGTTAAAGACATGGGACAAAAGAAAGATGAAAACAAAGGGTTGGAGTCCTGAGGAAGACAAAGGGAATAGTGTAATTTTTATATTTACAGACCAGATGAGAAAGTGAGGGATGGGGAACTCAATGAAAGAGGGATTAGGAAGATAAAGAGGATGAGCAGCATATAGACTGTAACATATTTTCACTGTTTATCGGCTGACTAAAGGCATTTTGTTATTACAAGCAAAGCCAAAAGGCCTGTGATTACAACGTTCTTGTAGTTTCTTTTCTCTCTATCGCTCCGTGTTTGACTGTCTCACTTTCTCTGTACTTGTCTGCTTCCCAGAGAGACAAAGTCAAGACGGTGGGGGGGAAACTGATGAAGACAGGGATATGGTGAAATAGAGAAGGGGACGGGGAAGGAGGGGGGATGGAGAGATGAGGCCCATCAGGAGATGAGTGTAACAGGAGTAGAATGATAATGGCCAGTGAGCCCTTGCTTTCCACTGCTGTCTCTGCAATGTCGGTGCCACCGGGAGAAATCCGCAGAGCATGCATGTACTGTAACGTCTCATCTAGTCCCTGCCTACACATGGCCTCTGCACTCTCCGACTCAAATCAGCGATACAGAAGCTGCTATAAACCCCTTGAGAGACCAGGAACTCCCAACAATTACCACAAGGAACATCAAAGGGGTCATACTCTCATAGAATTAATCATCCCCTTCTATGACGCACAGTCATACACACGACTGCTTCATCTCCTATTTCGACAGTTTAAGCATTGTTCGATTGCATAAAGCTCATGAATACTCGCTCCGTGATAAAAGCATTTCGGTCGACGAGGTTAGCGAGCCAAGAGTTAAAACCATGCTCTAGTACAACACTGCCTCTAATGTTCTCAAAACATTTAAATGTAGACTGCAGCAAAATTGAAAGCTGAATAAGTAAATTCTAGGCAGCATATTTAATAGTCTTTTCAGGAAAAAAAAGAAGCTCTGGCCAGCCGACTAGAATGAAATGTAATGAACAAAAATAATCACTCTCTTTCACAGTTTCTCTCCCTCTGTCCTGGAGAAAATTATATTTCTGCATTTAGTAAATAAAAAAGAAGACGGGAAAGCTAATCTCTTTGGTGGAAGAGGAGGACGGACTAATGAAACATGTTGACACATGTATTAGAGGCTGCCATAATTGAATAAGGGGATTTGGAAGAGGGAGAGAACATTATTAAGATATGTGGGGATTTAAAATGCAAGAGGGCCACACCAGCGCAGGGAAACGTCGTCTTCTAGTTGTGTTGAGAGAAAGAGGCCTGGCTGTTATTAGTCTTGTCTGTCTGTGTCCATATTTTATGTTTAGTTCTATTTACCTTAAATAGATATCTTTGTGAGAGCACAGCTGGTATGTCTAGTTCAAATGAAATAGCTGTTATGGACTCAGACCTTTAACTTTCATGCTTTCATTGAGAACCCCTCCTTGCAACCATGAAATCAACTCAGCACAGCAACTGTAGCAAGAAAACACCTTTCCAAAAAAAGGATAAAACAAATCTAAGCAGAATGTCTCCACCTGAGAGTCGGTAGGTCTCAGAATGTGTAGAACCATCTACAACCTTCTCATTCCTACTAATTAAGATACTGTCGATACGGATATTTGGCTGAACATTATTGACCAACTAGTTGTGCTTCAACAAAAGACATTACTATTACAAGGACTGTGACTGCTTCTAAGGGGGGGGGGGGGGGCACCATCACTTCTCTGCCTTTTGATTCAACTTTAGCCTTAGTGTTTAATTATTAGTATTAATTATCTATCACCATGCCGTATGCCTCACTTTGATTCCTGGCCAGTGTAACTTTCTTCTCAATCTATCCCACTTAAGCAAAATCAAATAAGAACAGCAGGTAACACTGGTTTCAACCTGTGCTGTATGAAGAGGTGCTTTGAAGTAGAATGTGGATGGTGCAGTGGTCTTGCTGTGTAGGACTAACTTTAACTCCTTGAAGGAAAACAAAAACTTCATAACAAAACATGTTAATAGATGTTGCTTGATGTTAATTGTTCTGTTAATTAATGCAACGTTACACAATTTCTGGGTTACATAGTTACTTGTTTCTTTCTAGCATTGCACCCACACATCAAAGTGGATGTAATGACACATGCATGTAGTGACAAAAGAGCACACTACTCCATGCTGACATGTTCCAACCACACATTAACGAGAGGTGAGATTACAGGCCAGGTGAGGCCTGAGCTAGTGACAACTCCAGTCATATATCCCATCATGTACCGTACTGTGACTGCGCTCTGTCCTTCCCTCCGGAGTGTTCCAGTCATATGGGCAATTAGTAGACATTCACACTCTTTGAAAGCATTCCTCCCACTCACCTCCGGTAATCCCCCCCACTGCATGTCATTTAGATAATTAGATGTACTAAAGGTAGGGGGATTCATCTTCTTGAGTTACAGGGCAGTGCATGTATTAGATGGGGCTAATGATTCTCTCTAATTGACCCTCGGTTGTAAAAGTGCTTCTATTTGCCAACTGCACTGTCGGCGAAATACGTTTGACATTTTAAACGTCAATGTGTGAACATTAATATTTAAATATAATTTAAACTGGGTAGGTAGCGGATATTGTATTCATTGACAGAATGGCATAAACAACGACTCAACTAGGAATCAATAAAATAACAATCAAGTATGTGTTGAAAGGCCTACTCGTGTTCTTTTGATGAACAAGCATAAAAGGAGAACAAACACTTTAATGGGTGACAAGTTAAATATCAGAAATATAAAACAATTACCTCAATGCCTGAGCATCTATTTAAAAAAACACATCTTAACGATATCTATTAAATCTGTAAGATACTGGAGAATGAATGTGTGTGGAGCATCTAATCGTATTATGTAAATGTCTTCTCTCTCACTGGGAGGAGAGATAGCTCTGCGTTTTGCAGGTCATGACCTTTCCCAGCCGAAACGGCCCAGTATTTAATTCCTCTCCAAACATTTGAGAAATGACTCACAGTGACCTTGACAGATCAGAGCTACCTATCTGTATCTCCAAATGGGCTTAATTGGGCAGATGATGTGTGTAGTCAAAGGTTTTAACATATTACTGAGGCTTGGTGAACCACAATAATTCCCCCTAGTTAAGATAAGAAGCCCGTGCCAACTGTCTGGAGTGCTTTCAGTGAGTTCGCTGTGCGCTCTCTGCATCAAGGTGAGCTGTTGAATGAGACAGACCGTAAGATTCCTTACCAAGGTTACTGTGAAGTAGCAGGTCTTCCTTTTAAAAAGAAGTCTTCACAATTAGTTAGCTGCTCTTGCATTGCACTGCTTTTGTCACAGGTACAGTTGCTAAGTGCATGCACTAATCAGATATTGAAAGACTTGACTGACATATTTTTACCTTTTGTGACAATCCTTCCTTACTCTACAGCGTTTTCTTCCTGGCAAATGAAAAGGAAAGCTGGTAAAAGGTTGTCACAGCCTTGTGAAACATTTTACACCAGGCAGAAATTCTCCACCTCAATTTTTCCTCTCGCTAATTTTGAGAATTCATAGTGCAGTGCGTGGTTTTGTGCTCGCCAGAGCATACAAGCAGAGTCAATGAGGCAAGCGGAATAACATTAGATCCCCATGTTTGAAACTGCAATCCATGGAGCAGGTAGACGGGGTGGGGAGGGAGGCTCTGATCAAGTGCATCACTAATGACTGCTGCTCCGAATGTCAGCGGGGACGCAGGGCTACCCTGACGGTCGCCTTCTTTGCTGACATCACACAAGAAATATCAAATTACAGAACCAGATCAAACAGAGGGCTGATTTTCTCCGTGAGCACAAGAAGACGAGGATATAATGAGGAGGAGGAGGAGAAGGTTGGGGGGGAAGGAAACGTGACATCACATGAAGCCACTGGAGATGGCAAGATATAGAACTGCTCAAACGGTGTCATATTACTGTTTTATCGCTATTTGTCTGTTTGCACTCCGAATTCCCAAAGCCAGTTTGCAAGCCTTTTTCATTCCTGTGATTTACTAAGTGCATTGGCTTTTAAAGATAACAAGCGGAATTGCAGCAGATATTAGTATGCCTGTGACATTATGTGCAAACAGAATAGTCTATGAGCTCTGAGATCTGAGCTCGCACTTCTGACGGGGCTGTCAACATTGATGGTGCACTCTAATGAATCCCATTTCACACTGATCTCGTTCCTTTAAGATAAAAACGACTTCCATTAGGAGCTGGTGCAGACGCAAGGAACAGGCCTGCTTCCACAGGTAGCATGCTTGTTTCACCTCCACCGCTCGCAAAGGGCCTCTGTGTGAGGGGATTGATTTTTACAACAATGCCCTCCTGAGGAAATTTAGAGTAAAACAGTGAACAGGCAGTGCTCATTTAATCTCTGTGTGCATTTCTACACTAATCATTCCCTCTGACTTTCCTATTTGTATCTATTAATCTGCATGCATTTGTATTTGTCTGGCTGTCCCTTCGGCCATCCAGTTTGACTCCTTTTTGCCGAATTCATATTCATATATCATAAGCAATTATGGACCTGCACAGTTAGAAATGGTTAGTTCCCAGCTTTAATGGAGAAAGCATTAATGATGGAGTTAATTAAAGTCCTGCTGTGAGACATCAATGGCATCAATTCAGGGCTTATCTACGTAATATATTCATAATGTCTTATAAATAAAGTGATAATCTGAGTCCAGGAAAGTTCATGTCATCTCAGCCTCTGCCCTGAGCCTTTCTACTGTCTGTCTCCACAAGAGAAATATCAGTACAAGGCTAGAGAACATTAATCTGCAACCGTTATTAGTCTTCTCAGAAACAAATAAAGAAGAATGTAAAATGACTGACGTGACATTTATTCTTACCCTGTCTGTATAATGTATAATGAACCATCATCTTACACTAAGCCTGCTTCTTTAAATGATACATGGGGAATAGGTTATCTGTGTTCAGAGGGGAGGATTCCTATAGCTTAGTTGTTTGTCAAGCAAAACGATGAATGGACATCAATGCTAATGTGCTCACCAGAATGGTCCGAATTCACATATTGTGCTTTTTGAGGGCAGTGTAGGGGACGACACAAACAGCCGCTTTGTGAGTATATCATACATTTATCAAATCCTAGTGGCCACCTGCTCTTACTGATGAATTGTAGTCTTATTGGCCATAAGAACAACACAGTTTATCGGATCATCATCAAATGTGTCTTTGTATGATACACTGCATGACTACAGTGTGGGATACACATGAATAGAAACAAGACCACCAGGATCACAATAGGAACACACAAGCACTAACAATGTGTGCATAACAAATTCAATAATAATATATTTAATAAAATAACGTAACTCCTATGAGTCAATTAGGAAAATGTCATACATGTGTTTCTTAACATTCCTGAAGGTTCTGCAAAGAGAAAGATGAGCTGTGGAATAGAGCAGCTCAGATAGTACTACAATCCTGCACTGGGGAGTCTCACATTGGGTAAATAGGTGTAGCCAAATTGACCTTGAGCTTTTAACACTTGAGCAGATCTCCAACAGAGGTAACTGTTCACTTGAACTCTGTAATGAAACACCCATAGTGGGTGAATGGATGTAGATGTGAACCCGTTTTCCTTTTAAAGAACGGTTGCTGCAGTGACGACATCTTTGCTTTTTCTGTGCTTTGTGCAGGTTAAGGACATTTGGGTCGATGCCTTCTCTGCTACACTTATCCTATAAATCCTGCCCTGCATCCACTCATTAATTATTCACTTTCTGCACCTCCACCCCCCCCCCCCACCCATCCCATCTTTTTGGCTTCAGGATAAGCTCATCAGGCTTTTATACCATTCACTTTTTCTAGACCTGTCACTCTTCTTTTCTTCTCCTGCTCACTTGCACTTTAAAAAGAGGTGTCATAGCGGTTTAGTTCCATTAAATGGTCTAATGCGTCTCATGAGGTTACAACTGTTGTGAAAACGACTTAAAAACAATTCTTTTGGACGGGTTTCTACATTTACCAGTTTAAACAATGTTTGAAGTGTTGTCATGGGCTCCCAATCAAAGCAGTGTGGGCAGTGCTTGACATTCCATCAAACTGTGTCTCACAGGATAAATGAACTTTAACACAAAGGCCTTTCACTTTTTATTGTTTGGCTTCAAACTAGACTTCTCTGTGATTTAGCGAATTTCTATTTGACATTTTGATATTGATCATGGCTCTAATATTTAGACGTTGTGAGTGGATGTTAGCTTTCGCTAGAAATGCATATATTGACCTATGCATATCTCCTGTTTGCCAAGCCTCTAGCTGCTTTATATTCATGCTGTGACACGTCACACTGGGAGAAACTCGGCGCCTCCACTGAAGCAGTTAAAGATTAAAGGTGCAACGAAGCATTCCATTATATAAACTCCGAAGCATTAACTGCTTATGTTTGGCCAAATTAAAACAATGGCATTAAAGCGTGGCTAAAACTGATTAGTGAACCTGAAGATGCCTGAAATTCAGACCTTGGTCTTCCGCATGTGAATTATTATACACCTTATTAGTAAAAGCTGCGTTTATTACTGGAATTAACCTGAAAACATACAAGATAATGAGACTAAAAACACATGAATACAAAACAAACACTATGTAGATACATATCTGAAGCCATATTAGTGGAAACCCTTTAGAATACACTGCTGAATAGACTCATGACCATTACTGAAACATGTCATGCTCATCACTAGTAAGCTGAACATGTTTTATAACCGCTGAAACAGTCGGTAGAAATGAATACATGTATTAGTTCCTTATATCTAAACGACCCCGCCCCCTCTGTAACCCTGGGTAAAAGGGATTCTAGATTACAGACCTAGACCTACATTCTAATCTCTTTCAAATCCAGAATGACACACAAATCTGGCAATCTAAAGAGCTCTTCGTTATTATTATTTGGAGTTATAAAATGCAGTGGCGGGCCGTGCGTTTTGTACCTGGGCCTTCAGTGCTGTCCTACTACAGTTGAATCATCTCCTAATAACCCCATTATGACACCACAGCTACGGGTTATTATTTGTTTCGTGTTAAAGCCGCATATTCATATAACACTGCAACATGTAATAAAATGTTACATGAAGCTCAACACCTACAAAACCCAAACTGCAGAGTGCAGATACATGAATACGTGCATGACGGGACGCTGCGTCATTAACGGACAATGCTCAAAATCAATGTAATTAACACAATGACAAACTCATAAGAACCAGTCACATATATTCACATGACAACAAAGCATGACAAATCAACCCAGCAGACCTTCAGCAGATCCATGCATTCCACCATACAAGAGCACGAGCCATTCAAATATTATTCATAAAAACAACACGATAGACAAATGCGGACTGGCCACGGGCGTGCCGCGGTTGTGGAGCTGTTTCCCTGCGAACGTGTTTGTTGAGTTGTAGATCCACTCGAGTCTCTCCAAAAGTTTTCAAAAGCACCGTAGCTTGTGTCCTGCCATGCTATGGTGTCCTCAGGTTAGCGTAGCGTAGCTCCAAACACCAAGACGCTCAGTTAAAATGAAACTCATTCCCAGCCATAAAAGGTGTAACGCTTCTCCAACGCTGTCAGCAAGAAATACCGTTCATACAAATCCTTTTCCTGGCTGAGTCAGGCTGCCAGCTGTGGGGTTGACTGACCATTTCTTACGATGTCCAGCTTTTCCTGAAATGTCCTTCTTGAGAAAGGCGTTGTCAGTAACTCCGCCACTAAATCCGTTTCTCCTCCTTCAGCCATTGAGTGTTAAAAAACAAAGCTAGGTAAAAAAATAAATAAATTACACCAAGCAAAACCCTAAAAATGTTATAATTTCTTCCATATCTTTCGATTTGAACTCTTACTACTCCAACTAAGCTTTGCTGGCTACCTTAAGTTTCCGTTCACAATAGTCACGTGCTCGCACACTGAACAATCACAGCGCACGCTGCACCTCACTGCAGAGCTGCACCTTAAAACTGAGCTGCGTGTTAATCCTGACGTACTTGTAGGCCAGCTAACAGGCTCTGACACTTCAAAGAATACGCCCAACATGTCAAACTAAAGATCTGATTGGTTGAACACTATGACAATCAACAATATCGTCCCCATTCACTTAAAGTGCAAAGGGATTCACTTGTGAGTCTGCAGGCATCGGGCCTCTGTTCTTACCTAGAGACACAGAGGTGAAATCTGATTGGATAAAAGCTCTACTTAAAACAAGCTGCACTGGAAGCAGAGCAACTGAGGAAGACAGTAGCTGTGCAATGAGAAAATAAGATGATGGGAAAAATATTTTTATAAATTATAATACATGTAGTGTATTTAAGAAAAATTATTAAATAGCTATAACTTTGTGATTCTGTTTAGGCCAAAAGAGAAGGCCTTGCAGGCCCTGATGGCCCGCCACTGGTGAAATGTGATCCAAATGAATGCACAAGGAGTTTCTCTCCAATGTTTCACACTTTATTGCCACTGTGATCACGTTTCACTTTGTGAATCCAGCCTGGCAGGAAGCCACCTGTCAACTCTCGAGGGTGGCTGTTTGATATGCAAAGTTACATCAATATGATATACTGAGGATTAGAAATGAAGTAGTAACTTAAGGGATCCACTTCATTTCTTACTTAGTTAGGTCTTGTTGTGATAAATACATGCAATGTGTTAATAGCATCAGGAAGCTTCTGTCTAGACTACTACATCAAGTCTTTACTGAGTGAATATTAAATAATCACACTGCCGCATTTTAAGTCAGCTGTTACAGTCTCAGTTACAATCACTTTGACCCAACCAATTAATTGGTAGATTAATCAGCTAATACTAATATTAAATGTATAATTTAATCAAGCAACAGGGCTTGACAACAGTAAGCACAGGCCATTAATTTGGGTAGAGCATTACAGCATTAGACCAATCACATCCAACAGAACAAGCACACTAATCATAAAGGAACCGAGCGTAGGCCTTGATCGCGGTCCACTCCAGCATTTAAAAAGTGCCCTTCTTAAGCCCTCACAAAGCACCAAAGCATACAGCAATGGTGCTGCTTTATTCGACCCAGGGGAGCTTTCAAAGTGTCCTCCATATTACCGTCCTGCATAGACAAGTCGCACTGTGCCAAATGCTTCATTTCCCCTCCTTTTCCTTCATCTTTTCTCTCTTCCACCTCCTCCTGACTTTCAAGTTCACCCACAATGTGTCCGTCTTTGTGTCCTTAAAAAAATTGTTATGACTTCCATATCCAATCAGATGCCTTTGCTAACTATTTTCAAATGAGACAGGGGGGCTGGGGGCCCATCGCCAGCTGAGCAAAATATTTAATGTGTTTATCATACAGATGATAACCAGCTAACAAAATGAAAGCATAACAGGGAGCATACCAGTTATCTATCAACATGTAATACGTTTGCTTCGCTGTGAACAGGGATAGACTGTAATATAATACTTTGATTTAAGTAATTATAGAGCACTTACAGTATATCTGCTTATAATTGGTTTGTTTGTGCAGCACAAATAGCCCCTACTCAAACACTACTTTCCTTTGTTTTGTCATAGTGCAAATGTCTTCCTCGTAAACACTATCTTTCTATCTAAGATGAGAGAATATCTCTCGGTTTGCCCATTTTTGTATCATTTATCTTTGTATAAAAATCTTCCTTTTTTAGGAAAAATGTCTCTAGTCGTATCTAATGTTCAGCCTCCACATTCTGCTCTTGACTGACACACTCAGACACTTTCAATGGCAGGCTGGAATTACACATTGTTCTTGTGGGAGCTCCTAATGGCAAATCAGGGAGCACTTTGGTGTTTTGCCAGTAAGAAAACAAACCATTTAATGAAATCGGCGATCAAATGGGGATGTTTTTACAGTGACAGTTTTGAGAATGTAGACATAAAACGGAGCTCATTACCGAAAAAGAGGCAGGAAGCAGACCTAAGCCACGCCGGCTGTAAACGCTGACACTTCATCAACTGTAAAACCCTGAACAAAACGTCCCTCTTTTACTGCAAGCCAAGAAAACATCGTACACAGTGACAGCTTAGAACATCAAATCCCAGGAGTAATGCATTTGTCAGGGTTTTAGTTTACACATGGAGCATGTAGCTTTAATAGGTGTTTGCCACGTTTCTATGTGGATGCATGTGTTCGTATGCAATCATTTGTGTTTGCGTTTGTACTGTCAAGGAGCACTTGACATCAGAGGAGAGGTATGGGCTGAGGGTAGCAGGAGGGGATTTGGTGAATTACCAGACTGCAGCCTCAGCATCAAGTCCAGAGGATTAGAGCATGGACTGGGGTCCAGGAAAGAGATGTGCAGACGCACAAGGAGAAGGGGATCAGTGTGTGAAGCATTGGTCAAACGCTGGCTTCAAGCGCTACCGAACAACTAAGAGCTACCATTTCATATATCAGACGAGCATCCTCAAGGTCGCCGGGATGCACAGCCTGATATGTGATGTGCCAGTTGAAATGACTTCATTATAACAGAGTGCAACACACACACACACACACACACACACACACACAGACACACACACGCACACACACACACACACACACACACACACACATTTAAAAGCACACTGGATTATAAAGGACATGTGCAAAATGGATGGAAAAACTACTTTTCATGAAATACACAAATGTTTTGAATTTCGGTAGAAGCCATTTTCTTGTTAATCCAATCTTAACCAAATGTAGGAGAAAATCTTTCATTATGGAAAAGGGCTGCAACGCTATTACAGAAACACACATCTGCTGTATTTGCATAACACTACCAATAACCTTATTTATCACAGGCCTTTCCAAAACAAGTCATAAAGTGCTTTAAAAAGACATAACAGATCATTATTAGATACAAAATGTAATAGATAAAGTAATAATAACAAGTGAAGTGTGCATAAAACCCAGTAAGAACAAGTAAAGTAAAAACGGAAGAATAACCAATTCATGAGAGAGTGTGTTTAAAGAGAGATTCTTTAAAGGAGAAGCAGAGCTAGTCTGCCTGATCTCCTCTGGCAGGTCAACCAGCAGGATATAGTCTGTCAGTGATATAATCAGGGTCCAACCCCAAACGTGCTCTAAAAGTAATCATCAACAATGTCAAAATTCAGTTGTAAAATGTAAGCAGTGTAGAGATGCTGGAATAAGCTTCATGTGGACTCTCCTATTATGTTTTGTGAGTCTCGCTACAGCGTTTTAAATAGATGAAGTGTGCAGGTTGTGTTGATTGTGACAGGAATACAGTCTGTTACAGAGGTTTAAGTGTGGATGGTATGAAAGCGTGAATGACGGTGTCTAGATTGTTAGCGGATACAAAATATATCATTTCTGAGATATTAGGAAGTTGCAGAAAGCACGATTGAACGACTGACTTCACCTGTTGGTCAAAGTGAAGTTTGTTATGAAAGATAAAGCCCAGATGTCGGGATGGCGAACCTAAGTGAGAGGAGGAGTGCTCGCTGGAGTGGTTTGGATCTATGATAATGACTTCTGATTTATCTGAGTGTAAGACAGGATGGCATTTCGACCAGCTGTGTTGTTGGAGTCAAACTAGAAATACACCTGCAGATAAGAGAAATGGGAGGTGGGGGATTTTAAGGCACCAATGGCTGCATATAATATTTAATAAAAAGATAAGAATGAAAAAAAATCTAAAATTGTTCCTGATATGCCAACCCAATGCTTAATATTTTCAAATAATATTACGTGGTCAACTGTATCAAAGGATGCAGTAAGATTTCCAACCAGTAGCATGTGTTTGGCCACTGTCAGCTGCTAAACGTATATCATTAAGAACTCCAAGTGCTGTGACAGTGCTATGACGACCTGACAAAGATGTTGCTTCATGTGATCGAGTGTCCCAGAAACTATTTATTGCAGACCTCAGTCTGGAAGGGATAGTTACACATTGGGCGGAAGTTATGTATAACTCATGAAAACCATTGTCTTTTTAAGAAGTGATTGAACTGTAGCAGAATTAAAATAACCAGGCACTTGAGCAGACAAAAGTGAGGAATTGATAATGGCTAGGACAAATGGGGAGCTTGAGAGTTCTATTTCTTGTCAGTTGGAAGAATGCCCAGTGAACAGGAGGCTGATTTTTATTTTAGTAATGACATTGGTGAGATATTTAGTAGTGGCTGATTTGAATGCTTCCAGGGTGACGGGTGTTTTTAAATGCCGTCTAGCGGTGTGGTTGCAGATTGGAACCAACTGAATACCACTTCACTCACTCCTTCCTTTCTAAGACTTTGGTAGGGTGAGCCACCAAGTGCAAAACCATAGCAATGCTATTCGGCTCAGAGATCATTGTTACCATGTTAACACTCCTTTAGGAGCTACACGAGTCAGACGGCGGCTGGCGTTAGCACGGTTTTGCACTCAGCAGGTCACGTTACGGCTGTGGGAGATCTACTGTGACCTTCATGTAATGTATACATGTTAAAGGCTCTCGAGAGTGTCTTGTTTCTACTGTAAAAACTGGTCGGTGCAACACAGCGGACTTCGTAAAGAAGTAGATAGGAAGGGCTCATTCTAAGCTAAGGAAAACAATGATTCTCAGTTTCAGGTGATAAACACAAATGAAATAATAGATCCCCCACATTAAAATCACCTATAATCAGAATACATAAGGTACATATACATAGAATCATTCATTAGTCTAAATACAGAAGTACCACCTAAGTACAGAACTTGCTCACTACATTCACAGTAGAATATTAGAACTTGTAACTTTAAACATCATAACTTAACTATAAAAGAACAACATACCACTGCAAAACATGCAGAGTTATGAAAATAATATGAATCCAGTTAGTTACAGTTTTGCAAAAGAGCACACAAACTAAAGAGCACAGGGACTACGGCTGTAATACTCTAAACATACTGAGATGACTCAAAGCCTCATTGTGAAAATGTTATTAACTCTTAAGTTTTTTATTTTTTGATTATTGCATCGTTTACGATTTGAAAATTGCGCTCTATTTCATCGTGTTATCGATTAATCGTTCAGCTCTACTCACTTCAGTTCTACTCACTCCAAATACTGACGTTGATATATATGTATACCTGGATATATGTTTCCTTCTCAAACCCACTTTCTCTCCCACACTGCCGTCATTGTTCATTTCTCCTGGGAGAGCCACTCAAGTCTCCTGGCCTCTGAGGGTCCAACGGACCAACAAACAGCACTCCAGCTATCAAGCCAGCTTAGTCTCTCAACAGAGCTTCCTGCTGCCTCCTGTGGCTGCAGCAGGAAGTAATAAATATTAATGAATCATTAGATCAATTAAGTTAATTAGAAACATAATTTATATATATATATATATATATATATACAATATTTGCAGAAGGGTATAAGTTTCTCGGTTCATTGATTGGTTCAATGGAGAGAAGGGGAAGGGAAAATTATTATATTAAAATATTGTGCACGTAGCCTTCATCCTTTGATCCATTTTAGCTTTAGCCTGTATCTCTATACAGATAGCTTAAATACTGGTGACCACAATGCGAGAGAAAGCCAGTCAGAGTATACAAATACAAATGTAGATTCCACACTGCAATGAGCATTTTCTCTTGCTTTTTCTCAATTAATTCCACACACAGCTGACCATTTATTTGATTACGGGCCTGCTTGTCAGCTGTGCTATCGTTTAAGTGCTACTTAATTGTAAAACTCTTCTGAGTTGGAATTAATATATATGATGCTGCCCAGGCATCAAACACAAACACTCCCAGCATGCTGGTGGTATGGTGAGTGGTCAAACTCTGATAAGTCTAGCCTCATGAGGAGCCAGTCAATATACAGTACAAGCACAAAGCATATTCATTGGATTGCAACAGCAACTCTATCAACCGCATGTTGCTGCCTCTTGAATCCTGCTTCTATTTTGTTCATTTCTCACACACTTCACAAGGGTGGTTGATGATTTGAGATCGATATACTGTATGTAATTAAACCTTTTTGCCAGTTTGTAGTGGTGCCCAAAGTCAAGACCCAAGAATCTGTCATTTCAGCAAGTGCCCCAATACCACATATATTTCTGTCCAATTGACCAACAATAATGCATTTTCTTATCCAAATTTGGAGGACCGTAAGTTATTTTGCAAATATGTCAATGTGTCCACACATATGTGTTCTCTGCCCAGAAGATCAAATGTGCTTAGAAGGAAGCAGATGGCGTGTTGGTCCCTTCCTTCAGTTGGCTAATCACTTTCTCCCGTTTTTCCCTCAAGTTGCACTCACGGAAACCTACCTTGCCCAAGCAAGAACCACAGGGGTATTTCTCACAAATATGGCGTGGGTGTTCGTTATGCATATATGATTGACATAGCCTCTTATAAGAACAGAGTGTAGCATTTAGGGGGATCTATCGGAAGAAGTAGAGTATAATATTTTCTTTCTTTAATGTACAACCACCTAAAGAAGAATTCTTGTGTTTCGTGATCTTGGAAGGAGCTGTTTATATCTACATGCAGAGCGTGTAGTCTTAACGAAGCCAGCCACCATGTTTCTACAGTAGCCCAGAATGGCCAAACCAAACACTGGCTCTAGATGGGACCTTTTGTGTTTTCCCATCAGACACAGAGTTCCCCCACATGCTTGGTACACGGTAGAAGTTTCAGTTCAAATCTACAACCTCACCACTACATGCTACCAAATCCTACATACTGGACCTGTAACCTGCTTATGAGATACCATATTGACCTTGATTATGAGACACCTCCCTTTTTTTTTCAAGACCCTATTTTTGAAAAAAAAGAAATTGGAGATTTTTTTAAAGAAGATGAGATAGAACTCAAAGATCCTCCTGTTTTGTTTTAATACAAAAATCTCTGATTTATTCAGCCAATTTTAATTTACTTTTGAGACTAATATGTGTTACTTAAAAATAAAACAGAAATTGCAAACTAAATCAAACTAAATCCCAGGCTTTTGGGGGGCAACTATGATGTCTCGCACATGTTGTCCATCAAGACGTGCCTGGAAATTCCGGGACTAAAACTGAGGCTTCACAGAGTGGGGTGAGTTCCCTGTCTCATGTCTACAGATGAATCCCTGATGCACTGGGTTACAGGTGGCACTGGCACTGGGGAGAGTTCCCTCTCCGGTGAGCCGAGTGCCCGGGCCGTCCGCTCCAATTAGCTCAGCAACAGACTTGACTTGCATGGCAGACGTTAACTGGTTTTGCTTGCCAGGGTTAAAGCACGTTGTTCGTTCTTATTCTTTTTGAAGAACATTAGCCCACCCCTGGGGTAGGACATGATAGAGCACACATGGCCTCAGGGCGTGCTTTGTACCTTCTCTCCTTTCATCCTTCTACTGTTATTTATTTAAAGGGTTGCAGTGTAGTGGTGAGGCCAAAAGGGCGGTTCTTCTTTGCCCCTGACCGTGAATTTTTACAAAAACAACCACCTTCTCCAGACTCAGGGTTATTGCTATTATTCTTACTGTAATTAAAATGTTATCATTTACTCAGATCACAATTAATCAGCAAAGCAGTCGAGTTGTTCTAATTGTGTGAGTGCATACCAGTAAGTTGCATGCTTGGTCTACTGACCTAACCTTTACAAACACTGACCCTCCATGGGGTGAATGTGAGTTGCTTGCTAATAATTTATTTTTTTTCCCCAATGAAGGCAACCTTTCCCTGAGGTGACCCCTTCTGTAAAGCACATACATCATTTTACAATAATTACACTTCCCACAGCAGTACCTTGCCTTTCCTTGGCTTTTATCCTAAAACAAATGTACTGTGTCCCTGTCAGAGAATGGTAGACTGTGACCCTCACTGCACATGTGGATATCTCTAGACTTAAAATAGGAGCACAAGGAGTGTGGAAGGTAAGAGCAGTAGTGAGAGAAACAGCAAAGCAGAGATAAAGACGTAGAAAGGGAACTAACGCTCATGAATCAATCTTAATTTATCTATTCACTTATTCCCTGTTCAAGTGCACTGCTTTGAAAGTCAGTGTAGCATCAGTCTTACATTTCATTGTTATACTCTGTGGTAAAATGTGACTCAGATACAATGCAGAACACCACTGAATAGCACATTAAACTCGCTGCTTTGGCAAGAAGTTCCCCCTTTGTGAGAATCGATGTTCTTTTAAAGTTTCCTTGATAGCTAGCATGGCCATGTGCATTTCCACACTAAAAGGTCTTCAACTCTTGAGCCAATAGGGACTCCCTGTCTCTATGAATACAATCTGTTGCACCTCTCAGCAGACACAGTGACACAACTCGCATACATAGAGAAGTTTAACAGTCATGTTTAAGCAGAGAATCTTATGTGAAGGTCAGACAGTGGATGATTATGTTTCTGTGACATCTTGAGGGGGAATGAAATGGAGGCACTGAATGTCACATGCTGATCTCTTTGCTCTGTTACCGATTAACAGCCCCACTTCAAATGCTGTAGCTTAGGCACATCGTGTTCTTAGCACTTGGCTGGATGAACACTTGACTTCATGTCAAACTTTGTAACAGCAAAGTGACTGTAGCTTATTAGTAATCTCTGTGACATTTTATCTAATACCGACAAGGGATGTCAAATAATTCAGTTGGATATCTGACAGCAGGTAATGGGCAAGCCAATAAAGCCTCAGTGAAAAATGCAGCAAACAGCAGATTACTGCGACACAAACTATTGGATGTCATTCTTTGTAATGTGTTGTACTTACACACACTTAGACAGTGGGCTATCCAAATGTTAAAGTCACCTCCCTCTCAGTCCTGGTTCTGGTTCTCCTGTGCCTCCCTTCCCTCCAGTGGGCCCCAGCCTGGGTCCCCCAGCAGCTTGGTGTCAGTGTTGGCTCCCAACAGGGACTGGCAGAGCATGAGGTTAAGCTCTGCTCCTGGCTGGAGGCGGAGCTGCTGCTGCCGGGTCCAAGACTGCAGCGAAGCAGGACCTGGAACCTGCGTGATCGCCTATGATTTTGTGCGGAATCCAAACTGGTGGCATTGATAAAAGAATAACTATATCTGCTTGCTGATGATCTCTTTTACTTATGTAGGTCATGTAGACTCTTATAGAGGCATCCATATTTGCCTGCATCCATTAACTGAGAAGCTCTATGCAGGGTTCCACATTATCAATATTTTGAATATTGCATGGAGGTAAATTCCTGTAAAGTTTAGTTTTACAGGTATGTGTTTCATCCAGTAGATGCATAACATTCTTTACTAAAATCGTATTTTATTTGGTTGTCAGTAAAAGCTTTCTGTGGTAACCTTAGAGCCATTTCATTAGTGTAAACCATGCACAGGTGGTCATGCTGTGGTGAACCTCTAGCGTGGGATTTCAGGGTATTCTATTCCTTGCACAGCTCGAGAGCACAGCGGGGTGGATAGCCTTCTGCTTCTATCCTTTTATCTTATTAGGTGAAATCCACCAGTAATACAATCTTGATCAAGGCAGAACACCAGCAGTTCCCCCGGTCTGCTCACTGTTGTGGAACATACGCACAGTCATTCCAACAGTTGGGTTGTCACCTTTCTGTGAGAATATGAGTAAAGTCTCTGTCCCCCAGTCTCTTGAGCATTCAGTAAATGCACAATCATCTTTCCTATTTCCATACTTTGCCAACGGCAGGGGGGAGAGTCTTGTAGAAGCATGGCCTTGTTATTTCTGTGTAGATACCATTCACATTGCAAGACACCACACTAAGAGCAGTTTTAGCTGTTGTTCGATGTCCGTAGACAGAGACGGGGTGGTGAGAGGACATATTAATCGTGACACAGTTTAAGTAGGAGCCATACTCAGTTTGAGTTTTTGACTGAATTCATTGATTCCTAATATGTGGTTCTTGATATTGCCTCAGGCCCACAGTCTCTCTGTCTTTACTCATGTGTTTGTCAGAAGTAGCAGCTCTGAAAGCATAGCTGATGACCATTAGTCTGTGCAAGTTTGCAATGCTGTTAAGAACGGGCAAAAATTAGAATTCATTCTGATTTCTCATTCATTCATGAATTTGGGAGATCTTCTAAATTAGTTTACCATCAGAATCATTCACCTTCTAAACTTATTCAGTTTGTATCATGTTTTTAGAATGTAATCAGCTGTGAACAGTTAGATACCCTTACACTGATTAGTGAATCTCGATCTTCATAGCTGAATATGCTGTGCAGATATGTTCATCGGTAGACCTCGTATCATTTTGATTCTTGCTAATACCTTTAGTGATGATTAGATTCTGTTTAGAATCACCAGTTCCAGGCCCTGATACTGCTTAACCTGATCCGGGACATGGCTTACTGGGACACTTAAGTGACACAGAGCCATCGTTAACCCTCCGAGACCCGCCGGTCGCCGTTTGAAGACATTACTGTTTCTAAGAGGCTGTAGCAGGCCTGGTCTTAAAGCTACAGTTAAGATACTGTCTCACATGAAACTAGATGACCTCATGAATCCATACCACATGTCATGCTAGCTTTGGGAAGGGGGTTGAATAACGCTCCAAAGTTAAGCAGGATTTTGGCGAGGGAAAACTGCCATGACGTTTTTCTAAGAGGCCTTGCAACCCATCTACATGTCTCAGTGGACTCTTGCGGATCCACTGAGTCCAGTCATGTGTGATGTTGTTAGTCCTAATGGTAGCCATTCCACATACTGACACCATTTTTTTGAAACTTGATATCACTGTGGAAAATGACTGTTGTGACCTTTAGGATAATCACAGCCTCAAATATTTTTACAACCACACAGAGAGGATGGATGGCAGAAAAAAGCAGGGCAGACATATTTTCCAGAAGTTAGCAATGCACTGGTTCCCTCGTCAAAAAGCCAATGGCATTTCTTCCATTGCATTTTGGATTGTTGCAGAAAAATAAGTTCTGACCGATATATATATATATATATTTTATGATATTTACATGTTTTCTTCAGCAAGATAATCTCAAATGAACACCACATTTATCATTTATTTTAAGCCCAAATAGCTGCATTTTTACACTTTCACAATGTATTGTGATTAAGTAATTTTAACTAATGATTTCTAATATCTGATTATGGGGTCTCTGAAAGTTAACTCTGTTGTTTGCACCTGTACAATTCATGCCATAAGCAAAGCAGCAGTCATTAGCTAAAATGGCAATTGTTCTTTGACCCTTCAATGGATCTAAACATGTAACAAAATTAAGCAAAACCAAAAAAGATAATTATAACAATGTGGATGACAACCACAAGTCTGAGCAGATTAACTAGAACAACAATCAAGTTAACAAATGCTGCTAGCACCAACTTAAACAATGACGCTAACAAACAGATTGCAAATTGGACGAGGTCCAGGCATCAATAATCTAAACCATAATATAGTGCAAGTTGAAATATAGGGCAAAAATATGCATAAGCTAACTACCATAGGTGGGTTACGTAGAAGCTATGTAAGCTATGCAAGAAGTTGAACTGTGTTTTTACTGTAATATCGTACCCTCTATTAATCTGTTAAAATAATGATAACAGTGAGCTCAACTTTTTGTCCTCTGATAACTTCAACAATTCTGACTGCTATTTTTCACACATGCTGTTTATTAGTGACCTGCAATGTGGACGGGCATGGTTTGCCCTGAGTGTGTTCTCCTTTGCTTTGCTCCTATGCTTGGGTGCTGGTGCCCTGCAACTCACTCATTCACGTGTGTCATGTCCCCTCCACACTCCTCTCTCTCCACATATGGCCAAGAAGGGTTGGCAGCTAAGCGACGCTGAGAGAGAGAGGTGTGGAGAGTGTATATCGACAGCAGACAGGGGTCCCTACTTCTCAGCTGTGAGACTGAGTTACTGAAAAGGAAAAATAAGCGGTAGGGGGGGTGGACAGGGGTCATTTTCCAGCTTGCTTTTCAAATGATGGCACCATGGTCACAAAAGCATACGTGCGTTGGTGGGTGTAATAATGGGCATCACATCATACAGCATACAGTGTGGAGAATGTGGCTGGGATCACAATAACCGATACATCGCTTACCAGCCTTGATCTCAATATGTTTCCCTCATGAAATACTGAGCACCCCCCAAACTGTTGATACCATGCAGCTGAGGTTATTTACTATACTACTGGGGTCACTAGAGGTGTTATAGCTCTGCCCCTGGGTCCTATATATCACCAATAAAACATGGCCACCCCATCACTGTCTCTAACACTGTAAAGATGACGTGGCTGCCATACCGATATTACATTAGAACATCTATGCCGCTCTGTGGCGCTCGCTGTGGCCTGGGACAAGTGGAAAGGCATGATAGATGATCTATATTTGACCAGCTATCTCTTCATGTGCTATCTTTGCCCCTTTGTCTCACACACACGCACACAGACACACACACGCACACACACACACACACACACACACACACACACAGTGTCGTTGTCATTGGCTATACCCCTGTGTGTTAGAGCATGTTTTTTTATGTCACAACAAGCAGGGCAGCTGATACCACTCGGAAGCAGAAGATATCCGTGTCAAAATCCCGGATATTAACAAACAAGGCCTGGGAGACTCGGACCTATTGATTGCGTTCTTTCCTCTGGCACCTTTTCTTCCTTTTTCTTCATCCACCACTGTGGACATTTAAGCGCCGCCTCCGCTCTTGTGCCTGGATCGGTATTTCAAGAACAATGTCGACACTGTGAGGCAAAGCGCCCTGTGCTCCATCTGCTCTGGCTGGGATTGTTGCTCTCCTCCATGTGTTGGGACTGAAGAGGCTTCATTTCACCTTGGACATAGAATGGTAGCCATCTAGCCAGTAAGGAAGGCTGCCTATCGTGAGCCACTTTGTCCATGGCTGGCAGGGATGTACTGTAAGGGAACTCTAACCAGCAGCTCAGTGGGAAAAGGTGTAAATCTCTTGAGTGAGCTTTGTACACTCACTCAGAGCCATTCAACTATTACAAACCTTTATATTATAAAAAAAATATTGAATTGTGATGTAATGCTGTCAATAAATCACTCTGGATTCATGCTGTTTATTAAATATCCAATAATGCAAGGTTACTCACTTTACAGTGTCATCGTGATGTTTCTTAAGGTCATAATCCAAAAGGGAAAAACAAACATCAGTTATCAACTGCCATCTTATCACAGATCACAAACATTAAGAACATAGAAACATTATGAAAAGTTTAGTCACATAATACATTGTGCAACTAGTACATTGTTGAGCAGGTCCCCATCAAAAGGAGCATATGGTTCCAAGACCATTATTAATTAGTTTATATATATATATATATATATATATAGATATATATTGTGCAGTAGATGCAAAGATGATGGTGTGTACAACTCAACCTACCTTTTCATAAGTTAATTGGATGGACCTCAACCCGAATTGATCTGGTCACCTACTGTATGCTTGCTATAATAGGTAATGCCTGCCAACAGCTCCAATCTTTAATTAGGAATCTGACCTGACAGCACGGATCAATATTTCAGATGACAATTATGCATTCTTATTCATTTTTGTCTTTCATGTTTGCATCATCTATTGAACATTGGAAGGAATCCAAAAGGAGAATGAGCCGGGCTGTGTTCCCCTTTAATTAAGCAGTGTGGTGAGGTATTGGGTGATACTCTATACCTTGCTACCCATCCGTATCTCTCTTTCCTGCTCCTTCCCAGTCTATCACATCATGTGTGGCTCTGACAGTAACTGTCTGCCTGAGACATCATAGGTCCATGATCCATGTCGTTCTTTCAGGATGTTTGAACTATTTATTAAACGCTATTACATACTATTTGCTCATTTATGCCACTGAATTGTTGAATTTCTGGATATTTATAATTGGTCTCTCTTTTAGTTGACTTATATTTGTTATTGTTATTCCTCCCTGCTAGCTGGCTTCTGTTTTAAAACCTGCTTAATTGCATAATGTGTTGTTTTTAAAAGTCACAAATACATGGTGGATGCAGTTAGGGAGAACATTTTTTTTAAAGAACCCGACAACACAGTCATTTTTATAATGACTTTGAGTCCTAGCAGGAGTTATTTTTGCCAGAAGTGGAAAGTGAATGTCAGGAAGTTTGCTGTTGCCTGAGAGGTCCTCTTGTGACCTTTAAGACTTCAGAAAGGAAATAGGAATGCTGCCTTCTGAACATGCACGTCAGTTGTTTTCCTCCACCATCTTAATTAGTAGCTCTATTGAGTGGAAAGAAGTCTTATACTAATTGCAGTCTGGATATGCTTTTCCCCCCAGTGCTGATATATCTCATTTTGTTCTCACCATCTTTTGGTGAGCAGGTGTTTTGCTCTTTGAACTGATTATTCTCCCTCTCTGCTTCTTCTTTCTCTACAGGTGACTCATCTCAAGTCGGTAAGTGGTCTTCTCTCTGTACTTTGTGTCGCCTATGCATGCTTTTTGATATCGTCCTGCCGCCATAGCGACAAAAAGGTTTTTATACCATCTTAATTATACAGTGCAGTTAGCCATGTGTCAGCATCAGCAGGCACACAAACCATCAAGCCACCAATTAACTCTCTTCATTTTAATTTAACTTTGTGTACATCTTCTTCAGTGAAGAACTGCTTACGATTGAGTAGAAATCACTGCAGAAACCCCCCCCCCCCCTCTCATTCTCATTCGTTATGCTTTGCAGCTATTTGATGTTGCCTACTACATTACCTTTAATTTGTTTGTACTGTATACGGAAGGATACTAAATGTCTTCTATGGAAAGAACTCTTAGTCCCTACTTTGCAAGTCTCATAAACTGCATTACTCTCCAATGTAAATGCAAATTTGAAGGTTTCAGCGAATGAATTGCCAGTTTGGTAGCTCGGGCACAATTCAGTTTGAATAACATTATACTGTACAACGTTGTCATGCTGCACTGTGACCGCCTTATCAGGATCCAGGATTCAATGAGTAGTTCTAGTGTCATTTTCAAGTTCCTGAGCTTTGTGAAAGTGACTCATGTAGTGGCTCGGATGCAGTGATTCAGGTTTGGAGCTCTGTGTTTCAGTGCTACTGTATGTGCATGGGGTTACACCGCTTTCATTCTCACATTATTTGTTCATCTGCCTCAGCCGGGTTTTAACGCCACACCTATCAGACTTTCAATCTGTGTGGTTGAGTGCTTCCCATGTTTGAATGGGACTTTTGGTTGCAATCCAGACGTACCATTCGTATCATCGCGACTGTTAACGGCTCACTTTCCTTTCGCTAGCGCTTCTGCATTGCACTACATTTCAAAATGACCTTCCCATTAATGTAACTTATGAGAGGGAGATGCAAAGTTTTGGGCACATTTCATTTCATCCTCCATGTTGTTGTGTATCGGGCCTACAGTGCTCTGGACCATTAAGGCTTTTATTAAAAACGTGGACAGATGCTTTATCTGTGAATATGCTGACACGTCACAGTACGCTAGCTTTCTATCTGCATTTCATTTGGAATCAGAGGGGCTGGACGTGGGGGAGGGACAGGATTGGGATGGTGGGATGAGAGCGGAGATGGACAGACTAATGGGACGTATCAACACCTCACACAAACAGTGAGAGAATGAGTTTAAAACTATAGCTCACAGCAGTTTGCAGCAGCCAACTCCCGCTTTAGTGATGTGTCAGTGTTATCGCTCGCCTCCTAATAATTAGCTTTGTCTCGCTACAGTACCTACTATGCATTATGAATGCAGAATAGTAATCAACACAGCAGAATGTTAAGCAAAAAAACATGCAGTCCTTCTCACACAGTCACGATAAATCGCTTTTTGACCAATCTCACGGGGAATATTTTACCCTTTGAGTTCTGTGCTGTGATAATTCAAGCATGTCTCCTGATCCTTATATGTAAATAGTTTTGTGTGTGTGTGTCTGCTAGTCTAGCTTTGTCCGGAGAGTGTTCGGCCCAGATGTCTGATGTTGTCTGAATACTAATGTAGCATTTTGTCCATCTTGGGACCTAGTTGGAACCGGGGTGGGGACTGGAGGTTTGGTTCGGGACATATTCACCCCTAGCGTGCACTGCAGAGTGGGGACAAACACTCTAATACCACACCGACCTCTTACCACCCTGCTAGAATCAAGATCCAGAGAGGGAGAGGAATAAAATAACAAATTCAAATTTTGATCTGGGGGGCCATTGTAAATTTAGTTTCATATTCATTCAGACCACTGGGCAAAGAAGAAGGAGATAATTCAGTTTTGCTTTTGAGATGCAAGCTGTTTCTGTGGCAGTCTGCAAATTCAACGTAGTTCTGGCATGTGTGCATTTTTGTGCGTGCATGTTTTGTGGACATTTTTGTAGATTCCACCAAGAAAGATTCCACAAGTCTCTCTTTATACATTTACTGAGCAGCTCATACTTTATTTCATTCTTATAATATATATTTTTTTCTGCAGACACTGGAGCATATTGATTGTTGAGCAGAACAGTAGCACTGCAGTGCAAAATTAGAAGTCAGGCAACAAGGACAACATGCCTTTAAAAAGTCATAATACGCAGTGAGGCAGTCATTGGCAAGAGATTGCAGCACCATTTTGTCCAACTAGTGTGTTGCTGGTCTACACTTAATGTGAAAACGATTTTCCATATATTTCTTTAAAATTGGATCAGCTATGTAAAATATAGCCGAACCTCACTAACACATCGGGGTTGCAAAAATATCATTGCTGGACATTTATATTTCCGTTTTTCTGGAAAATCTAGTTTTCCTATTCACTGCCAGGCTTATGAGGCAGGTAGTGGCAGCGGTAAATGTTGTCCCTTAACTGTAGAGGCAGGCAGGCAAACTACAAACACAGATCCTTATCCCATTGCTGCATTTCATTGTGACTCCAAAAACTGGCATTGGCAGAGGCCGACACATCTTTTTGTGCACATCTCTCTCTCTGTCTCTCTCAAGCCTTGTTCTCCTCAGCTCAGATGATTAGCATCTCCCGCTCCCTTTTTTCTCTCTCCCTCCCTTGAATGCCAACCTCAGGGTAGTCAGAGCCAGCAGAAGCCTCTTCAAGCTGATGCTGCAGTGGGATTGGCCCGCTCACCACACACGATGCTAAGGATGCTCAGTGAACCACGCGTCTACATTTAGGACGAGGAAATGGAGGAATCAGGCTCTCTGTTGGATGGAGAGTGGCACTTAGTCTAAGACAGTGTTTTTCTCTACACCCCCCGTCTAAAATATCCAATATATATAGTCAGACAAACCCTCACAAAAAGTGTCGATACCTAGAGCTTTATTCAAAATCCAATCATAGTTATTTTCGTACTCCTAAAAGCTAGTGTTGTGTATCTATTCCACAGTTGGGACATTTCTTTTGTAAAGCTGCTTCATTCTGGGCCGATACAGGCATGAAGGTACAGCCCCACTGTGGACATTGAAACGGTTCATAACTGTCCTAATTTATGAATGTCTTTCATCACCTCGGTCATTAAAATGCTGCACACTGAGGGAAGGTTCCGTTTGATCGCAGCAACCTGGCTACTTAATTAAACAAGTCTTAAACATCAGCCACGGACGTGTGAACCAATATGCTATAAAAGCACTACTTTCCCTGGAAACGCAACCAGTACTTAAGTTATTTTCCCTGCCTGGTGATAAACAGCACCGTCTCAAAAAAGAGCACAACAAAATGGCCGATCTGCAATATAACTCCCAAGCCTGTGGCCACATTTACATACTAGAGGAGGGCGGTAATGAGATAGCTACCTGAGATAATTGCTACTTAAGGCGTCCGGCTCTCATTCCCTACCACAGGGAACCAGTTTAAATCACTACAATTAAATGTGCACTCATTTGCTCCATTTGAGGCCCCATTTATGCCATTTTACGCTCCACTGTGTCCTAGCACATCCGTGGATTAAATAGAAGAAGCTTGGACTAGTAAATGAGAAAAGATACATGGATGTATAGATTTGAAAATGATAGCCAGACACCAGACACTTGTGTCCCTACTACTCTATTTAAACAGGCTCACTTCCCTCTGGCATTGGTATGCATCTCACATTTGGACTCATGATTAGCTGGATCACATTTGCAATGGTAAACTGTGTCTTTCCCCAAATTATTCCTTATATGCATTATTTTAAATCATCACATGACACCTTGTCTTGCTTGTTACCCGTCCACAAGCAGGGACCTGCCTGGACTGGAAATTAGCCCGGGACATTGAGATGGAGAGCCAGCGTTTTGTTGGCAGTAATTTTAACACTAAACTCATTTTTGTGGTCGTGGACTTCCTCCTTTTAGATGGATTGATATGTTTCTGTTGTTGGTGTACGGTATGTAGGGATGTAATATATGTGGACTTTGTTGTAACCATTTCTCTCTGGCTGGAGCTGGTTGGCAGCTCTGGTTCCATCATGTATTTTCACTAACTTATAGTTTGTCAGTCTGCTCATGCAAATCCCAGAGCAGCTCTAGTTGCTTAACCAGTCAGTGTGTACTAAGCATGCAGACCGGGCTGGTATAGGCTCTGTGATGGATATAAAAAAGAAGACAGATCTCTTAGTCTGACATGTAGGCATATACTGTAACGTGTGGTTATGTCTTGCAGCTGTAGGCCAACAGGCTTCATCATCTACATAGGCCCTACAATAAAATGTCTCAATTACATTCCCCCTACTATTTTTTACAAATGGCACCCTGTATATTCTATATTTTATTATATCGTACTGTATATTATACATCATATGATACATTAGCTTGCTTATGGAGTGTTACATACATTTAAGGCTGTACATCAACAAACCTCACACCCTTTTGGTTGCAAGTTGGACACAATGTGTATTAAGTTGTGTGGAGCGTGTGAATCTAAATACGAAAGTAAGCCAAATTGCGGAATCAGTAAAATATGACCTAAGAGATCAACTCATGCTGGCTACCGTAGAGAATGCTACAGTCAGTATTCAAATATATGGTTGTTTGTAGTTGACCTTATACTTTGGTGTGTATAAATGCTAAGAATCCATTTAAAGCTGAATTATAAAAAAAAAAAACAAGGGCATGTTCATTGTTTCAGCATCATAGATGTGGTAGGGTCAGGCCCAGACGATCAGGGCAGATGTAGACACTAAGTGAACAAAATAAATTGCATGTTCGTTCCTCACACTATAGAAACACATAAAGCGTGGCTCTATATTCAGTGTGGCTGTGGTGTGGCTTAGAAATAACATCATTAACACTAATGACAATAAATCCTCAATCATAAAGTGTTTATGCTGCTGACAGCGAGTCTCTAACTGCTGACCTTTTCTTTTTTTTGGAGGCTGGAGAAGTCCCTGAAATGGCCATCACTCAAACCTACTGCTGTTATATTTTATCCTTGTCTTGTCTCTCAGGAATAAATTAAACTGTAATAGCTTGACTGCTCAGAAATAGCGTCTGAAGGTTTTAAATGATGGCGTGCCGATAGTGTGTGATCGCTGAGCTTGGTGTCTTCAGCTGAGCGGTGTGAGACTACACACTAGGAATAAGAGACGGAGCGCTGCTAGATAGACCCACATTGGTTCCAGCATGTGAAGATTAACAGCGTCCGCTTCCATTAGCCTCACAGTAATTGCTAAGACAGCGATGAACATTCCATAGCTCTAATCCTCAAATCAAAGAGAAGTTTCTCAGACCACCAACACTCAGGTTTGATTTCCTTCACTCAAAAACACGTCTTAATGTTTTTTCCATCTTGTTCAGAGATCACAGAGGAGACTTTACTTCCTGTATTTACTAAGTAGCTAGAATTCGATTCAGGGTCCTAGAAAGACTGTGTCTCTTACTTCAGAATGGTAAAATTAATGCAAGCTTTGTGGAAGTAGCAATCCTGGTTTTAAGTGAGTCTGGAGATTCTTTAACATGCAGTAGGGTGTGACATACTGTACACTGTGGAGAAAACCTGCATCTCCTGAGAAAGAACTTGGGGGGAAAACAGTACACAGAGATGAAAGGTTCAGGGAGAACAAAGCATGTCGAAGAGGTGAGCTTGGTGTGTAAGCTGTAAGTTGTTTTTGTGCATGCAGCGTGCAAACACACTCTTTTGAGACAGTGGCAGAATCGGGAGTAATCAAAAAAATAGGATACAATCCCTCCGTCTGGACCTTGCAGCTAATCCTAAAAGAAGACCTAGTTCTTCCTCCTTTGCTTTGATTCATACACTGTCACTTTGGCATTAGTGTGGAGCCCAAGGCTGGACTTCATTACAATGCTCGGCAGGCTCATTGCAGATCTATTAGGTTGATTTGACTCAGTGAGGGGGTAGACGGAGAGAGAGAGAAGTGGCATGTAAGGAAAAGAAAAAGGGCAGAGTGATGTGGTTATATTATGGGAGCAGCAGGTTTTTTTTTATAGCGCAAGTATAGCGCAAGGCCGGCGCTGTAGACGGGCCTCGGTGCCATGTAGCTCCACAGCTTAGGGGGAACGTTTATTAGCAGCCACAGCTTATTACCAACAGCTGGTGCTGGGACCCGCTCAGGGCCTTTCGCATACATTAAGACACGCCATCACACACATACACATCTGTACACTTTCACTGTTGTGACTTTAAAATTGACTGCACTCATTCCCTAACCTGATTGCATGCATTCATTCATTTGATATAGATGATGCTGTGAAAGCAACACTGCAAACGAGCATCACCACATGAGGACAGATTTGTGAGCTTTTTTAATTATAAGACCAGTGTCCTGTATGTTACAGTTGATATCCTCTTGAACAAATTAGAATTGCTGTCGGTGGCGGTGCTGTGAGTTCTTTCACACACGGCTCTTCTGTTTGACAGTAAACACACATCCATCCAGCGAGTGGATTCATTAGAGGGATGATTCTAATAATATGTCAAAAGTAGAACTACATATTTGAAGGTATCCATTCACTCAATTCATGTTTATTTTGCAGACAAAAATATATAATATAACCATATTCTGACATGGAGATAATCCTAAATGTCACTATGACTGTAAAACCCCAAAGTGCTGCTTCGCAGACAAGGACTCACTTCCAACCTACACAGCAGCACTGTGTAGAGGTGTGTGTGTGTCTGAGGCAGAGGGAGATCATGTCTATTTATTCAATACAAATGTGGTGTATTTGGTCTTGTGTGAGAGACTTTTTGGCAAGGACCTATTTAAAGGACCTTTACAACACTTCCTGTAACACTTTCATTGATAATACGAGAAGCACAAACTTCTGCTCTGTTAATTCTTAATTCATTATAGATGAGGATTTGATTTTTTGGAATGTTAGCCACAAATCTACATCCCCTTCATAATTTTGATAAGCAACCGCATGTCTGCTTCGCCAGTCTTTAGACATGACGAGGAAAATAACTGCAAGGGTGACATCTGTCACATTGTTTCTCATGTTTGACAAGCACACAGCTGTCAATTACCAGAGCTGGAGCTACGTATACTGACACACTCGCATTGTCAATCATAAATCACACACCGCGTCTGCGAGTCTTCATCGGCGGTGACATCTCAGTCTTCATCAAACGTCAGAAACGGAATCAATAATGGAATAGAACGAATAGGAGCTCATATCGAAACATTTAGTGCTGCACGGGACATAAAATGAAGAAACAGAGTTAAGATGAGACAATCTAGAGCACCGGAAAATAGATCAAATAACATTCATAAAAGCACCTTTAATTGGCTTAAGAAACCTGGTAGTGCAGACTGAAAACACACATGCTCAGTTAAGTGTTCAGCGACCTCATCATATAATGATGTATATTGTATTTTTCCATTTATTCTCTATTTTCACTTCCCTTCCACTGAATCCCACTTGGTTGGCTTGAGAAAACCTTGTGTGTGGGATACACCTCATCGCCAAACACGACTGCAGTAAATGATCGTGTGTCTGGCGGTGGCATGAACTGTGCTGAAGGGATCAAGCATAGGTCTGAAGGTATTGAGTATATAAAGCACTGGACTTTGTTCTGTGATGCTAGAGTCGATTCTCGTTTCAGCAACGTGTGTGTTTCTTTGTGTGAACTTAAAGAATAACACGGCGATGCAGATAGTTCATTGCTTTGGGCACATTAAGCTGCCTCACAAACACACTTTTCCTGTCTCTCTATCTTGCATAACCTAAACTCTAAGTCTGGTATCAGATTATAAACTGCCATAACAGCAACCTGATCTGAACTGAGCTAATGTAAAAATCTGATTCTGTCCTGTTTCTCCTGCACAGACGGAAATGAAAAGATTATTTATGTCACTTAAAAAAAAGTGAAAGTTTTGTAGACAAAAACACAGAAGTTGTGCTCATATAACAAGGATCCAAAACCATTAGATAAGCGCTGATGCAGACCAATTGCTGTAGGTGTGACATTTAAAACTTAAACTGTATAATTTGTCAAATATCTTTGTATGATTAATTTGGGGCTATGATGGAAACGATGGACCTTCTATTTCTGTGAGCAATTTGTAAGAAAATGTGCTACTCTTTAATAATTAATATCGTTCAAAATTAAGTTGTAATGTTTCGCTGTTTGCTGTATTTTCCTTCTTATTTTTTTAAGCATCATTTCTTTTCTGATCTCCCTCCTAAATTAATCATCGCATCATTTCAACTCTGCTATGTGATTTCCAACAATGTTTAAAGGCAATAATAGGTGTCAACACACCCCGTTCTCACCCAATCCCCCCCTGTGAGGCCCCGGGGCCCCTACAGGCTGCAGGGGTTGATGCGAGAATGGATGATTCAGAGAGACGCTGTGTAGCGGTAACTGCTCTGTGGTTCCCAGGTCATGGTCAGCAGCAGCCCACAGCCGGCCTGATCGATAGGGAACCCAATCAGGGGGATGAGGCCCATGAATCAATCTGTCTCTATATAAACCAGCACACACACACAGGATGCGTCCTGCCAAATGTAAGACAAACGATCCATAGGTAGACTATGGACGCCCCCTACCACCAGTATCACCACCACTGTTCAGACACACATACACACACACACACACACACACACACCAGTGATGTGTTTGTTCCAGATTAAAGCTTACATGATCTCAAATTAAGTAGCTATTAGAACAGTAAGTGATGTTTTACATTACGTTAGTTCTTTTAATGAGCTCTTTCACCCATCAGGCATGCAGTAAACCGACACATGGCACTACTGTATATGTTCTGTCATGCTGCACAAACGGCGCTATCTCAGTCTGTTGTGATGACTGCTGGTTCCACTGCTTACAGTGTCATTACACCCATCAGTTCTGCATCTTTCAGGTACATCCTTTCATTTAAGATGAACATGCACATGAAATGTACTGCTTATCAAATCATGCTTATCAAATCATAACTAAGACAAATGGGTGCAGCTTTGCCAATGCGTGGATGGCTGCTAAATCTATATGTTAGAACTCACCCACTCTATTGAAAGTCTTGGTTTAATAGTGCATGGACATTGTGCCCCAACGTAAGTAGTAAGTTAAGTATAGTCAGTTCAATCTGTCCAAACTGACGTCTGCTCAAAACCTGCCCAAAGAAAACTTAAACTTCCCTGGTGCCGTGTATATTTATGATAACTCCGCTTTCAGTCCGCATTTTAGGATCTTCATGATGTTATTTTTGCATTGCAAACCAACCACTGAGAAAACTTTGATTCAATTTAAAAGTAAGAAGGTTTGAGAACTAAAGCAGTTGTTAAAGTTGCACTTGCTACTCTTTTTAAGTACTCTACAGCCGGTCTCTATCACCTCGTATGATAAGACACAAGGGTTTTTAAAAAATCTGTATTCCACCATCTCAGCAGCCAGCTTTATGTTATATCCCATCTCATAAACCTGCAGAACAGAACTCCACAACCATCGGTACAAGGGCCAGGAGCCTAGTTGGGAGTGTGACTGAGGCTGCTGCATCGCTGCTCTGCTGTTTTATGGTGGACGAGCTAGCGTTTGATTGGACCCTGTTTTCCTGTCTTGTGGTCTCATACTGTGTGTGACTGTTTCCTGGATGGATGTCTGTGGCTGGTACATGATTTCATCTCACTCTTCTCTGTATGTCTCTCTATCGGAGAAGTATTACGTGGATTGCCCACAGTCTACAGTATGTTGTCCAGTACAAGAATCTAAAGTGACACACCAGCTTTTGGGGGGAGAAAGGCAAAAGACAGAGTCATCAAAGTCATGCAGTCATCTTTTTCCCCTGTTGCAGGTTACCGCAACAAAACCGCACAAACATAAGCATGCTGTCAATCGTAACATCATCCATTATGCATTGCTTTTTAACAATGTGGAGATTAATAAATATTAAGCAAAGTCTTCTTCTGTGATGATGAGAACCACACACAGGCTGTCTAGCTCAGAAACTGGAAGAGGACAGGAAGAGGCGTTATTAATTGCTAAATCGTTGACACAGATCCTCATGATAATGTAGTTGTCAGTAGAAAGAATTTATCAGCACATCCCCATCCCCTTCAGCTTTCCCTCACCAGTCCTGTAAGTAAGTCTGGAGTAGAGCATCCGGTGAGCTGGTACTTGGAGGTGATAGATGGGGGCCCGTAGACCCGGAGTGTTATCAGTGCTACTAAGGCCTGCAAACTAGGAGAACACAGGGTTTGCTCTGGGGTAGGACACAGCCAGGCTATGAGGCTACGGCTGATATATCGACGCATGAACACGGCGAACATTGTGGGAACAAGAGTGTGTGTTTATGGAGAGAGGGAGAGATTATATCATTTATGCTGGCCTGTGTGCGTACGAAGAGTCCTCGTACAATTTGATATGAATCACTCACAAAAATGTGTGTACTTCCTTAAGTGTAGTCCGAGGTGAAGTATATTCCACTCCGCAGCAGAGATGATTGACTTTTTACAAGAACCGCTGTGTGTGTGTGTGTGTGTGTGTGTGCGTGTGTTTTTGATAGATGCACTTGTTAAAAAAAAGCATGCGCCTGTGAAACGACTGACCAATTAAATCCAATCTGTTCCAGAGGACAGATGACATCATAAAAGTGCGTCATCCTGCCAGTGCCTACAATGCCCACTCACACACACACACATACTACCACACTTCCTAGTTCCCATATAATCTGCCCACTATGCTAAAAACATGTACTTGACAGAAACAATCATCATCATGCCTCTTGTCCTCCTCTGACATGCGTGTGTGCATTTCTGCCTATTCCAATTAAAACAGAATATCCCATGGAGCAAAATCAAACATTTAGAGTTTCACAATGGGGACAAAGATCAAATACATATTGCATGTGCAACCTCCAGCTTAGAAATGTTAAGTAGAACAAAGCCACTGTAGTTTCTCTAATGAAAAATATATAGTTGCTGTAGGTTCCTGGCTGCCTCCACACACACCTGATGTTCAGACAATGTCCTATGTGCAAATGCAGCAGTTTTCCCATATAGCTATTGTGTGTTTTTAATAAAGGAGTGGCTTTGTTTGGGCATCAAGAAACAGGCCTGAAAACAGCTGTATTTGCCCCAAAACAATATTATATCAAGAGCATTAATTAGTATTTGGTACACACTGATTAATAACTCAAGAGCACAAATTAGTAATTTGAGAATACTTTTTTTTCTTCTTTCGTACAATACAAACACACACTTGCCCTTTGTCTCCAGTCTGTGGTTAGCCTATTCTTTCTTTCTTCCCACCTTCTTCTAATTAGCACTATATCCTGGGGAGAAAGGGTGAAATGCAAACGCATACCTATTGCACATACAGCAGGCTTTATTTACCTTTTGTCACATGGGAGAATGAGCTATATGGAGGGCTGTTGGTGCTAAAAAACAAATGGTATGGTAATTGACTTGAAATGTGCATGTGGTTAACAGCTTGCAGAACACCAGCAATAGCTTTTGTCACTGGCTGTGAGCTTTTCTTATCTGCATGTGCAAATCCTCTGCAGTCTGTTTTCCACCACCTAAGAAATAGGAAGTCGCTTTATGTTGAGGTGTGAAGGATGCACACCTACTTATAAGACATAAGGAATTGCTCAAATGGCATCATTATCGGTGTATGCTAGGAATCGGAGTGTGTGTTTGTGTGGAGCTGAAGTGTGCGAGTCCTGCCCTTGCATGTGTATACCACTCCCCTGTGCAGCACTCAGGAGCTAGAATTAAAGTGGATTTAAGGGAGGCGAGGGTTGGAGGAGAGCGGGGGTTTATAACTCTGATTGCCATGCCCACCACTCATAATGAGGTGCATTACAGAGCTGATGTTGTAAGATTAGGGTGACTTAAGAGACATGAGCAGCCTTACAGATCAGAAAAGAGCGTGAGAGAGAGAGCGAGATGGGCTGGGGAGAGAGGAACAAAAGGGAGGGGCATGCAGGGAAGGGAGAAAAGAGAGTAAGTGGTTGATAATGGAAGGAGACCAACATAAAACATATGAGGAAAAAGAGAAACAAAGGAAGGTAGGGGGACCAAATAGTTTCGATTACATATCTTAGCAGCATCTATTTGAATCATCTCAGATAGAAAAGAGTTTGATGGAAGTGTGTGGAGGGTGGCATCGGAGAAAGGAGGAGCAAGAGAAAGAAAAGCAGACAGAGGGGACAATAAGAAAAATAAAATAAGTATCTGCATTCCTGTCAGCGTGCGAGAACGACAGAGAAGCTCTCAGTTATTAAAGCGTTGGCAGCTCGTGACAGCGATATATAGCTCCACTTTGCTCCGGCCCCATCACCGCCTCGACTGGAATTCAAGACAGGCCGCGATGTCATGTAGAACGCTGACAGGTGTTTGTGTCCCCTTTCTGTTAGAACTGCCAGCAATGAAAAAACAAAAAGCAAAAGAAAGAAAAGGGAAATCTTCCGTCCCTTCCCAGCAGCTCACTTGTTTCATTTGATTGTCTAGTAAAACAGATTTGCTGGGACGAGACACTCCGTCATGTCAGGCTTTCTGATATGCACTCTGATCCGTATGCTGGCCAGCTGTTGAATCAACTATTAAGTACAATATAAATGCCAACATTTGACTTGGTCTGTGTGACAATGCTTCAAAGTGCAATATATAAAAATGTTTTTTGCCGTGTTTTCTAGTAAACAAGAAAAGCAATCAAACAGCACAACCTTCTCCTGTTGTGCTCTTTGCCGCCTCTTTAAACAGACTAAGATCCAGTTGTTTTTGAACTGGTGCATTGTGAAACATCTGTCTAGGATTGCAAGCTACTTTGCCATACTTATTTTGCATTGGTATTAAAACTCATTATTTATTTTTTGTGATGAAAGACTTTCACTAGAAAGACACTGTCCAGTGTTGTGCAGTTTACAGTATTTGATGTCCTCCTGTGATAAACAGCTCAGAATGTTTAAGTAACAGAATGTGAAAGGGAACAATTAGAAGATGCAGATGAGCTGCTTAGTATGCACCAAAGTGGAGTTTTTATTTTCATCATTTTAGACTCTGATAATTCAGATCCTTCGTTGGAAAATCAAAGCACAATTAATCCTTTTGTCCACATTACACATCTTGTGTTTTCCCTTCACTCACCCTAATAAAGGGGAGGATGAACAGAGCTCGTTACAGCTGACCTCTACTGTGCATTGTGCCCTTTGGAATGAATTCTCTTCCAAGGGCACCGTGCCATCCACGAGCAGCATTTGATGAATGCTTGAGGGTGTGACCAAGGACTGCTCTGTTTCACAGGGGCCTCGGTGACAAACAGCCTTTACTGTAACATGGTTTAATGGGCATACGAGTGGAAGACCTTCCATACCACTTACACAACATCTTCATCATTGTACGAGTGTGCGGTGTGTGTTGTGTTGATTGTGTGTGTGTGTATAAAGGGTGTTACGTGTGGATGGTGTAGAAACAGTTTGCACCTTTTATAGCCTGATTGTCTTTGACTTGGGGAATGCACGGGGAATAGCAACGGACAAATGGGATTTTGCTCTCCGGAGACTGACGTTATTACTACCAGGTGTCCACAATGCAACCCAGTGCAGTTTCTCCACAGTTTGCATGCATTTCAGTTTATTGATGGGCAGTGGATGGAGAGGCAAATGCATAATGAATCTTCAGTCGATGGTTAATATCACAGAAGCTCAGAATAATTTAGATTTGTGATACAGGCCTGACAAGCTGAATCGGTTGGTACTATAACGCTTGTTTATTTCGTGTAGTAGTTGGTGTACATGCTATTATTGCAGAGAAGCAGAGATGCGTACATGATGCAGAGGTACCTGTGGGGGGCCTGCTGCTGCCCCCACAGATGTACCACAGATGTTGGAACACTGCCTGGAGCAGAAATGTCTGTAGCTGTTGTCAAAATGAAGATGAAATGAAGTATTCTGGTGCTGTGTTACAATAGTGCAAGGGACATTTAGGACAGTCTATATAGTGCTGTGGTTCCCAGTGTATACAGTGCTTCATCTTATTTGTTGTTGCAGTAAAATGTTGAGGCACAGGAGACACCATTAGCGTCAGTTAGCATCGCTGCTGAAGCTAATCGGGCCACATTGAACTGGATTTGACAGTAAAGCGTTCCCTATGGTGGCAGACAGCACCAGGACACCGTGCTCCTGCAGAGTGGCTGGTACTGCTTCTCTCATTGGCTGTGCATTTATATTAAGGCACAGGTCACATACAACAATGGAAATACTCTTATTGCAAAGCATGAGGAGATTTATGATTTTAATTCTGAAGGGCTCACATAGTTGTACGTAATTGTTGAAACTTGAAGGACTACCATTTGTCATATCCTCCTCTCTGCTGTGCTGTCACAGAGCGACCACCATACCTTTGAAGTCTCATTAATATACAATATTAATCTTGTTCTTATTGTTTTTAAGATGGAATCAAATTGATGAAAGGAACATGCTCACAAATTCAAAACATTATATAAAGGTGACATAGTAGAAGCTCAATTATCTTTTTACTGAATTATTTTATTAATTATAAATCAGCAAATGTTTTCTGTAAAACTTGCAACAGTAATATTATTTAATTTACCATAACCATAAAAGGATAAATATCAGACTTGCTTGCCACTATTTTCCACTAAAGTCCACTATTGGCACCGGCAACATAATTGTCTCTCACTTTAATGCAAATCCAGATTGCAAAAAACAAAACAAGAAAAAAAATATATACTGCCAATTATAATAATTCTAACATAGCAATATTAAAGTTGGAGGCCTTGGAGGTGGTAAGTGCTCTGTGAATTCTGTCTTTCTTTTATTCAGTCAACGGCTTGGTCTGTTACGTCTTATGTTGTCTCTAATTGTTGTTCTCACTTTGAGAGAGCAACACATTTGAAATAGATTCGTGATAAATGAACATCTGGTTTTTGTGATGCTCAAAGAGACGCACCATTTTGACAGCAAGCACTCAAACCACCTCTTGGTTTTGCCTCTGCTCTGTAACCTGACTCTGCCTGTTTCTATGTAATCACCATTCTAAACAGGTTGTAATCAGCGAGGCTCAATGTGAAGCCTCCGCTCTGATTGGGAATGACAACATGTCGGCCTCCCAGCTGATGGCAGGGACACTTTTATTCATATGAATTCCTTTTTTCAATTCCCACCTCCTCTCTATTAGATATGCTGAGAATGGGGGGGGGCTTCCCCATCAAAAATGATCACAATGGAATTATGTACACATTGAAATGCAAGAACAAAGCAAATCTGAATATGTGAGGGTGTCACAATCAGGCTTTGTTTTCCGACCTACCCGCCCGTTTTGCTCGTCCTGTTCCCGGTTTTCCAGTCTGCCTGTTCTGCCTTTTCCTGCCGGATTTTCCCTCTCGTCTTTTGTCTTGTCCCTGGATTCCCTGTTTGTTTTTGGTTCATTAAAACCTTTTTTTCACTACACCTGACTGTCTGCGTTTGAGTCCTCACCATGCCCCGTGACACAGGGATTTAAAAAAGACATCAGAAGCAACACATAATGAGAATAATGAAGAGTGTGCTGCTCGTCCTAATCTCACTCATTCTCAGAGACAAGCCACAATGCCACTTTCACCTTTTGTCTTTTTTTATTAGCATTACTTTGACAGCCACATCAAAGCATGAATTACATCACGTCCTGATGCATACGGGAACTTGACAAAGCAAACGGAGACAACCAAAGAGAAGATTCAAATAATTCATATTACAGGCTTCAGTTTTGTACTTTTGTGTCGTTTTCTCCCCCAACAAGAGCGTTCCTTCAGTCTATATATTTACTGTTTAATGCAACATAGTCTAAATACCTGTCGAGATGCACCTGTGTGAAACATAATCAAAACTGAATTGGTTCTGATAAATAGTGTCATTCCGTGCATCGGTTCATCATCAACTCATCCACTGTATTTGTTATCTTGGCCTTAAACACACACACCGAGTATTCACCACTGTTCCGTTGGTAGTCAAGGTACGCTGTTAAAAGCAGCAAGTCGATTCCCTTAAAATTGTTCACAGCAAGGCCGCCTCGGATGGATTCTGTCACTGTCGCCCACGGAAAAGCTCCTCTGTGTTTGATACAGCGTTACAAACAACATAGCTCACTTTCCAAAGGCTCTTAATTGTGTAAGGGAGCCACGGGCCTTTTTATCCAACAGGACTTCTGACAATACAGCTCTGATTGTGGTTGTGGACAAACAATAAGTCTGTGATTTGAGCCACTTGGCCAGTGATTGCTGCTGGAGCGGACTTTGTGTTGTTGTGATGAGATGGCAGGGGACGACGTAAACATCCCCCTTACGAACCACTCGAGATTTGGGTTTGTTGTTTGTCAATGGGTGGGAGGTTGTTTGCATTTTGCTTTCTGTCACACTCAATGTTCCTATTTCTTTCCACGAGATGCAACCCTTATGGCTCTACATGCCTCTCCTTTTGCCTTTCTTTGTATGTATGGAATTTATATTCCGAGCGGCTAATACCAGGGCTACGAAGCAGTTTGTGATCACGAGGTACTTTGGGAAGTCAGTGTAACTTTTGGTTTAAGGGTTAGAGGAAGCCGACAGACGGAACACAGGCGCCACTGAGAGCTCAGTATCTGGCCATCGCCCGCCACTCTGCGCCGCTTCCACCTGCAGCAGGTGGCGTGACCCGAACACTTGACACACGCTCAGCCAGACAGAGTGATAGATGACTGTTGGCCCTCTTTGTTATGACAAGACGGGTCAGAATCTACACACACACACACACACAAATGGCATCCCCACAGGGACGGTGCCCTGCCTCACACCTAACAGCTGCCCCCTTTCAGACAGTTCTGATATGTTCAACTCCACAACATGAGTCAAAGACAAAGACTGTTGTCCTGAACCAGTTAATCTTGGCTCTAATGAGCTAATACATGTGTTTGCTAGCGCTCTGTTAACATCGCACACAGACAGGCATTCAGTCAGATTGGACTTAATGGGACCAGGGTCTGAGCTGGAGACACACAGTGTTTGCGCAGGCGTCGGTGCACTCATGCATGCTTTTGAGCCTGCATTTATTGAAGTCTGTAGCTAATGAGGCTTCCCTCCAAGCTTCACCGGCATCAAAACACACCAAGACACTGTTAGACAGACATTTAATGGATCTGTTCAGCAGCCTCGCCAAACTACAGGCGTACAGGTAGCTTGGCACGGATACCGAAAAATTAATATTCACTGCAAGTTTGCTGTCATTATCACAGTCCTGTTTTACACCGTTTCCCCTCCTGCTCTTCTCTCCAAAGACAAAGTCATGCTTTACTCTGTACACATGAGCTCGCTTAAAATATCAGGTGTTTTGTTTTCAGTAGGAGGAAGGCGAGGACAGAAGGCACTGCTTTGTTCAGAACAAGTGATTAAAGCAGGCAGACAATTTAATTAAAGTTGGACATTCGGGCAGAATGAAAAGAAGAGATTCATCATGGCTGTAAACGAGCTGGCAGAGGAAGCTCAGGCAGAGAACAGACGAGCGATGTGGAGTCGTCATTGTTCCACAGAACAGCGACATGACAAACATGATTTTCAGTTGATGTGAGCTTTTAATTTGATCGTATTTGCTTTAGCGTTCTGTTTGTGGCCTGTCATGTTTAAGGTTGACTGATCCCCATTCATCATTCATAGCTGGTGACATGAAAGAGGCCAGCATGCAGGTTCAGTCTGTTTTTGTTTGTGTCGTACTGTTATAATTGTTCAACACACATCATTATCATGCAAAGCTTGTGTCCTTCATCCAGAACACTTTAATGAACCATGTGTGCATTCATATGTTCATAGTAATCAAGCCTTTTATCCCTGAATTTATAGTTACACTCGTATAAAAATACCAGAACAACAAAGTCTCCATTCAAACACTAATCACTGTCGGTAAAGGTGCACCTTGTGTGCTGTTTTACTACCAGTGCAACCTTTCAATCACAACAGAATGGATGTTCCTCGGAGAAGGCTTTCGTATTTGCTTCAGATATGCCAATATTTGTTAAAAGCAGGAAACCCAGCATGCCCTACACCTGCAGGCACCGGGAGTTCATCAAGCAATACGGCGACATGAAACATGTTTTGTGGCTGGGGTGAAGTGAAATTTGAAATTGCAGGTTAGAAGCTTGTGTGGGCGGATGGACGGGTGGATAGGTAGAGAAAAGGAGCAGCGGAGCAGGGTTGTGTTGGAGGAGAGAATGGCAGGAAGAGTGAAGCGGTTTGAAGAGGAGGGTAGAAGAGCATGCTCACTATCGGATTCAATTAACACCTCATGCTAGAAAGAAAGGTGCTGCTGCTGGGCTATGGACACAGCAGCGTATCACCTCTGACATTACGTTATATATAGAAATACTACCTTTAATATCTCTCCAGCGTGCAATAGGAGGACTTTGATTAAAGCTGCAGTAAACCATGAGTCACCAATTACATGGCCCCTAATAAGTTCAAGGGCGTTTCATTAGTGCGCTTTAAAGGAGCCGTTCTGGTCATTACTTTGCCTTTCCTCATCACCAGAGATTTAACAGCTCAGGAACAAATGTTGAAATCTTGTCATTCTTGGGTCATTACATTGGGAATGATCAATGATTTACTACTTCTGTGCAAGGATATCAGTGCTCACTATCAAAATCCTACATGATTCATATGACTTGGAGGGGATATGTACAGTAACGCTGTATGGAGAAATACTACACACTAAAGTTGTGGTTAGACCAAGGGGATTAGCTTCCTTCCCTCCCTGTGCTACGCCTTTGATGAAGCCACTTAATGCCCAATTTTGCTCGAGAGAAGCTGCTTTGGGTCCAGCCATAGTAAATGCATTATTAACTCTATGCATGCATACCTACTGTATATGAATGAAGTGAAAGTGTCTGTAGAAATCCATGTCAGAAAGATGCATATGAAGGCAGCCCTAGAGCAGACACTTCTTGAAACGTTGCTCTCTTTACAAGTGTGATGAAAGGCCATGATAAGGCTGCCTGTAGCATGTGACACACACTGAATATTGCCTGATGCAGTGCTGATGCAGTGCTAATGCGGGATAAATACAGGACTCCACCATGGCTGTCTCCGTGTATCTGCATGGCAAGGCTCCGTATTACTTTGGTAACGGATAGAGGAATACAGCTTTGGCAAACAACATGGACTCTGCAGTGGTTTGATAGTAGTGAGAATGCACTGTTGAAGACTGCTTTACATCTGAAGATTTCCACACTGCCTAAGGCCATGCTCATCCACTCATCCGGCTCGTGAGGAAAGAGAGTATGTTTGGAGTCTCTGTGCTTGATTTGATTCGAGTGTTCTCCGGGGCTGAATGTAGCCATAGTGTTGTGGGCAGCTCTCTGAAATATCTCTGTTGATTGCATTGATGCTGTGTTTTTATTTATAAACTTTTGCCCCGTTGCATCTTTTATTTCCTCCCTGAACAGGAATAGGAGGCGAGCATTGCTCATGCAAAGCCGAGTAATTTGTTATGATTCACTGGCTGCTGGTGGGGATTTACTTCAGCTCTACTACTTTTTCCTAGAAAATTTAAATTTGATATTCTCTAGCTGATATAATTTACTAATGTTTTCCTTATTTTGAAGTCTATTTGAGTTTATTGCAACATTTATTATGCACCATGTGAAAGAGAAGTCAATTCTTCAGTAAATGGTTATAAAGGAACATTTTGCCACTTCGGCTGCAGAGGTTTTGTGGATATCCAGTCCTGTGCTGGCGGTCTGTCATCCATTTAAAAGTATTGTCATTTTAAAAACAGACAAAAAAAGCTCTTCAATGCTTGTTCCAGTATGCATTGCAGCAAACCATTGGACCAGCCACGCATTAGGGTGGTTGTTTGTGCAAGAGAAAGCCCAGTGCTTCACCAGTGCTTCCATTGGACATCAACAGGAGGCCCTGTCCAGGCCAATGTAATTGCTTGGGGATTTCTACGGCAACATGTTAGAAATGAAAGAAAATATGTACTACCCAAAGTGTAAATGAGGTACAACGTGCCGTTGCATTGTGTTAAATGCCCGCTCTATCCTCAGCCTATTCTTTTAAAACATGTTTTTGCAGTCCCAGAAGTTGAGATCCTCACGGAGTTTGTTTGCTAACTGTGAGGAAGGAGATAACGTTTCGTCAGCCGTCAGTTTGTAGAGCCGATACTGTCGACTACAGTGGAAAAAGTCTGGGAGAGATTGGATATTAGGGTTGCGCACCACAGGTGGTCCATCTCTGCAGGACCTGGTCTTGGGTCACAAACAGCATCCAGTCTTAGGCACTGCCAAATACGGGTCTGTAATCACATTACATTCACCCTGCCTAATGAAGGCCAGAGCCTGAAGCTACTACTCTCGTCTAATGAACCTTTTTTTTAGGGCTGTAATTTATGTATGTACTGTATCCAGAGAAAGCACAGTTAGTGGGTTGGGCTTAAACTACCTTATACAGTGCATGTGCATTATTTGAATGCATGTTTAAACTGAATCCTGTTGCTTCAAGTCAAGAGAAAGCACAAAGAGGATTCTTCTGGTATGCAAGTTCGTGTCCGTTCGTGTTTTTGACCTGATATGTATGCAGACTTGCTTTTCTGCACGTTCTTTTTTTTTTTTTGCAAACCTCGTCATTGCCCTCCATGTCAGCCTGTGCAGCTCATTAGAGCTTAAGGCTCAGCTTGACTCTCTTGACTCTGCCATTGTCATGGCAACACAAGAACTAAACTTTTCAGGGCTCCTCTGGCTCTTCCAGCATCCTCGCCTCACAGGCACTTGTGGAGTCTTGTGGAATTTGTGTTTTTTTTCTGTGTGTGTGTGCATCAGTATCCAAGAGTGTTGGGCTCAGAATGATGTGTCTTCATGTGTGTGCGCAAGGTTGTGCCAATATACAACATATACCTCTGCAGACATGCGTGAAGGGGCTTTCTATAGGTGGCAATCCAAATTGCCATGACCCGCGTATGGCCCCAGAGCCACTCTGTTTCGCCTTGAAACCATAATAAAGCTTGTCTGTCTGCAGCACTTGCCAGAGCCACTTATCTACCTGACGGGATGAGAGCAGAGCGGAGCAGACATTTGTATGCACAGAAGCTCTCGCGCTGTCACAGGGTGGGCTAACCCAGGAGATGAAGAACCCGTGGAGGCTTCAGAGTCAGCAAGATATCATGTATTGGTCCTAGTGATCAGCACTAGCTGCCACATGGTAGCGTGATAAACAGGGGACGGCACATCGTGGTTGATTTAAAAAGCCCCTCACACTCCCCTCACTATTAACGGAGCCGCAGCTACTTTGAAGGATGCACTCTCAATGCCTCGTGTAATATGTTAGGAAAGGCAGAGCAAGGGGGGATATGTTATACAGCAATATATAAAGGAAGGGTTGATTTAATGTACATAACTGGGATCAAGTGATGGGAATAAAAAGGCACTCACTGCCAGATATATGCCTTGTACTCCCGTAATCTCTGGCTGTGAAATATATATATACATATATATAT
>NW_022280041.1:11356179-11369804 GCF_004355925.1 Anarrhichthys ocellatus
ATAACTTCTGAGGATTTTACATTCAACGGTGTCAATCAGCTGATTAACACACGGCTTTCATTTCGTGATCATATCGCTATGCGCACTGGCTCAAAAAAACATTCAATCACAGTGAATGGAGGTTTCCTCATCACGCAAACAGTGGCAGCTTCATGTGTGTGTGGGGTCCGCCTGCCACATTATGTTTGTGTCGGCCATCGGTCTGCAGTTTATCTCTTTGATTTGTCTGTTTGTCAATACGCTGGCTCCGTTGTAAAAGGCTGTGTTCTGTTTTCAACCCGGTTGGCTTTTACTGCGTGACTGCCGGTATTACTCAACCTGGTTTACCAACCGTCCTCTCGGCTTCTCATAGGGAGAGGTGATGTTGGTTTTAGTAACATAAGTCTTTTGTTTTTAATAGCTACGGGGCAACGCATTAAAAAGCTCTAATCTGGGTTTCGGACAGAACACAAACAACATAATATACATCAGCATGAGAACATATTTCCCCTTCTGTGCTTACAGTGGTGTATGTGCTTTGTGTTGGCCCTTTGGGATGCGTGTAAATACACCTTATCGACGTAGCATAGGGCCTGCTTTGTCCACTAGACGAGCACTAATCCAGGGCAACTCTATGTAGCTTTTAAGTCATATCAAGATTTACAGTATATTGTTAGCTTTTTGTATTAACCTCGCCTGACTTGTTTTCTCTACAGTTCAGCTAGTTGGCAGAGAATAAACACGTGTGTGTGCCAGCAAGTGTATTAGGACGTTAGGGCTCTTGGTATATATAATAAGGCATACTGTAGCTATTGTACTGTAGTCTTATCAGAAAGCAGGATGCGTGCAGCTTTTTATCTTGGCTCACTCTTTTGCTAACTGCCTTCCTACAAAGACCTTTTAGCACCTGATGCTAACAAACACTCATGACAATCCCCGGGTGGCTGCACAGAGGTTTACGATGTGGGAAGAGAAAATGAGACAGAGGCATACTGACTAGGTGATGGAGAGAAGTAGATGGATAAAGACAAAGCAAGAGTGGGGCATCTCAGTTGGGGGAAAATAATGGATCTAAACTTAATCAGTAATCAACATTAATGTTGATGTTGCTGTGTTTATTCAAATGAGTCATCGAGGACAGGGCACCCTCCTCCCCATGCCAGAAGAATGGAGAATTTGTCTCTGCATTGCCTTGCCGAGGAAATTGATGATGAATTACTGCGTTTATCCAGTCACCCCCATTAACGAGCCCGCCAACGCCCCTGTCTCCATCTCTGAAGATGTTTTCATTGGCGTCAGCGTATGTTTGTTTTTTTTCTCCCCCCTGCTTGTCGCCTAGGTGAGAAAGCGAAACAGCAACAAGCTTCAGTGGTAATGGCTAGATGTGATGCTGAACCCTAACGCATTTCACATAACATCTGACTAGTTAGATAAGTGGATCAGTAGCAGTTGCACCGAAGTGAGTAAGTGAGAGTGTGCATAAATCCCTGGGTATCTCCGCTGACAGCTCCAGGTAAACACAGATTCATGTTGTTCTGTAGACACATCAGAGACGATGTGTGCTCGGATAATTAAGACATACTCAGACTATTGAGGCTCTGTCCAGATAGATTCTTGTCAAGGTTTTCCTCTCACAACCGCAGATCACTATGTTCTGTCCCTGAAGCTAAGAAATACACGATACAGATACAAAAACGGTGCAGCAAAAAAGTTTTAGCCAGGCTCCGTAGAACCGATAAATAAAGCTCATTCCAACTGATGGGAGAAAGTGTTTCTTCAAGCTATCTTTGGCTTAACCGAACAAAGGTGGGTCATTTGGCTTAGTTCAGCAAAGACGGTTCTAACTTGTCAGGCTATAGATTGAAACTAAATGAAAAACAGTGGGGATTCATTAACCAGCGAGCGTCTATGAGAGATGGATGGCGGAGGATGGCAAAAACAAAGAGGTAGAGAAAGAAAAAGAAGCAATCAGATGAAAGGGTGAAGAAATGCCTGTGGCGGAGGAAAAATGGCTAGATATCGGAGAGCGCATTTCTTGTGTAGGCCATTCGTCATGTACAGCTGGAATGGGAAGGGGGGTGGTAGATGGAGGTGCGCAGGGGAGCATTGGAGGGAGAGGCGAGAGAGGGGTAGAGGCTGGGGGAGTGATGAACAGTTGGCCTATCCCATCAAGGATGCCTTCTAACCTGTGCTACAAAGAGGGGCATCCATCACGCAGGCAGACGGCAGCGCTTTACACAAATGCACAGACGTAGAAACACACTGCTCACGAGCCGGGCTCACGCTTACAAAGGGCATGGTGAGCACCCAGCACGCTATTAGGACCCCCGAGAGATGTCTCACTGCACCATTTTTTAAGGTGCAGGTAGGGTGCGAGACTTTTCACCATCATCTTCATCAATCAATGTATTTCATATTATGACATGTTTGGGTTAGTGATTGTTGTTGGTTGTTTTTTTTTCCTACAGTTTCTCTTCAACATATTTTCACATTTCATTGCAAAAGCACACATTTGTTTTAAAGAAGCAAGCTAAGTACATGTCGTAAGAACGATGATGGTTTGAGTTGTCAAAGTGTCACATGTTCCAAATATGATGAACAGCTAATATGATCGCTGCTCTCCTGTTGGACTCATTTGTGATTCGGGGTGTGTGGAAGAGGTGGTTTGAGGGCAGCATACTGGGAAACCTCCACACTTTGTCTGTGCACACACGCTGGGGCATGTGTTCATGTCCGTGTGGGCACAATGTCTGCATTTGCTTTTTCAGTGCGTGTTTTTCATCCTCCATGTTTCCCACCATACTGCAGGGCAAGCATTTATCTGCACAGCCCTGACACCAGGCCAGCTGCATGTCAAATGAGCCGTGTGTGTGTGTGTGTGTGAAAACGTGTGTTTCACACTTGTGTGTGTCTGTGCGCGCAAACCAAAGCACGTTCATCTGTTCCCTCTATGGTCGGCCTGTTTACGATATCGGGACACAAGTGTCGCTCCCAGCTCGGCAGATGTTGCAGCTAATGCTGCTCGACTGTTCACTCTTAATCATCTGGGCACTCTTCAGACACCCTGCTGCTGTTGCCGCTGCTGCAGTTATGGATTAGTCTCTTCCAGCTATTGACTGCTGGTGAGGCTGAAGGCTGTGGAAAGGCTGATAAAAGACACCTGAGTGTGTGTGTGGTAGCCAAGGCCGGTGCTGTGGTTTTTATTGACTCCCTGGCCTAATCAAGAACCCTGAGCCGAGGGGAGAGCTTGTTAGCAGCCACATACAGCTTAGCTCACGATGTAGCGGTGAAGATGAGTGGATGGGTGGGGGGTTGTTTGTTTAAATGTCAACCAGAGTTCAATAAGATAAAATAAAGGGCAGGAAAGGAATCACACACAACTGCAAATGCAAGCACACGCGTTGTACATGCCTTCACTTCTGCTGTGACTCTCACACTTCCGGGTCTAACACTCATTAGAGTGAAGTTCCATCCATCCATCCATTTTCCTCCGCTTATCCGGGGTTGGGTCGCGGTGGCAACAGGCCAAGCAGGCTGACCAGACGTCGAAAGCCTTCTCCAAGTCCACAAAGCACATGTAGACTGGTTGGGCAAACTCCCAGAACCCCTCCAGTAGTCTTGCGAGGGTAAAGAGCTGGTCCACTGTTCCACGGCCGGGACGGAATCCGCATTGCTCCTCTTGTATCTGAGGTTCGACAAACGGTCGGAGCCTCCTTTCCAGCACCCTGGCATAAGCCTTCCCCGGGAGGCTGAGTAGTGTGATACCCCGGGAATTCGAGCACACTCTCCGGTCCCCCTTTTTGAAAATGGGAACCACCACCCCGGTCTGCCAGTCCATGGGCACTGATCCCGACCCCCATGCGACATTGAAGAGGCGTGTCAGCCAGGACAGCCCAACTATGTCCAGCGCTTTCAGCATCTCAGGGCGGATCTCATCCACCCCCCGCGCCTTGCCACCAAGGAGCTTTTTGACTACCTCAGCGGCCTCTGCCAGGGATATGGGTGAGCCTCCCCCTAGGTCCTCAGGCGCTGCCTCCTCTGCAGAGGACACGTTGGTCGGGTTTAGGAGTTCCTCAAAGTGCTCTTTCCACCGCCCGATGATGTCCCCTGTCCGGGTCAGCAGTCCCCCCCCCCCCTGCTGAGAACAGCCTGGGGTAAGCCCTGCTTTCCCTTCCTGAGCCGTCAGATGGTTTGCCAGAACCTCCTTGAGGCCAACCGAAAGTCCTTCTCCATGGCCTCCCCGAACTTCTCCCATGCCCGAGTTTTAGCATTCGCGACCACCGCAGCTGCAGCCCTTCTGGCCTGCCGGTACCTGTCAGCTGCTTCGGGAGACCCCTGGGACAAACCAGGCCTTGAAGGTCTCCTTCTTCAGCTTGACGGCTTCCCTCACCTCCGGTGTCCACCACCGGGTTCTCGGGTTGCCGTTATGACAGGCACCGATGACCTTCCGGCCACAGCTCCTAGCGGCTGCGTCCACAATAGAAGCTTTGAACATGGTCCATTCGGATTCCATGTCCCCAACCTCCCTCGGGATGTGAGAGAAGTTCTTCCGGAGGTGGGAGTTAAAGACCTCCCGGACAGGGTCCTCCGCCAGACGTTTCCAGTTCACCCTCACTACACGTTTGGGCTTGCCGGGTCTTTCCAACCAGTTCCCCTGCCATCTGATCCAACTCACCACCAGGTGGTGATCAGTTGTCAGCTCTGCTCCTCTCTTCATCCGAGTGTCCAAGACATACGGCCGCAAATCAAATGATACGATTACAAAGTCGATCATTGATCTCAGGCCTAAGGTGTTCTGGTACCAGGTACACTTATGAGCCACCTTATGTTCGAACATGGTGTTCGTTATGGCCAAACCATGGCAAGCACAGAAGTCCAACAAGGAGACACCATTCGGGTTCAGATCGGGCAAGCCGTTCCTCCCAATCACCCCCCGCCAGGTTTCTCCGTCATTGCCCACGTGAGCATTGAAGTCCCCCAGGAGAACTATGTAGTTGGTAGGTGGCACCCTTTCCAGGACCCCTCCCACCGACTCCAAGAAGGCCGGATAATCTGAACTGCTGTTTGGTGCGTAAGCACAAACCACAGTCAGAGCCTTGCTCCCCACAACCCGTAGGCTCATGGAGGCGACCCTCTCGTTCTCCGGGGAGAACTCCAACACAGCGGCGCTCAGCCGGGGTCTCGTGAGTATCCCCACTCCCGCCCGGCGCCTCTCACCCTAGGCAACTCCGGAAAAGGACAAAGTCCAACCTCTCTCCAGGAGCTTGGTTCCAGAGCCAGCGCTGTGTGTGGAGGTGAGTCCAACTATATCTAGCTGGTACCGCTCCACCTCCTGCACCAGCTCTGGCTCTTTCCCCGCTAGCGAGGTGACGTTCCACGTCCCTAGAGTTAGTCTATGCTGCCGGCGATCGGCTCGCCCAGGCCTCCCGCCTGACCCGCCGCCCGGTCTGCATTGCACCCGACCCCGATGCTTGTCCTTGCAGTTGGTGGGTCCACAGGGTGGCTGCTCCATGCTGTTTATTCGGGCTGAGCCCGACCGGGCCCCATGGGCGAAGGCCCGGCCACCAGACGCTCGCCGACGAGCTCCCCTCCTGGGTCTGGCTCCGGGAGGGTGCCCCGGTTTCCCTGGTCCGGGCGAGGTGGCTAAAGTCCGTGGGCTGCTTATCATTAGGGTCGTTTGAACCGCTCTTAGTCTGGGCTCTCCCCCGAGACCTGTTTGCCTTGGGAGACCCTACCAGGGGCTAATGCCCCGGACAACATAGATCCCAGGAACACTGAGCCACTCAAACTCCTCCACCACGTTAAGGTGTCGATTCGGGGAGGAGTAGAGTGAGTGAAGTTATGAAGCCACAAACAGTGCTCATTCAGACAAGAACCAGAGTTTGGCTTCAGACTCTGCTCTACTTCAATTCCACGTTAGGAATTCCCTGGAAACTAAAAATAGAGAGATACCCACACATAAGGAATGGAAGCTGGTTAGGTTGGTCCGCAGTCTGTAAATATTTAAATAAAAAGTTGTGACCACATCAGTTAGGCACTGTTATTCAATGACAGAAGCACATAGCAATTACGCACACCCTGGTGGGTCTGTGCTAACAGCTAACACAAAAATAGGATGTCCTGCTGTGTTATTGCTTGATTGGATGTGTTTGAATATACAGTATTTCCAATCTGATGGAAACCGAAGGTGTTAATCATGTATAATGAGTTTGAAATATAATTGATTGCATTGTTATTCTTAAGTAGGAACTCTGGCTGGTGGTGGTGAAGAGCGGATGAAAACTGGGGCGGGAGCAAAGTTGAGACGTTCACACAACATTTCCAAATGTTTGCGTTTCAAAAGACAAGCTTTTGAATACAACAATATATAAATTCACGGGGGACTGAAGAATTTTAGGAAAATGTGTTTATCACCAAATAAGCAGAGTTTTGTTAGTGACTATTCTTCAATAACAACACGTCTACTAAAACTGCAGCGAGGAAGTAACAACAACAACAACAGGGGACTTTTATTGTGAGGAAATTCATAAGAATTGAAATGTGTTCCTCCACTGTTCTACAGCCGCTCCTTTGACAACATGTATGCGATAACTCTCCGATGAGAAGTTTGGACACCATATATTGACACAGCTGAGTTCTGATCTGGCGTGTCTGATCACAAAAGTGTAACCACAGCCTTTGTTTTCTGCCAGCATATATGCACCTTGAACTCATAAGTAAAACATGATTAAATATACACATAAGGACAATCCATTTGGTATCTCAAAAAGAGGAAATGAGAGAAAAACAGAATAAAGAGACGACTCATGACTCACTTGTTGCATAGTACTGTCCTTTCAGAGTGACTCAGTGCACCAGCGTACGTTTAATCTTAATTAGATTATTTCTTCCTCAAGAAAAGTCTCAGAGAAATGTTCGTACAACTACGTCTCCAAACGTCTTTCCTCTTTTTCTCCCACTCAATCTCCAAACTGTTGTTAAACCGCAGCAGCCTGAGTCCTGTTGACACACATATTCCTATAGATGAATGCATCATGAGGAAGGGTACACAGAGAAACGACAGCCTGACTTAAGCATTATTCAAAATGGATGGGAGCATTACTTTTTATAATATCTGATATAGAGTTAATGAGGGAAATTAGAGCGAGGGGGGGAGGGGGGTGTAAAGACTGATTGTACAGGGGATGGGGAAGAAACTGCGGTGGTGCTTGGAGCCTTTGTTGCTATGGAGATCAGTGGAGAGGCGATTAGAAATGTGCAGATCGGGTTTGAATAGAGTGCATAATTGATTAAAATCATCTACAGTGTGGTTAGGGTGGTGTTATGGTGATGGTGAATATTAGAGTACATGTGACAACCTAAAGCTCATGTGTTTGGTAGTTTAGTGGAAGCTGTGATTTGGTGTTGAGTCTGTGACACATTAGTTTGCGTTGAACTGCTTTGTTTTTTTAAAACGGTGAGGAAATAAATGTCGTCCATTGGATATCCCCCCCCCCATTTAAATAGTTTTGTGGATCGGTTTACAGTGTTGTTGACCTTCATTTGCACAACATCCTGCTCTGGGGAATAGTTTTGAGCTGCACAGCTGGCACTTGGCACACTATGAGTGTTATAAAAAGTGTCTGCGTCCTGTAAAACATCTTTTTTCACGACTGTGTGAATCCGTTGTCCATATGTTCAATGTTAAGATAGCTTGAATGCCGTATTTTTATCATTAAAACAAATCAGACAACTATCTGGCATATGATTTTGAACATGTGCTACAGGTGGCAGAAGCATAGTGACACAAGGACCGTACACTGAACCCCACCGGCTAACTGAAAGTTACTGTGAATGCAGAACATATTTATAATATATATAAATGACAGTATTTATCTGCAAGATCTGGTTGCAGTGACAAAAACTGCACATAGAAATGATAGAAACAGAAATGATCCAGCGGATACAAGTTTATTTTAGTCAGGTTTTGTTCCCTTTATAATCGGCTTGTTTTCACTCGTTTGGTCCAACAGTCCCTTCAGACTAAACTAACTTTATCAAGACAGAGCTCCACTTCCTTCTCTAGGAGTCCACTGGTTTTTAATGTTGCTGCAAAATCCTGCTTTATTGTTAAGATGTTGCAAAAGCAAAATCCTGTGCATTGATTTGTCTTGGTTTCTATCAAAATGTATTCTGTATTTCAGGCCTCAAAGTACTGCGAGATGTTTTGTGCTGCAGTGACAGCTTAAGGAGGACACGATCCATACTGAACATGCTATTAGATTGGTTTGGTGTTTGTTAAATTGTTAGCCAAAAATTATTGATGCGTTTTAAAAGATTAAATTAATAGATTGCCCATATTAAACAAATTTGGACAATGCAGAAAACACATTTTATTATCATAAATGTACTCCTATATTTTAGGTACATTTGACTATTTTAATTATCATGAGATTATTTCTTTTTAGATCTAACCCACTCGTCCTCGGTGCTGTCCATGGTGCTGAAAGTGCTCGGTATACTAGACTACATTGGTGTGTCCCACTTTCATAAAGGGCCTATTTCTGTACTTCATTGACACCAACTACAAAAATGTGGCATACTGTGTCATTAGGACTAATGAACAGTAGGTGTGCTATGGGACCAGCTGTCATCCATGATTAAATCACATCCTTTACTCCACTTTAACAGTAGTCCACCTGGCACACATGACAATGACATACAAGCATGGGGGGAACACTTCTACTTAGTGTTTCTGCAACCAAATCCTCCTCAAGTTTCAATGAGGCAACAGGCTGCTCGATTACGGTAAAATATATCCCTATTATTTTATTCAATATTAAGGTCACAATTATTCAACACAATCTCTCATTGACTTCCAAACATCATGCATTTAAAAGAAAATGTGCATTATAAAGTTGATTGCATCAATCGTGTGCACTTTTAGAGCAAAATAGAGGCTAGCTTTTGTGATCACACAGTGGTTGTATAGATATAGATGGTGATGACGAGGCAGAAAAGTCACACCCACAAATCATGATAGATGAGACGGGGTCCATGTTTCAAGGGTGGGATGCAGACAGTTGCACCGGTAGTGGGGAGCTCCGTTCCTCCGCGCTGGGAGAGAGGGCACACTTATCTTGTTTTCATAATTGTTGGAAGCCCAAATCTTAATTACAATTGGAAATCAATGACTTCCACAGCCTTAACAACGCATGTATATACTGTGGTCCACGGAGAGCGTTTGATATGTTGTAGAAAGCCTTAATAAAGGCTGACTGGAACTGCAGAAAAGGTTTGTCAGTGTTCAGCAGCTGGTTTCTGACATCTCCATAGGATGTGACTACACAAGCTTCATGTGTGCTGTTGACTATTAATGACATAGTGAAGTCAAGTTCATGGCGAGTCCCCACAATCCAAAAATGTCTGCATTTAAAAGAAAGCCAAGACCAAACTAAGTGTTCCTCCACTTTCTTTATTGTTCTCTTGAGCTGCCTACTGATTGATGTACAAGTGCAGAGCCTTTCTTTCTGGGTTTATGTTCCTCCCCATCTCTTTTCATCTTCCTCTCTTTCACCACCATGCAGTTTTCCAGGGCTGTGATATTACCTGCCTCCCAGTCAGGACCCTGTCTCCATGGTGATTGGGTGTCCATGCCACTGCCTGGCACCGGCACTCCAGAGATTTGCTTTGTTTATTGGGCTTGCCTCCAAGCCTGCCACTTTGCAGGTGCCAATGCGTTGTACACTGGAAAACTGTTAAATCCGTGGCTGACACACAGTAGTGTTTGCTGCTCTGTGGTGAGTTGAACAGCTAACTTCTGAATGTGTTGGCCATTATAGTACACACACATTTGTAACAAACTTCCAGAATGCACTTTAGTTGTAAACCTAATAAAATGCAGACTGGGAAGAAGCCCTTAAGGTTGAGAGGAGAGAGGGAGCCAGGGAGCCAAGAAAACAAGTCAATACAAATAAGGAATAATGATAATACTACTTTTGCCACCATGGATATTGCTGCATGAGAGATGACCACATCGAGTGGGATTATGTTGTAATCTTTTCAACGGAGGTAGACACAGTTTCCATCGAGGTCCATACGGACCTTTTTCCTTGTTTTCCATTTCTTGAGGATGGTTTAGCTTTGGCATATTTAGAATCACGGGCAGTAATAGCATTCTGATGATATGTGACCTAGTAAGCAGAGTGAGGCGGATAATGGGATTAGGCAGTCGAGGAAGAGGGAGAGTGACTCAGTGATCCCATTCCAAAAGTGTTTAAATGTGTGTGCCATGCCAGGTGGTGTGAACATAGCGAGTCAGGCTATTTTATGTGTCATGTGAACATATTTCTGTCCCATTTGAAACATTTTTTTGCCCAGTGAAGTGAATTCTGTTGAGCATTGTATGCTGCGAGTTATAGGCTGGCATGTACAGTCGTGAAGAAGTTGTACATTTTGTCCCAGAAGATCTGAATGGAGTATTTTAGTCATCATTTATTACATTTTCCAGAAATTGTTTCATTATTGGGGGCTCCAACACCTGATGCTGTCATGGTGGATTTAGTGGGAGGATGAACTCAGATTGTTATGTTCCAACATGTTAATAAATGGGATGATAAGTGGTTTCAAGGTGCATGGTGCATGGTGTATGTACACTGCTGCTCTGCCCTATTCTGTTTTTGATGTAGAGCAACATAGCAGCAGCAGTCTAAACTTTCCGTTCAGCCTCTTTTCCTGTGCTGGGATTTAAGCAGACATGTTTATGTATTGGCTCTCTTAAACAAGATATAAAACACTTCTGGCATTGTATGTTTGTATTTTGTGCAACCTAAGTTTGAAAGGTCTGTTTCAAATCCCTTTAGAGAAACCAAAGGAAAAGCGTGAACACTCCAAACTCTGTTTGCTGTGAATACAGCATTATAATTTAAGTCTGGGTGATGCTTTTATCCAGATGTCCTTGCAATAAATGGGTCAATGATATTATGAGCGTTGATCAAAGAGTCATTGTAGAGGACACTTTGATAATAGTCATGGTGGGATTACAATGTTTAATGAATAATAAAATAGTTATCTCATCTTAGATCATACTTCTCTTTCTTAAATCATAAAGCTCAATGGACAACATACTTGGACCCGGAGCAGGAGAGCTACTCCGGCTGCTACTCGCAGGAGAGCGGGTGTTGCCATCTTCACCACATGGGAGCTTTTCAAAAACGTAGATATTGTTGTCTGCTTTTCAGGTGGTTGACGTGACATATTTTCCGACGCCTGCTCTCTGTCCGCTGGTGGGAGTGTGCTCACCTGTGTGTGCGCGCACGTGTCTGTGTGTGTGTGTGTGTGCGTGCACGTGTCTGTGTGTGTGTGTGCGCGCACCTGTTTGTGTGTGTGTGTGCGCATCTGTGCCCCCTTAATATAATGGTAGGGGAAACACTGTGTACTACAAAGCTGCTGACCGCTCTCCTACCAGTGAGCTAGTCTCCTAGCGGCAGGGAGTGAGGCTGAGAGACCCCGGGGTGCACTAGCTAACTTAAAATCCAGCAAATATGCATACGTAGGCATACATATTCTGAGATAAGTTCAGCTCAGTGAATGTGGGAAGTGAGGAACTGAACCCCTCAAACCAGTATCATTGCATTGTCATGTCCTCCGAAGCAAGTGCTGTTCATAAAGAAAATAACAGCAAGTGGATTCATTCCCATTGTGGTTGTAGCAGAGATTGTGATGAACAAATGCCTATCTTATATATCACACTACCATGTTGATCTAATGTAATGCACAGTAACATTTTACCAAACATGGACAATATGCTGGCAGTTTAATGAAAGCAATGGAAGTTCTTTCTGTGCTGAATGCGTCCCTAATAAGGACATAACAACATCTTGACAACAGCAATGACACAGATTACTACCACACTGTAGAGAAAAGGGTGTGCTTGATATATACTCCATGACAGTCCTATTCATGTCCTCATTAACATGCACAGAGTGGCTTTGTGTGTTGAAGCAAACACAGTTTCCTTCCTCTGCCTCACACTTGGAGCGAGGCACTTTGAATTCCTCTGTTGTCTTTTTTCCCCACTGTCTGTCCATTTCAGGGTCTCACCCGTGTCAATGCGTTTCTCTCTCTCCACACAGACACTTGTGTGTGTCATGTGTCATTTGCTTCAGCTTCATAAGGTGAGATGGATAGATAAAAGAGCAGACAGTTGTACTCTCATTAGAATTACAGTTTCATTTGTTACATTAATGAGGATGACCTCGGTCTCTGTGACTGTCCCATCTGTTACATGTCTGTCTCCCTCTCTTCCTTTTTAACTTCTCCTTTGTGTACTCACTCTGTGACTACTGCCACTCTCTGGTTGTTTATCAAATGCAACCTTTCTGGTTACCTTCAGCGCTAAGTGTGGCTGGTTGGATTTGTTGACTTTGAAAACGTTTAATGAACAGAAACATTTGAAATGTTTCCATTTATTTAAATTAAACAACATGTGGGATCTCTAAGAGAGAATTGCAATAGGTTAGTTCCAGATTTTAAAATGTTAAGGGTTGCTTTGACATCACATTAGGGTCAGTTGGTCTTTATTTTAACTAAAATCCTTATAAAACCAGGTTTACAGGTGAATCTATCATGAAAATTATTTTTAATTTGAGCTGAAACACGCGTACAATTGAAACATTTGCTGCTAACTTTAATGCAATTCAGCAAAAAACTGCACTTAGTCAAAATGAACTAAATCTTTCTTTTTCTTTCTTTTCTAAATCACTTGAAATCCTTTTCTTAAGGGTGAAACAAACAAGGAAAACATGGCATTGGTGTATGCATAGTGTGTTGTGACAGTGTGTTGAAAGGTGTGGGATATTCCCACCTTTTACACATACAATTGTATTTGTCCCCTGTAATGCACAATATGAGGCTGGATTGCTACCAAATGGTTTAAAGGCATTCCTGCATCATCTACGGAGCTCTCTTATGCAATATTCCCATGGCTGTTTCAAGCTGTAAAACATTTTACTGAAGCCCAATCCCCAATGTCCCAATCGGTCAAGGTTATAGATTCAGTTGACCTACATCTCCAATAAACAGGGTTTTGTGTGGGCTAAATAAAACATATTAAAAGGAAATGGAATAAAAAGTTGAAGGGCCTCCTCCAAGGTCAGTCTGCTCAGAAAGGTCATTGGCCAATGCTCTGTCCTTTCACCATTTCATGACAATAGTGCCAGTAGTTTCTTTCTGTAATGCTGGTGACAAAGAGACAAACAAACAAACTAAGATGAAAATATAACCACCTTGGTAGAGGTAGCCATGTCACCTTAACACAGGGATGTGTTGTTACATGTACAAGAAGTAACACACTCACATTTTAGCGGTCTCACTAAATGTTATCATTACATCAACACTATCGCTGATTTCATAATCACCAATAGCTGAGCTGTTATTACATTCATTATCAGCATCCTACTCATTATTTGAATATTATTGACACTAACATGCACGCATTAACCTTCAAGTCTGTACGCTTCAAGATCGGATCTTGCTCGCATTGGTATCCAATCAGCCAGAGCATGTGGGCACAATCCGGACAATTTATCAAACTTAGGCCACACATCATATCCCCACGCGCACACACACACACACACACACACACACACACACACACACACACACAC
>NW_022280041.1:11369814-11450813 GCF_004355925.1 Anarrhichthys ocellatus
CACACACACACACACACACACACACACACACACACACACACACACACGAGAGTTCCTTGCTCGAGCGGGCAATAGTAAAAGCAAGAGAGGAGGCAAACCGGGGCTGATGCACAGCTGAGACCCGCCGTCTGAGACCTGTTAAGTTCCTGCTGATGGAAACCCAACATTTTCCTGATCTTGCTGCTTCAAAATAATACCTTTTAAATATCTCTCTTTCTCTCTCTTTTTCTCACTCACTCACTCCCTCCCTCCCTCTCTCCTCCTGCATCGTCTCAGTGTGCAATAAGCCACCGCAGCACCTCATTCTGCATTTTGCAGCTCCACTCGCTTCATACTGTGACGTGCTCAGGTTGTTATTGGTAAAAGGTAGTATGTGCAGAGGGTGGTGGATTGTAGGCAGATAGTGATGGTGGTGTTGGGGATGGAGTGTGTGTGTGTGTGTGGGGTGGGGGGGGGGGGTCCTCCTCCTCCATAAATCAAGTGTGTCAAATTACAAGATTGTATTACATGATTAGCATCTACATAATGAGAGGAGTTCATTAGCCTGCTTTATTAGCTGTGATTGGGCTTTCCGGATGCCGTGCTAGAAAAAAAACTTTCAGAGTTTGGGTGCATATTTGTTTATTGAGGTGATGGGTTTTGCAACTGCATCTCAAGGGTGCCTGTGTTTTGTGGTTGTTGGTGTTTATTCGGTGAGGGAAATATGTTTTAATGCAGAAAGATAAATCATGTGAATACATGTACAGAACATATTTGCATGTAAAGGTTTGAGTGCATACAAAGACACTTGGACGTGTGGGCATGTTCCTTCCCCCAACACACGCCCACACCTCCCTTCAGCGAAGCATCTGCTCAGTTCGGAGTGTGAACTCACCTGCCCAGCATGCCAGCTCAGTCCACTGTCACTAAATCCATTTAGTCCATATGGCTCGGCCACGTCTCTTCGCCATCGCCTGCAGCGTGTGTGCGCTTGGCTTTCCTCGTACCCGACTACGCTTTGAAATCTTATTCAGAGGGTCAACCTCTCCAAAATCTCCCATATTTTTCACATCTGTTTTCATACTCTTTCAATTTGCATGTGCTTTTGCTGCATATATGCTGTACCATTCTGAGTTTGAACAAACTTTTCTAAGAATTACTTTTAGATGGCATGTTGCATATGGTGTATATTTACCCCATGTCTCATCAACACATCATGTGATCAACCTCTACCCCTCTTTGTGGACGCCGGCATCCTTGGCCAACTTGGCTGTCTTTCAGAGGCTCAGATTTAAAGCTAGAGTAATGTTATCATATCAAACCAGAAAGCCGAGGGAAATCCTTATTTCAATCATGTCGTGCTAGCTTGTCGTGAAGGAGGTTAAATAGCGCTCCAAAGTTAGGCCATATTGTGGCGAGGTAAAAACCTGCATGGCCCATAGACTGGATATTAGAAGTAGACGTAGTCACCATGAGGTCACCCATTGGGTTGTGGTCTGCCGTTTCAAAGCCCTGAGTTTGGCATTGAACATGACATTTGCCATCTTGGTTTTTAGCCCAAGGGATCTTAGCTGTTTGCAACCAAAAGTGACACATGGAGGCTGGAGCTAAGTACAACTGAAAGCTGAATAAGACATTTTTAGGTGACCAACTATATTACACAGTTAAAGTTGTAAGATGAAAACACACACAACTTCTTTGACCTCTCACCTCAAGATGTGAATGAAAAATTGGTTCTATTGGGGCAAAGCAGTGCGTGCATGTATTGTTTTCTCCTAATCTATAAATGATTTCTGCATACTCAAATGCCTAAACAGTGTTGGACTTGCATAACATTTGACTTAACTGGGAAACTGAGTCTCTTGTGGATCCACTGAGTCTAGGGCTTTCAGAGGATGTATGGCGTTCCTATGTGTATTGACAATGAAGGGTTTCTGAGCAGTTAACAGAAGCTCTTGCCATCCAATTACAGGAAATTGCAGTTCTTGCAGAAACCTTCCAATGTCAAAAGTTTTAGATACCAAATCACAACGTGGTCCGGAAGGTTCTGGTATTATGGAGGGATTTTTGATAATTATTATAAAATAGTGTTCTGTTGACAGGTCATTTTTACTACAGTATTCTCAATGCATTTGCTCCTGATTATCCACTTACTGTATGTCCTTAACATGGATCCAACCCTGATTAGTATAATCTACAGTCCTGCTGCGGGGAGTAGTCCACTCAAATCCATCTTTTATCCCATTGGGATACACTGGGGTTCTCTGGGTATACAAAATTACAGAAAAAAATAAAAAGTATGTATTACTCTTATCTGTGGGGAAAACCTCATATTATGTTTCATTTAGCGCTGAGAGTTGTATTTTTACTCGCTACCACAGCACTGTGGTTTAAAGATAAAGAAAACAAAGTTTCATATTTACTGACACAACACAGAAGTGAAGTACACAGCCACCAACACACAACCACATACACACAGCCACATACACACAGCCACATACACACAGCCACATACACACAGCCACAAACACACAACCACATACACACAGCCACAAACACACAACCACATACACACAGCCACAAACACACAGCCACAAACACACAGCCACAAACACACAGCCACATACACACAGCCACAAACACAGCCACAAACACACAGATTCCCTGAGTGCTCTTTGGCCCTTTTCTCCCCTTGGTTTTCGTCTCTCTCTTGGCCTGTCAACATATCGTAAGAGTAGGACGAGGATGTGAAGTGGTAAGTGGCAAGGCATGACCCTTCCTTTCCCTTGCACACAAACACACACACATACACACAGTGTCTGCTTGTATCTTGCCCGACCTATCCCAGTGGTATTGAGGTGCTATCTCTCTCTAACCTGTCAAGGTTGTCAGGTACTGATGGATGGCAAACAGATAGGGTGGAGGGAGAGACAGGATCAGCAGGACATAAACAATGCTTCCCTCTGCAGCCTGGCTGGTGATGGTGGAATCCTCACCTAGGGGCCGTCTTTGAAAACTTTGCTAGGTCTGTGTTTTTAAGCCTGTTCCGACATTTCAGAGTGGCATTGTAGTTCTGATTTAGAGTGACTCAAATTGATTCATCACAACCGGTCTTGGACAGATAACAGGTTTTTATATATTTGTGATGACTTTGGCTTTACAGTGCCAGTTGGCAATATCTTGTGTCTGTTTCCATGCCAAAGCAAAATAAATATAATTCCACATCCTACTTAGACACCTGTATGTCTGTATGCAGAACCCTGGGTTTGTACCTTCTGCTTCATATATGTCAAGAATATCTCAGACAACCAAGCACCATTTCTGGCGATGAGCTACTCCCGGAGGACGCACACTATATATTTGAAATGTAATTATGTGGTGATTAGGGAAGTGTGTATGCAGATGTGGCAATTCATGGTCAACTTAGTCCTAATGGCCGGCAACCGAGCCATTCCATTCCCACACACACACCAAGGCCCTGGTACATGATTACAATAAGCGGGGCTTGGAGGTACGGAGGTTGAGGCGATGAGTACATGGCCCTGTCCAAGGAGAGGGCAGTGTCTGCATTCTGACTGTGACTGATCTCCTAACTGATACTGTCTATCTGAGTCAGGGTTAATGCTAAAGCTTTGAAGCTAATGAAAGTTTCACAGATGGCTGTTTTAGAAGGGAAGTGAAGCCACTTCAGCCATGTTATCACAGCTACTGTTTACTGCAATATCACAGGTACTCAAGTAGCCGTTAGTGGGTGGAAAAGGATTAGTTTTTCAGTTTACCTGAGATATGTGAAACCTGAAAACAAAAGAAACCCATTCGCCCTCAAAACAGCCTGTAGCTTGAGAGCTTCAAGGTCACATGCCGGGTATCACACAAGGACCAATTCAGCTTGCTGAAAGGGCGCCGGCCTTGCTCGGATTGTTTTCCTGTGGACATAATTAACTACGAATAGAGATTAGGATTATTTCATTTAGGTAATCTGGCCCAGGAGTCCCCAGCCAGCAGTGTTTGGGAGAGATAGAGGAGGATAAATTGGTAATGTCTTATAATGAGCAGCTACAACAGCCGCGCCTTGGCCCCAACCAGACAAACAAGCACGCAGTCGCCCCATTGCCTTCTCCATCCATTGTGTCAGCGCCCAGAATGGGAAATCATTTTTCCATTTATTTTTTAATCATTTTCTCAATTTCCCCCTCCCTACCATTCGTGCCGAAAGTAATTTAATCTGTGGGCCACTTCAAAAGACATATTTGTATGCACATGCCCACTAACACACATTGCACATTCACACACACACACACACACACACACACACACACTTCTCTCATTTCCATGAGGTTACTGTGTCATTTTGGGGATACTTTTTGTCAAAGTATCGTCTCATACTTATGTAGTACAGCTATGCGTTATCCCTAGATGGCAGTCAGTGGCGTGATGAGGAAACAAGCTGAAAAGAAATCTGAAGAATTGCATATCTGGGAATCATCATCTTGAAAAATGTTCAACCTCAAATTTGCCAGATGGCTTCACCCAAAAAACAGTTTGAATAAAAGCATGCTGGTTAAAAAACGACTTTGTATCAAGCCTTTTTCATGACGCCATAGTTGACTCTTTGCAGTGCTCACAGGCTTATTAGCAGTTTGCTTGCATTCAAAGCACAGCGGCAAATCCCATTCAAAAGTAGGTTCTCTCTCCATAGCAATCATGCTGGAGAGTTGTCTCTCTGCCTGCTACCAAACACTGGTTTGCTTGCAATTGTATGGGCTGTGAATATTTTTGTTTACCCTATTTGTACCGGTGGTAACGGTATAGGAAGCACAATAACAACAATGAGCAGTGCCCCTGTGATTTTCTAAATGTATCTATGTAGCAGACTTCCAGAGGCTTAATAATTTCTGCTGACAAATAATAAAGGAGAGGTGGCGGATTGTGGGGAGCTGGCCCATAAATATTTAAGTACTGAGGGATTATTACAGAGTTGGCTTTTATACGAAGCCGCGACTCTGACTCTAGTGGCTTGGAGGGATTGTGAATGTGTGTGGTGGCGCACTTCATACATTTTGCCAACTTATTTGTGATGATCATTCTGTTTATTCTTTTTTATGATCTCCTCAGACATCTTACGGCTGCACATCAAGACCCTACCTGTCTGCGTGATGTGTTTATGTGCTCTCCAGCAGACCCTTTTAGTTGTTGACGGAATTTCTTCACAACTTTGATCCCAAAGAGCATCATAGGATGTCAATGTGGCAACTGCTTTTTTGTCACAACAATAATAATTTACCACCCTGGGGGGGTCTCACAGAGAGCAATTTAGATCTCAATTTAGAGAGTATCAGACTGTAAGACTGGCAGAATAAGAACCAAAGAGAGAGCATGCAGAGTGTATGAGATCAGGTTATTGTAAACGAGGAATCCCAGCATTCCCTCTGCAGTCTCCTTTCTCATTCAGCCCACTGACCCTCAGCCACTCCCCAGTGGTGCACACCAGCTCTCGCCTTCCTCTTGGCTTCTATTGGTTGGTGGATGAGGAAAAATGACTGTGACATTAGCTATCGATTCCACATTAATGCATCGGGCTCCAACGCTGCCCCAGACACATTGATTTCTATTTTGGTTGTCACTGGAGAGCACAAAAAAAGTGAGGACTGCTCGGCTTTGAAAAATGGATGGGGTGTCGTTTTTTAAATTGCTACCTGCTCACAACTTGGTGTTCTCCCAGAGCTGGAGGCATCCCGCATGGCCAGACTTTATGTAAGCATGCAAGTGTGGAGTGATTCTTTATTTTCTGATGAAGATGTCAACCACCTCCATTATGAAGAGCATGACGAGTTTATTTGTTGACAATTTATAATAAAATGCTTCCCTCCATGAGACATAAATCAGACTAGGCTCCTGAGTCTGATTTTGAACAACACACAATGACGTGCCATATTTCCGCTGTGAAAAGCTTTTTGCATATGTTGACATAATTAGCCAACGCTATACAAATGAGTTGTGTAGCTGCTGCGGTAGTGTCACGGTCTTTGTTCAGCATCTGGCTGCTGGTGTCCAGGGAGGCCTGCACGCGGGATAATGGGGATGATGGCAGGTGGCAGTTTGTGTTGGGCATCTGCAGGCCTTTTTCTCTCTGATGGTCGGTGGAAGCACGGTCATGCCAGGACGGACACACGAGGGAACGCCAGGCAGCGGCGTCCAGCTCTGCCAGCCTGTCACTTGGTCAGCTCATTGGTTGGTTGGTGAGCTGGTGATTTGGCAGAGTCTAAACACCACGGGGTAAAGTCAAGAGTGTAAGTAGCTAATTACATTTTCTATGGTTTTTAATATTTTGGGTAGAATTTGGGATTTCACTTGTAATGTACTGAGTGAGCGGTGCAGCCTACTTCAATTGGAATGACATTGATTACAGTGAAGATATGTAACATTTTGATTACTTGACAAAAACAGAGGTATTTATAGTAAAAGGTCAGTTAATGTATAATGTGCATCTGATTTTAGAGTATTGGTAGGTATAATCATACTCACAGTGGTAATGCTCATCCACCTTGCTGAATTGTCCATGAGTAGAAGCCCTGTGGGACTGTATTTCAGCCTTAACAAACTGGGCTCCGTTGGTTAGGAAGTCCAGTTGAAGAGGGAGGTATCGATGCCAGGGTCAGCCTCTCAAAGTACTCCATGATGGCGGGGGGTGAGTGCAGCAGTGCAGAAGTCCTTTAGGCCTGCTGCAGTGGAGTGTTTAGGCACCGGCACGGTGGAGGCGGTATTAAAGCACACGGGGACAGATGCTTGGGCCAGTGACAGGTCGAAGATGTAAGTCAGGACCGGGGTTGGCTGTCCTGAGGCCACGTCTAAGGATTCCATCAGGGCCAGCAGCCTTATGTGCATTAATACCGGGCTGGCGCTGTGCAGGAGCAGGTAGGTGGGTTTTGAGTCCATGTTGGCCTGGATGCCTTGACACATATGTCAGGGGTCAGAGGTGTTTTTCAATTGCTCCTCAATCCATAACTTGTCTCTGTTCCTGGACACTCCACGTGCCTTTCAGCAGTTTGGCGGACCACGACTTCTGCTTTAGCTGTCAGCTATCTGATTTAGCTACCCTTGCATGTTTCTTCTGTTTTATATCCAAATAGACTTACACTTAGCGGCACTAAACGTCTCCGCACTCACTGAGTAACCATCTTCTAGCAGCATTGGTTATTTTTATTTGGTATGAATATTTATATAAACCGTTTTGCTGGCTGTAAACCACAGCCAGCGGCAGAAATGCAGCTGCTATATATGAGCTGATCACTACGTGCATCTGATTTGTATGACTCTGTGGCAGCGTCCTTGCGTACGTACGTCCGCTATATGCTTAAAAATGCAATAATTCAGGAACATCTTCAGGGAATTTTTTTTATATTTTGCACAAATGTGCAAGGATGAACTCATACGATTTTGGTGGTCAAAGGTCAAGGTCCCTGTGACCTCATGTCCGGCCCTTTCTCATGATATCTCGGGAACGCCTCTAAATTCAGCAGAAACGTTCACATGGACTCACGGCTGAACTGAATAGACTTTGGTGGAGGTTATAACTCAAGAATCCAAATGCTAATTATGACAATTTCACACAAATGTCTAATAGGAAAACATGATGAAATATTGACATTTTGGACAGACATAGATATAAACTGCAACTTGACGGAGGCATACAACCATGAAGAGGAAATTCTAGATCTGTATGTAGCCACAGTAATAGATAATTGCACATGTTATGGCTGACCTACATGGAGCTGTGACAGATTAAGTGAATACATCCCATCATTTACGATAAATATTGATCGGTTCAATGGTTTGAACTGATTATATTTGAGTTGAAATTCTACTCTTGCTTGGCTTTTGATTTTAAAATAAATGCTACTGTACATCTCGAAAGTGATGAGATGATGCGAGCTTTTGCCCGGCCGTCAGTGTTTCAAAAGTACAGTTTTGAAGCCCCAGGCCAGAGGTGACATTGTATTTGTGCATGCGAGCTTGTGTGTGTGTGTGTGTGTGCGTATAAGGGAGTGTGTGGACAGAATTAAGAGATTGATGACTAAAGCTTACTCACAAAGCCTCCCTCGGTCATCCTTCAGTCATCCCTTTTCCTAAAGCTGCTCTGCCAGTCAATCATGTCAAGACTGCTGAGTGTCAGATGTTAGTTGAGCACTTATGACCGACATGTACATGCATGTCTGTCTTTCTTTTATAAGAAAGAACATAATTCATATACGTAACAAGATCTAGAATTGACATTGTAAAGTGTTACACAAAGAAATGTCTTCAATACTAATTTGTTTCAAAAGCAGTTTGGAATAATCTGCCAAAGTCATTTTCACTCATCATCAATTTGCATATGTCTCAAAGCTTTAAAGGGATAGTTTGGGTCTTTTGAAGATGGCCTGTATGAGCTACTTATCCATAGTCAGTGCATTGTTAGTGAAAGAGACAGCATGTATCCCCATCCCCATCCCCATCCACGGTGCTCCAGTGCTGCTACTTCTGTCTGTTTCTCCAAACCAGGTCATACACACACACTTTACCTCACCCTTTCCTGCAGTCCCCTGACTGACAACAGGTTTTTGAATCTTCCTCTCCTCTCTTGCATAACAATTTAGTACAAATATAGCTGTATAAAGCTCTGTTTGCAGTCTCTGGATTACAATCATTACAGCTCTCTGATTTACCGAGCATAATGGGACATTATGTGCAATAAAGGGGTATTACTTGTAATATTATGGACATAATCTTGAACATTCTGAATTAATCAGACAAACCTACCTGTACTTCAAATGTCATACATAGCTGTATATAGCCACTTCTCATGCATACCCCAGAACAATCAGGTTGGTGTTCAAGTAATCAAGTTCTATCTTGTCAGTGCTTCCCCTGCTGAGTATATTGTAACTGTCCAATGTGTGACATAGAATAAACTCAATCCCTCCATCTACATACAGTCATTGTCAAGCAGCGGGCTCCATCCCTGAAGATGCTGCTGTTTTTCTGCACTGAGAGCTCACTGGCTGTGATTTTTATTTTTGATCTGCGTGATGAAACAGGCGTGTGGTTTTTACGGATGATTTCATTTCACACGGTTGTATTTGCCTTCAGGGTTGACACAGCACACGCAGGACGATACACACAGACTTACTGTTAGACCAATGTGAAAAGAAGAGTCCATGGTATCAGAATGTAGTGCTACTGTAATGCTCATGCACATTCACACGTGCACACAGACAGTTTAGCAGCATGCCCATGTTAATCATACTGGACATATGGCAGCTCAGTTGGCCTGTGGGGAACAAAAGCCACTTTAGAGCTTTCAGAAACCTGGTGGGGAAATGTTTGTACCTGAGAACGTTTGTACATCTCCCACCATCCTCCCATCTTAACACCATCAGTTCTCCTTTCATCCCTAACTCGAGGGAGCTGAATGTGATCATGTGCTGAATCTATTTACTGTCTAATATGTGGAGAACGTATGGTTTTGGTGCTTTTAAGCTCGACTGATGAGAAGTTTGTGCACAATAAGTTCATTGGATGGTATGATGATGTGAAGAGAAATAAAGAGCGTAGAAAACGGGAGAGGAAGGCGTAAATACAAGACTGCCACATCGAGATGGAAGTATCTGTGTGTGTGTTTTTCTGGCAAAGAGAAAGGAAGGCGTGGGAGGAGAGAAAATGTCACTCGGGAAAATGCTCTGTATATTCAGCAAGAGAGAGGGAGATAAGTTGGAGAGGATGGAGAGGGAGATATAGAGCAAGAGGGATGGTGATTTTGATGATGGCGATGCATCACCGGCACAGTTGATAAAGAGCGAAAGAGAGAAATGGACGAGGGGGAAAAAGAAGGAAGAGAGGAAATGTCCACACAATTACTGTGGCTGCCAGAAAGACGCTCATCAAATGGCACTTGGCACAGCAGGCCTCTGCTCCATGCAGCTGGTGGAGGAGGGAGAGAATGAGCTTTGACAGCAGGGAGAAGAGATGGGAGGGAGGGAGGGAGTAAGGAGAGGTTGCAGGGATTCATGGGGAACCAGCTTGGAGGGATTGGAAACACGGGGCATCTTGTGTACAGGGCAGTGGGGGAATGGGACACAAAATCAGAGGTGTCAATCCTTGTGAATATGGAGAGAGGGTGGAGAAAAAGATGGAGGGATGCTGGCATGACAAATGGAGGGAGATTTGATGTGCCATAGAGAGTGAGTGGGAGGGTGTGGGGGTGGGGAGATGTTATGCCACAGGACACGTCTCCTCTCTTCGATGGGCTACTACAGTAGATATAGCAGCAGCATTTACTCTCATATGCCTCTTTTCTAAAATAATGCACTTGAGATGCTGTACTTGTATTCACACAGGGTTCATGTTGAAGTCTTTTGATATGAAAACTGTAAGAAACAGAAAAAGAACAAACATTTTGTGTACAATTGCATTCATTTTCCCTACTATTGAAGTACAGTTGCTAAGGCGCCCCAACTGTCAATTTCCCAGTCAGTGATTGAGTGGGTGCTGGTACAGTGTTAGCACTGCAGATGCTTGGTGAGTGTGAATGTGTGTGTTTATCTGCCTGGCGGAGTCAATCGCGAGAGCAGAGTGTAATAGGATGAAGAGAAGGCCTGGGCAATCAAAGCAGGGGGAGAATCTTTGCTGGCACTCAGCGGCAACGAGATGGCCAGTCAATGCTAATTTCAATAACTCTTTAATTATTAGTGTCAGAGCTCCTTTGGATCATTTTTGCGCTGTGTGAGAGAGAGAGAGAGGAGCGGCAGTGAGATAGGCATTCTCAGTACTAAAGTAATAATGAAAAATGAATGACGGGATATACAGGAGGGGAGAGCATGCTGGAGATGAGAGAAGAGGAGAAGGATGTAACCGTGATGGAAATCTCTCCTCTGTAATATTGATGCTGAGGATTTGGTTTTAAAAGGGAACTGTGGACAGTACTGAGGGAAAAGATATGGGAGGTTAACATATTTCACATTTACTTCTCTGCCTGCATCTCATCTCAACTCCCATATGAACTCTTTCCTCTGTTAATATTGCCCTCCTCTTCTGTCAGTCTCATAGACCCCTCCCCTGTTCTGGGGAATACCTCACATCAGGACTCCGCCTCTTCTCCTTCCTCCCTCTTCCTCTGCTGTGTTTGGATCACACTCCACACAGAGCTGTAGCCTACCGTCCATTCATATCTCACAACTGCATGTTACTTTCTATCCTCTTCCCATTACATTTTCTCAAATGCTAGCATCAGGGTTTGGACAGGTTTTAATACCACTAAAATCAATGGAGTGTGGCAAGTCCTTTGTACTTTCACACAAACACCAATGAATTGAATATATCAAATAAACCTGCTCCTATCATGGTTTCCTCCCTTTCTTTTTCTTCCTATCCCCTCCTTTCACATAGAACAAGAAACACCACAGGAGACAATCCCCACTTGTTCCATCTTTTCCAAGTGAAAAGACTAGCGTGTTAGCATGCTGTGGAGCAGCAGATGCTAACTTCACTGAGTGGGAATTGTCTAACCAACGCTGCCAGCCCAGTCTTTGTTGTTAGTGTGCATTTGTTTCCAAATAAGAGTTTTATTGTGCATCTTCAGACATTATACGAAACAGACATTTGACGCAACATTCAACCATTTTTCTTCCTTTCGTAGGCTAAACATTCAGTATTAGACAAAGCTGCAGCGATTAGTCAAGTAAACAATATGTCAATTGACTAAAAAATAATTGCCAACTATTTCAACAATCAAACATTGTTAAAGTAATTCTTCATGCACAAACGTTGGACATTTCTGTGTTCAGCCTCTTACATGGAGATGTCCTGCTTGTATGTTTATATCATAATCGGCTGAATCTTTGGACTGAAACAACAAAACATTTAAAAACATCACCTTGGACTTTGAAACTGGTATGGCCATTTTTCATTATTTTCTGACATTTTATAGACCAAATGATTAATTGATGAATGGAGAAAAGAATTGGCAGATCAGTCGATGATGAAGACAATTGCCAGTTGCAGCCCTGTTGTACAATCCTTCTCAGGAGGGAGAAAGAACCTACGATTTAAACGGTGGTTGCAGAATAGGTTAGGAATATCAATACAAATACAACAAAGTATAAATAAAAGAAGGGGACTTACGGACAGTGTATCAATGGTCCTTCAGACCCTCATCAAAGTCTTTTAATAGGTAGGTTGCCCCTTCCATGTTCTGCAGGTCCATTTATTCCTCCAGCCACGGATTATTTGAGAAACGGGCTAATTTATGCTCCTTCAAGTTTAAAATAATCATAATTTTGGTTGATAACCAAGCCAATGTCCAGAGCCGGTGAACAGTGACTTTAATGTTATCGACTGGTTTTCGGCCCAGCAGGCATGCCGTGGACATACTGGGAAATTAACATTAAAGAGCTCTGACATTAGGGACATTACCTCTGACCAGAGTGCAGGACTGGCCCAAAGCAGGTGGAGTAATGAACCTCGTTTGCCACAGTCGTGCCAGCATAAATCTTGGTGTTTGTCCTCCATTTCCTTCGCTGTTCACTTGCATTTTTTGTGGTGATTTATGTAAAAGTTATATTCATTTCAGCTGGGTTTTTTTTCTTCTCTCGAGTAAAAACTAGAATCATTTATAACACACATTGTGCATGGATGCCATGAAGAGTATCTGCTGCAACAAAGACATCTTTTGCATATGTGACCAACATAAATAAGAAACGTGCATAATTCAGGCTTCATTTAGGAGTATGATAGTGGTAGTTTTCTTCATTTAACCACCCACATCAATATCCAGTATTTTCTGAACTCTAAATGAGCCAAACATCCTCTTACAACTGAAACACGTACTTTAACACCATAATGAAAGAGTAAGAATTGTATTGCAGGCTCCTTGAACAAAACAGCTGCACAAAACCTATTTAATTGGAGTAACAAGATAATTATAATGTCTTTCTCCCAGTCCTGGGTTGGCTGCATGCATCTTTTTCTTTCTTTCCTGAGCTGTTTAGGAGAATAATGCATGTGTTATGTGTGGCCAAAAGCCAGTGAATCCACGAGTATACCCTGGTAGTTTGACCAACAACCCTTCTTTTCTGTGAAATATTCCTTTACAAATCCAGTTATGATACGGATGTACTTGTCAGCTCTTTTATGCACATGCTTTTGTTTTGGATGGATGCACCCCTCTTTTGGAAAGTGGTTTGCTCCTTTGTGAAATGGATCTTGACTAGTGTAGTGCCAAGCACCCCAAAATAATTGCTCCTGAATGACTTGTCCTTGCTAAATATATCACAGCATCAAAATCGTATCTTACTAGCTGGACTAACAGCCAGTGTGTCTTCCACATACTCTCACAACATGTCATGTCTTTATCTCCATGTTGTTAGTATGGAACCTTTAGTAGCTAACAGGAAGGACAGTCCCAAAACCATCATAATGAACATAAACTACAAACATGGTTACTGTTAGTACTCAGCTGTCGAGCTAGCAGCTTGTGGAGGACTGCAGTGACATGAGCGGGCAGAGTGCACGCAGGTAGCTAGACAGGAAGTTGGGCCGGCAAAATCATTGCCCATCTGTCTGTCCGTCCAAATGGTTGGCGGAGGCATGCAACTGCAAGGCGGTGATTCTAGTTTTATAATGTTTTGTTGACTATGTATGCAATTTTTTCTATTTTGTTATGCATAACCTGAATCTTAATGGAAAAAAAAATCCAGTTATGAACATACTTCTAAATAAGTGGTCACTGCAAACACACTTGTTTTTTTTTCTCATAAATATCACATGAAAATTCTCATATTGCACAGCAATAGAGTGTCGCTGTTTCTTCCCCGTTAACAATGTCACAATACACCCTGCGGTGTCAAACGTACCTTATCTCTTTAGTTCTTCATTCAAGGTTAGCACGTTGAGCCTCGGGGAACCCTTCAGATGTCTACAGCGTAAAGAGTTGTGACATTGACACAGGCGTCACAGCGGAGTCATGTCTCCTGCAGTTGACAAGGTTGGATGAGGCTGCCATCATATAAGGGGAAACGGGAGAACGTACAGTGTGGTTGTCGAAGTAAAGTGGACTTGGGCGAGAATGCAGTCTCCTGTTTGCGGACTTTACACTCAGAGAGTAACTCAACAATCTCTCTCAATACCCAGAGGCCTGGGGAAACACATACTGCAGCACACACACAATACAACACCCACGTACACTCGCTCAGTGACTGCCCACATGACTGCGCAGATGAAGCGCCAGTGTGTGTGTGTGTGTGTACGTGTGGTGTGTGTGTGTTTTCACTGAAGCAGAAATACCCTTCTAGGCCTACAGATAGTCAGAGAGAGACAGGGAATGAGTGGGACAGATAGGGCTCGATGTCTAATTAACTTACTGCCTTCAAAGGATCTATGTGTTTTCCTTAAATCCAAGGCAAATGATGACCACTGGGGAGAGGGGGGTTGGGACTGGAAAAGGTTAGGTGCAGTGATGCAGAGGATTGCGTTGCATATGAATCACCATTGTAGTTCATACAAAAGCAGCTGTATGTGCTCTTTAAAATGTAGATCAGACGTCACACTTCTCACTGCGCATTAACATATTACACAGTTTTCCTCCCAAAGAATGAAGGCTAACGATAATAAATGAAAATACAGTTAGGTGTGACCTTTCCCTGGCTGTGGCAATCCTGCTTTCCACGTCAGCAGCAGCAGCAGCCATTAAAAAAAGCATCTCTGCATAATAGCTGAAGAACACAGCAAACACCGTGATGCACCTCCGTGAGGAGACAATGCCTGAGCTGCTACACACACATTTACAGCGATGGAGAGGCGCAATTCTCTTCAGCAATTGTAGGCGCGGAAAGCCCGAGCCAAACTGTTCTGGGGAGAACACCACATGTGAGTGTTGCACGCTGTGCAAACACCTGATGGGTGCTCACGTTGTAGGCTTAGCCCTTTTCTGATCTGGACTTCCCTGTGATAATGCATCTACAGAATTTGCTCACACACTTGTTTTCAGTGGAAAGAATGTTGACGGTTAGTGTGTGACTGAAAAACAAACCCACTAACAAACAGACGTCAGGCAGGAAGACATGGAGAGGCAGTGAATTGGGCTTTAATTAGACCAGACATAGGGCTGTCTGCGTGTATCACACAGGCTAGGCCTAAAGGGTAAAGTGTGAAGGCAAAGTCACTTTCAAGCTCCACTAATATAATGGGACCCCTGTGGGACCAAGCAGGGGGTAGATGGTTTTTTTTCTTCTGTTTGGCTTATTTCTGTGTTTGCTCGCGAGTGTGTGTTCTTCACAGCAAACGTCTCTCTGTGTTCGAACAGTTTCAAGGTTGGCTCAAACAGCTGAAGTCTTTGCTGTAGACCACGAGGTTAATGTGCGACGTTGCCATTCCCATCCTCGGCGGCACAAACAGAGCCTCTTGCGAGGCCCGGTGTCATATCAGTCTTGTGTGGCTAAGCAGGCTGTTCACTGAGTTGTGAAATTGAAATGCAGCCTTGGTTATTAGACAAACAGCCCACCACCCGCACTGCTAGTTCACTGTCAATAGCCACTGTAGCGTCAACTAACAACACAACTCATTTGTTGATTAAGAAGAGATGTGCATGTTGCGTATGCTTATGTGTACACGGGCGCTCATGCACGTTTATGAGTTAGTGCGTGTGATTTCACTTAGGTGCCATCACCGAGGCTACGCGAGTGTGAAATATCAATCCCACGCCGCAGTACAAATGAAAACATGACTCCTATTTAAATATTGCATTTGAATCCATTAACCTGCTGACAGATATACAAATATCGAGTTACGCTATAGTTTGTGTACACAGTCGGCAGAGTTTGACCTATGTGTTGTAACAGTGGCATGCTCCAACTTAAAGTGAAAGAAAACTTTTTATTTACTGGTACTCTGAAAGGCCTAGTTGGACAAACTGAATGGGGTTTGTTGTTGTATGGTAAATATGAAAACAACGAGATTGAGCCTTGCTGCAGGATGAGCTGACAGAGCTGTGTGCTTGTATCTCCACATAGTGAGCAGAGTGGCACACTTCCACATTGACTTGACATCTTGAGAGTGGGTAACCTCCCGGTCAAGTCAGGCAGGTGCAGGAGAGAATATATCGATTGACTGGAGAAGGATGCATTTGTGAAAAAACTAAAAAGAGTGAGCCGTGCTTTCATGTGTTTGACATGATTATTAATATTGTGGCTTCATATAACACCTTCATTGTATGCATTTGTGAGGAAGAACACCATGTACGGTCAGTGGAGGGAGATAAAGCTGCAGCACAGATGTCCCCACTAGACACAAACACTCAATATGTCAGAAGCAACAGCTGTCAAACCAACGACAGATGTGCATTCTATCCCTGTGAGTGTATGAGTAATTCCTGCATTACAAACTATTCACTTTTCCATTTTTCGGAAGTGTCAATCAATCTGCTGCACTTGTGTCTAGTTTAAGTTAGATCCCATAAAGAGTATCAGTATAATTGGAGCTGGTTTTACTTTCAAAAACAAGGTTTTGTTGTGCAGTAGTCACTCCACAGCTGAGCACAGAGGGTTGACACTGGAACCACCTATGTGTTAGTCACTCCACTGTCCTCATATTGCTGCTAAATACTGTATTTCATTTTTCCTTCAACCTCTTTTTGTTTTGAATATGCACGATGTTATGACCTGCAATGTTATGGACCTGCAAGCCTTTAAAATGAAATACCCAGATGTGTATTTCCCTCTTTATAGCTGAAAAGCAACTTCTGCAGTATATTTAAAAGAACCGGCAGACTGTAGGTGTGAGTCAGTCATGTTTACGGAGGTAAATATGCTACTTTCATACTGGAGCTGGCCTGTAGAATCACAGTCCCAAGACTCATCTCCTGAGGGCATGTTGGCTGTGTAGTTGCTGTTACAATAGTTGTCGTTTTAATAAAAAAGTCAGGCACTAGTTCTACAGGCTCTTTGTCGAACACTCTCTCACTGTGGCTGCTTTTTCTTCTTTATTCCAAATGTCTTGTTGTTTTTTTATCGACAGCGGCCAAGGCCAAGCTACACGTTGTATTTCCCATGATGACTACTTTTCAATGTTAAAGTCAACTGGCCAGTTAAATGCTTAAAAGGTTGTCGGAAATATGAATACAGTATGTTTGCTCATTAGTCACCATAGTGTTACATCATTTGGAGATTACCACCTTAAACTTTGTATTTTGGGAATCGAGCCAGCCGTCTTGAAATAACTGATCGTTGGTATTATAGCCTTTGTTTTACAATGAGCCTTTTTTAAACTTTTTATTACACCGTACACAACACTGAAATGTTTCTCTTTTCTGTTCGCTATGGATTTTACATGACATTTTAGGATGTTGATTTTCATGAGTCACTTGATGGAAAGCCCGACCATTTTCCAGACAGAGGCAAACATGCTATCGACTCTTCTATAATCTAATATGGAGAAGCAGTTATCTCTACAGCCCAGTGCTTCTTTCTCACTGCATGCCATAATGGGCTTTTTTTATGTCCCTACATTCATCATTGACGAGCCTCCAGAGAGAAAGGTTAGCATTCAGCTAAAAGGCTACTAATACATCGGAGGATTAAACCTGTTTGTTGTCCAGTCGCTGAACCATCCAAGTTGCTCATTTTGCATTCACTTTGAAATATGAATGGGAATATTGGTCACACTGTGAGAAATAAACATGATGATAAAACTCTCAAATGTTTAAGCATTTTATTGAACAGACACTTCTATATAATTCAGCTGAATGGTCAGAGAGCTCTTTCCCCTCGGATGGTTCGGAGGTTTGCAGAGTATATATGCTTCACACAAACTGAACTGCTTGTTCCAGCGGCACATTATCTCGTCCCTTTTCTGAAGGAGATATCAAGGCCGGGTCCCAGGCCTTCACGGGCGCTGCTGTTTCTACTTTTGTGAGAAAGGCGGAGGTTATGAGCCCTGACATCCATCGGGTTGAGATTACAACAAGTCAGACAGGGGCTACCTTTGATTGTCTGCATGCACACAATGTTCAGAGTTAAGCTAGTTAAGTTAAGTTAAGTTACATCTCAGAGAACATACTGATACATTGCCACAACACAGGCATTATAGTTTGATATAGCTGCCTGCATGCCTTGTGTGTTTCATATCCACTCACTCAATGAGTCATTCTTACATTTATTTTATGTTTTTTACTTATGGGATTCATTAGGAATCCATTGGATTCACAGGCGAGGGGGGGGTTACAAGCTGTTGAGAAGCTTTCCAGAGGCATGTGGTATTTGTTAGAATGCTGTTGTTGACATGACCCTTATTTGTTTAATAGTTTAAAAGTTGTCACATGCACAATGTCAAATCCTCCTTTCATTGCCTCGTACCAAACTCTGCTCGTCTGTAAAGAGCCATGTGTTACAGCTCCTCTGTGGGCAGCTCTTCCAGGTTCAAGAGGTCAAACGCCTTTAGCAGGAAGTTTCGCTCATTAAAGCTCTTCTTCAGTTGGCTGAAATCCTGATTGGTGGTTCAACACACATTAGTTATAGTCTCTCTCAACATTGGCATTCACCCCAATTTGACCTGAACTTGTTTATGTGTTCGTGTGTGTGCGTGTGTGCATGTGTGTGTGTGTGTGTGTGTTTTTCCCAAAGCTTTCAGTCTTACTCATGCAACTTCTTCATAGTTACTACTGTGTTACTACAGTTTTCTCACACTTAATACTTGTCTTTACACCTGTAGTCTCTGTTACTGCAAACACTGTGTTGCCAGCCTCTTCTTTTCACCTGCCAGTGATGGACTTCACAGACGGAGTAGTGAATAGTATCCAAGCACTGCATGAGAGGTGCATACTATTCCTTATTGAGACTGGCCAATCATAGCGTAGCATAGACCGCGGTCTGACGTCTCTCCGCCTCTGCTCCATAGACTCTCATGAAGTCGTTTCAGATCGTCTTTATTTTCAGTCTGGTTTTGTGTATTTGGAGCTGGTTATGGTTAAACATTGTATAATGGTGATACTCGTTACTCAGAGAGGTTGGAAAGAATTATACATTTCTAAAAAACATTTTTACATAAAAGCTTGTGCAGCTAACATTAGCAGAGTATGTTAGCACAACATTTACTAGAGTCAGCGTTTGTATGCTATTGGCTACTGAAGGTATACTGACAGACACATTCAGCTTTTTAATGATTGTAACAGTGAATAAACACCAACCCGGCTTGGTTGTTCCTTCATTTCATTGTCTTCTGTCTTGATCTCCAGGTGATGTGGTGGTTCAGTTTTACACTGTGATCTCTATAGGCTTCAGCTTCTATCTTTATCCATTAAACCTGTTTTCTCCGCTGAATCCGTTTGACACCCTTGATACACACTTCAAACGCATATTCTAGACTGGCTGCTTCTATCTGAAATCGCTTTTATGTTCTTTAGATTGTATTTCTTCAAGGAGTGCAGTTAGTGACAGTTTTGGCTCCATGGTAGCTCTGACAGCTTGACTGAGTAGCAGTGGGGGGGCGGGACTTAGCGAAGGATCAATTGTGTTGGTTGGAATGCACGGCCGTGCGGGGGGTATCACTTGTGAGAACTTAACACTTTTCCGTGTGGAGAAAGAATTTCAAAGGCATCACTGGAGGGGAGTAGAAAAGTTCTCTCATAAAACGCACCGATAACTAATCACCCCAGTGAAGAAACCAGACTTTGTTTGTCTAGAATGTTCTCTTTCTTTTTCACCGAAGTAGAGGCCAACTCAGTGCTGCAACACTTGTTAGCTTTAATATGACGATGGGCATGCACACACACACACTAAACTGCTACACTACTCTACTTTACAGCAGGCGATGGCATTAACATATTAAGTAAAGGATTTTACGATGAATAGTTTTTCAGGCAAATTGCCAAGTATTCTCATACAATTATAAGAACCCACATAAAACATCAGGCAACCTTCCAAATATGCAGCACGTTGTTTCTCATTTTCTCTCTGCTTTATTGACAGTAGTCTGTGATGAATTGTGCTCTTGCTTTTCATTAAACGTGTATGTATCTTTCTCTTTTGGCAGTTAGTTTACTCTTTAATACAACTATAATCTCTTTTTAAGATCTATTTTATATGTTGGAATGCAGACCATATACGCCTGTGATTGCTATACTTGAATGTGTCTTTGTGCTTATATTCAAATGGTTTTGTGTCTTCCCTGAGATATTTCCACTACAGTTCAATATAGAGTTAATGATCCAAGTCCAACCAATGCTCACTGGAGCCATAGGAAGAGAAAAATCCATAGCTCTGTATTTCACATGGCCTCTTTCATGTTAATGTGGTGAAATATATGGACATTAGCCTGATCGTTGTAGCAGAGAATGGCCCGCCATCTATGTGAAATAGGAAGTGTACATGCAATCCTGGAAGTAAGTTGTTTTCTTGTTCTTCTCTAGAACAGTGGAGCTGTGGTAAATAAGTACTGCCAACAGGCAATACTCTGAAAAGGCTCCCCCCCTTTGCCCCTATCCGAACTTTGAGTGGGGAAGGTATCTCAGAAATAAGTCTCATATTACATACAATGGCACTCTCCAATGCAGTACAATGAAGAAGGTGTGTGGGTAAGTGCAACTTGATGATGGGGGGAGGGGGTCGTGGTAATAGGGCCGATTATGTCTTGCAGTCAGTTGACTAAGGAACCCGCCATTCAGGAGCACACAGGCCCATCGTTAGTGTCAGTTTACTTGACATTTTCTTTGTGTCCCCGTTGAGCCCGGAGACTGAGCAGCCGTCCACGCTGATAATAGTCACCTGCCAGGCACCCACAGTAGGAGGGAAGAGAAACGACCGAGAGGCAGTGAACAAGCAGAGAGACGAAGAAAGAGTGCAAATCAGAGATACAGACAAGAGGTGGAGTCGAGTCAGGAGGCTGCAGACACGGTGTCTGATATTGCGGTTACAAAATGGATTGTTTCCAAGGCGACAGTCGTGTTATCCCCATTAAGTGTCATCATTTACCACCTAGAATTACCCTGAAGAACAAGCGTGTGAGAGACGGAGGACAGGCAAAACCGCCTCATGAAAATCCTGGACATAAACGTGACGATGAGTGAGGGGGACAAAAAGGTCAAACCGGAGTGCCACCTTGCTCCTTAAACACACAATGCTGACACAGGCCAACTCGAGATGCACCTTGTTTTCAGCATCATGTCAGGGTTATGTGACCCAGTCTACCAGTGGAGAACAGATTTAGTATGCAAATCACGCTCGACACTGTTCCCAACAGCTCTATGGAACAATTTACTTTCCGCTTCCCTTTGCCACCTGCGCGCTCCTCCAGCGACCTTCAAATCCTGTCAATCAAAGCGACGGCACAGGGGATTAAATTAACACCAAGCGTGTGCTCTTAAAATGTGACCTGCAGCTACATCTAAAGGTGGAGGGGCAAAAAATAATCGAAGCAAGTCTCTTCATGCCAAGGGCTCCTAAAATACACCCCCCCCCCCACCTGCACACTTAGCTAAGGATTAGAACAGTCCATGGACACCTTGTAGACATAGATTTTACCAATAAAGTTAAGTGAGCGATTAGAAAGACGGATGCTAATTCCTGCGGTAAATTCTACAGTACAGTGTGGAAATAACCGATATAATTAGTAAGATAATTTGAATTTATATATCTAACTTTTTTTATGGGTTTTATCTCAGATTAGTTAATATTGAGCTAGATTTTGACAAATACTCTCTAATTTCCGAGCGCACTACTCATCATGTAGCTCTTTATCCACCTACCTCATACCCAGGGAGTGTGGGCCTCTATCCTTCCAAATCCTGGCTCACTCAGAATCTGTAAGGCTCAATAGGTAACATAATGTTCTCATACGTTACCTCACTGTGGACAGGTCATTTCATATTGACAATCCGGCTCTTTTGGCTGCTTTCCCTAGAACAAAAAGCAGCATTGTGGATGGCGTGATACCACATTCACTATGGCTCAACAAGCATCTCTTACGAAGGGGAGGGGGATGGTGGTTAGTTCAAGCAAGAATTTTGGCCTCCAGCTAATTAGCTATAGGCAGAATGCAATTTATAGGTCCTTCATTACAGGATTGCAATCAGTCCTTGAGTCGATACCTACAGTAATCAGCAGCTCTGCAGAGAAAGGAGAGCACTGAGGGCTGGTGGTGGGAACAATGCTATTTCAGCTTCTATTGCAGCATCGTGTCAAAGGCTCCACAAGATCCATACACGTATCAACACATCACCAGTGCATTCTACTGGATCAGGGTCAGAGTCAGGTCTGGACACAATGAACTATATTAATACTGTGGGTAACACTTTATAATAACCATCATTAATAAATGGTATATTGATAATTAAACTTAAGTAACTAAAAATAAGATCATTAATCATGTTAACTTATTATTAGTATTTCTATAATATATTTTATCTTAAGTTTGTTTATTGTTTGTGTATAAATTGTATCATATCTAATAAGAGACTGTGACATTCTGAATATGTTAGTAAACAATTACATTTTGTCTACTATACTACATATTTGCTACAAATCATCAGACATGTATTAAAGAAACAGAACTTTTTAACTAATGTATCTAAATCATGTTTATATATGATTTACAAAGAATTTATGAACCATTTTAGGTATTAGACTTCTCAGATGTGACTTTATAAAGTGCTAACCATTGATGGTTAGCAAACCTATTAATAGCCATTAAGAAAGTGATACAAATATTTCGTCCATAATATTTATTTATGTTTTATGAAGGATTTCCTAAATGTTTACAAAACATGCGGTACATCTTCGCTAACAATTAAAGCAGTTATCCTCATTAATTATCATTTCATCGTTTCTTAATGCTAAAGTTATAGTAACTCTCAATCATGCATTTATTAATGGTCATTATAAATTGTTATATGCCTATGACTACTACATACCTACTTACATGATATTATACATCATTTTATGACAAACATGTTTAACTCCATGCTGGTGCTACAATATCCTTTACTTTCTGTTCCAGTTAATAACCATCGTTTCTGTTAATCATGATTATACTAAAGGAAGTTGATTGTCTCATGCAGCATTTCCTCAACAAGCCTAAAGTGTACAGGGTAAGACATACAGCTGAGCCACAGGAAAACAAGTCAGTCACCTGTAAGTTGATTGGAAGACTGTTAGGTCATACTAACTGTAATATATAGTAAACATTTAAAGAGTGAACAGCAGTGAATCGATTTGCTCTGGACTGAAATCTTATAACATCAAGTCATTTGTGGAGTCGGTTCATAAAGGTTTGATGAGCAGTACGTACTCGGTTCACTGTGCTGGGGCAAACATAAAAGATGACCAACTGGAGGAAATCACCTTCAAACATTTTCATAGAATCTGCCCAATGAACAGCAGGGATTAAGAGACTGGTTGTCGCCAAGGGAGTAAATCTTTGGCTTTTATCCGAGTTTAGAACAGCACGTTTGTTTTTGTTAAGCGAGGCTGATGCTTCAGATTTATGTGTGAAGGAGACTAAAGCAGATAAAATCCATGACGAGTGGAACATAAAGCTGGCAGGGGGCACGGAGATCTAAGCAATCGATCAATCGTCTCACCTCAGCAGTTTGTCTGCACCCCATCACCCTCTGACTCTGGAACTCGCCCTACTTTTTAAATGTCTGCATTGCCTCATCCTCTCTTCTTCTCTTTCTGGTGACTGTCTTCTTTCATTCTTGCTAATGCGGATATGAGAGAGATGTGTTGTAAGTGTGCCAGAGCTCTTCATCAATGCCTAGGCGTTAAGCTGGTATATTCCTATGTATCTATTTACTTACGTGGTGTGTAGTTGCACGCCTTTGCATGTGCCCCGGAGCTAGCGCAGGACACTAGCCGGTGTCTGTGGACCCAGCAGGCCTGTTTGATTCATGAAGCAGCATCAAAGCTTTCATATGCTCCACACATTTCCCACCGCTCTCTCACATCTCACTGCTGAATCGTTCCTCTAAAGCTGTCTGATACCCTCTTTGCGGGGTGGATGGTTCTCGTCGGAAGCTAATAGAGGGTGACTGTATATGCGTGTGCGTGCGTGCGTGTGTGTGTGTGTAAGTAAGAGCAGCGAGGTAATGTGATGTGTTGAGTGGATTTGCCAGCATGCGGTCATCTGTATTTTGGATGTTTTCACTTGCACGCACACTTGTCTTATTCCATTATCTCTTTTTTAATTCTCCTAAAACTACCTAATTATTCCCAATATGTAATCCAATCGGCCTAAGAGCAGTATGTTAAGGTTCATTATGCGTTGACAAATGCTCCACACAACTTTGGATGGAGCTATTCATGCAGCTCATCTTATTAAACCTGCTCTCTCTCAGTCTGAGCTGAATCCAATTTAATAACACATGCTGCACTGCGCTTTTATTACTGTAATATCCAACCAAAGAACAGCCTACAATGGCACTTGCGGGGCCACGTTGACAAACACAGATTGTATTTGTGTTCTCCTGGCATTATATCACCAGTTGTAATGCTGTGTTTTTTCCAGAGTGGAGACACTTGATTTTAGTATCAATAGATTGTAATTCATACTGTTGCTGTTGCAGGCAAGTTAGATAGTGGACCTGTTTACACATCCTGACACTCATACTTGTCTTGTGGCTCTCAAGTGAAGCCATAGTAGGACTATATGGGTACAGTACAGTGTGTGTGTGTGTGTGTGTGTGGGTTGGAGTGTGTGATAGTCCAAGTTGATGGCATTGATTCTACTCACTTCAGAACAATGACGGCCACGGGTCGCAGAGTGCAAGCTGCTTGACACGACGACTGCAGCAGAGTGCTTAGCTATTGCTGATAGCATGGTTGTGACAGAGGTGGCAGTGGCGGTTGAGGTTATTGAATCTATTTTGTGTAGCGGATAAAAGCAGGGGGGGGGAGAACGACAGGTATCGGCAAACAGATTGGACACAAGGGGAGATGCTCAATCTCCAGGAGGATGAATGAGGCACGGACAGTCAGGGGAGAGAAGTCCCAGGACGGCTAATGGTCCGCCACAGAGAAGCTAGAGTGAAAGGAGAGGAGAGGGAGAGAGAGCCACACAGCTGTGAAGGTTAGAAAGAAGCAGTGTTTTTCAGAAAGTTTACAATATTCTCTCCGGCAGGACAACCATTGTCTATAATTACTAGGCTTAAGGCCCGAGGAAGTTTTGATTTAAAGGCCTTAACAGAGTCAAACTGTCTGATATCTGCAGACCGGTTACTCCAGAGGACAGGGCCACAATGGGGAAAAGTCCTTTAGCCTGTTGTCTTCTTTTTAAATCTGGGGACAGACAGGAGCCCTGTAATGTGAGAGCAAAGAGCACAGTAGGAATATAAGGGTCAAGGAGCTCAGATGGGTATGAAGGGGCGTGCCCATTGACAATATCAGTCATCAGATGCTTAGGTGCCTGATGTGACAAATATGGAGGCATGTCAGATCAGACATGGGAGTGGAAATCGGGTGTGAAATTATTCTGATGCCTGGGTTGAAACATCATTTTGTCTTCCTGAGACATCAGATGTCAGCTAGAGAGCAGCAATTGAAGAGCTGGTAGGGGTCTATTGTTAAGATATTTCAGAAAGAGATGTGCTTACAGTACCACCGGGTGCTTAAACCCTCTTCTTTCCCAGCAAGCAGAAGCTCCAACAATACTATCTGTATCAGCAGAATCATTATGATCTCCGCTCGGAGGATTATGCAATTGGTCGTGTGTGCGTGCATCAGTAAGTGAGTGAGTGACAAACACCTTTCATTGGCTGTTTTATACTGCCATTGACTGCCTGCTGACTCCTCTCTCACCACTCTTAACCGGCCTCGGCCAATAGGGCCCACAAGTGATAACACAGCTTTTATTGTTTTTCAGCTAACTGCTAACGGAACCACCAGTTCACACACTACTGAGTATCTCTCAGTCGCTGCTCTGCAGCCACAGACACAGACACAATGGGGGGGGGGGGGGGAATAGTTTCCACTCTTTTATTGCCTCGGACGGTGTGTTTGGCTAAAAGAACGACCAGTACACACTATGTTAAGTACATCGCTGCTACGTGAGCAGGCAGCTTGGTTAGTTTAAGTTTGTTGTTGGCAGGATAGTCATTGATTGTTATTTGATGACTTTGAGCTGATCGCCGTTTGTTTGAATTAAATGTGTTTTTAGACACTCTGCTAAGTGCACCTCTCTAGTTCAGTTCTTTCTGTCTTTTGTGTTTCCATCGGCACATTGTTGAAGCCACTGAACTTGCGACAGTGGCGCGTAGGAGAAGCAGCCTGAAGTGAGAGTGTCACAAAAGGCCGCTGGCGGATATACGGTATGTGGGCAGGTGATAAACACTTCATTACATCTGCTTAGTCACGAGGCAATTTATGGTTGGAATGCTTTGTCTAGACACAGGGAGGAGAGCGTTTGACCCCTAAAAATACCCAGTACTAAAGGGCCGTCCGCCAAACGCCATGAAATGAAACACTAGCTGAGCTCAATATTTAAATAATAATCAAGATATTATTACGGCTTGCTAAATTTCAAATGAGTCATTTCTGTAATGTAGTCGGAGCCCTCTGTGAGGTTAATTGAGACCTTGACAGCACTTACGTCTCTGCTGCATACTTGTGTTTCTCGTCTTACCTCTGGCTACAGCATCAGCTCTTGGGCTTTATGGAAAGAGGTTTGATCTGAGTGAAAAGCGTATACTGCTACTCCGTGTGTGTGTGTGTGTGTGTGTGTGTGTGTGCATGTAATCACAAAAGTGCTACCATGGGAGGGAGAGGATGAGATAGAGACGTTCAGTGGATGTAAGATAAAAAAACGGATACATAGCGACTCCGAGCACATATTCAACAGAGCTGAAGTGTTCTCAGAGAAGTCACGCCTTATATTAGTTTATGTGTTTTGAAATCTGAGGCTTAAGTGATCCTCGTCTGTCTCCAGGGACGCTGGGAGGAGGGGGAACAGTGACTTCCTGGAGCATGCGGGAGATACAGGGAATCACTAACTCTTAACGAGATGGATCAGTGTCAGTCTTTGGGTAGCACTGCGATGTGTTACTGGCTTGTGAATAGTTTTGACAATAGACTCTGAAGTCAAAAACCCAAATCATATGACCGTTCATTTTAAAATATTTTACAGAGGGGCATTGTTGTGACTGTTGCAACAGTGACCCCCCCCCCCCCCCCCCCCCCTTGTTCTTTCCTGTCACTCCCTGGCCCTCTCCAGCTTTATCTCCTCCGCTCAGCCTTCTATTCATTAAACAGACATAAACAAAAGCAAGTTTTTTTGTTTTTTTTTGGTGTCTCTCCATTGCATGCGGCTCCATCTCGCTGAGCTCATGGAAGCAATCACAAGCTGTTTGTTGCTTACCGTTACACAGCCCGTACTTTGGGAGAGCGTCCAACTTAATACATAATTGAAAATGGTTGCTGTGGTCCATTTGCCACGCTTTTTGTTCTTCCTATATCAGCAACGCCGGCGCTGCCAGGAGGCTGCTCCTGGGGGATGTGCTTCTTTTGTTTTTGTTTTTCCCTCCATGCCATTTTTACCCTTCATCTCTTTCTCTTCCTCCTTTGATGCCTTTTTTCCCCGATGACAATTCACACTTCAGTTGAGGTTACTCTGAATTTCGATTTCAGACAAAATGCTCTTTTAAGTTGCTCTTTGTGTCTGGATGTTATTCGTCCCTCACTGCATCCGATTTCTTTCCCCTCAGCACATGAGATATTTTCTTTTCAGCACTATAATGCTGCTATCTTGGCCGCCCCTCCCTTGGAAAGGAGATATTGCAATCTCAATGGGAAATACCTGCCTAAATATTGATTGAATGAAAAAAATGTAATAACTAGTTAGTTTAAAAATGAGCTCAATCATCCCCTTTCATTTTCAGTTAGCATGTCACTCTATAGCTGTTCTTCCCTTTTCACATGCCTTCCATGCCTTAGTTTTCGTGAAATAATAATCAACTTTGCTTCATGTAGGCTACAACAGGTTGAACTGTCCGTGGTCATATCTCAGTATATATATATATCGCAGCTATGTCATGGACACAGTAGTATCCATCCCCACTCTTGTCCTCTCACTTAAGATTGCTCCTGTGGAGAACTCGCTCGCTCATGAAATTTGGCTTTCAATCTGTCTGCCAACGAACCACCCCCCTCTGGCCAGCCCCAGCCTCTCTCCCCAGGGAAATGCACCGAGGTCTTGGAGCGATCTCGCTGTAATGGAACTTCAGGATAAACTAGATTTGATGATCCACCCATGCAGGGGCCTCTTGGCAGTTTGAGTTTGCCTCCTGTTTCCTGTTTCGGCCCTATACCTCATTACCTGAGGCCGATTCTCCAATATGGCCCCACCAGGGGAACAGAGGTGAGGAGGGACAAATGAAAACGGGAAGTGCGGCGTCACTTCAGATCACAGTTCATGTTGGGAAACCGGTTGATTTGTATAACCGCTGAGTGGGGAAGAGTTGAGAGATCTCGTCGTTATTGGTGGTGGTTTGTGCCCTCCCCCCAAAATAAGCGGCTGATTTGTACCATTGATTTTATGATTTGAGGTAATCAGCATATTATTATGTATAGTTAAGGTGAAGCTCTATTGATCCATCAGGGAAATGTCAAGTGACATAAGTTCCTAAAAATAAGCATATAATGGTAGAAACAACAAATACAATACAATTATAATCAAAAGAAATAAAATGTAGAATTAGATAAAAGCTAATCTCATGCTCCCTGGCTTCAGTGTCCATGCTCTGTGATTGAGGTGTCGCTGTTCCGTTGCAGCGGTACTTTCTGTTGTGACAGCTGCAGGTGTTCCTTCAGTTCCTGACAGATGCACACTGCGTCCTCCCCTGCTGCCGTTAGGCTGCTGTTTGACATGTGTCCATTGTACAAACTGGCTGTTTTGACTGCTAGCGTGTGAACGAAGCTCCCCGCAGTGGAAGGAGGCCATGTGCTGCAGACAGACTGACAGGCATTAGCAAAGTTGTCAACACCTTTTCTGTTTGCCATCCTCCTATTATTCTCTCTCACCACTCTCCGATGCTCCCATACCGCTCTTATTTTTTTTCACAGCAGATGCATCAATCTACACCCAAGGTCTTTTATGTGTCGGACTATTATGTGCTGTTAATTTATTTGTGAACTGAACAAATGCTATTTTTACCCCGTGAAGTATCTATGATGAAAACATTTCTTTTATGCATTAGAGGTGCAGCAACAATCAGTGCTGTAGCGTTGGAATCAATAACCCCAGCTCATCGGTCTCATCTCCAAATATTTGACCCATCCTTGCACAGAGAAGTGATGCAGTGAGCGAGGCCACGAGTGAAGCTGCTCAGAGGCAGTATTTCTTTGCTTTTAATAGCTAGAATCTGGCTTTAATCAAGTTCCCCTCCTGGCATATGTTCGGACATCATAGTGGTATAATCCTGCCTTCATGTAGTATTGATTTAACTAAGCTTTCTGTTTTCCTCCAGGTAAAGAAGAGTCAGTAGCCACCTTCAAGGGCAACGAGTTCTTCTGCTACGACCTGTCGCTGACGCCCATCCAGAGCAGCACCGACGAGATCACGCTGTCCTTCCGCACGCTGCAGCGCAACGGCCTCATGCTGCACACCGGCAAATCGGCGGACTACGTGAACCTGTCCCTGAAGAGCGGCGCGGTCTGGCTGGTCATCAACCTGGGCTCGGGGGCGTTCGAGGCCCTGGTGGAGCCCGTCAACGGCAAGTTCAACGACAACGCCTGGCATGATGTGCGCGTCACCCGCAACCTGCGCCAGGTAAACACTGCCCGTGGAATCCAGGGCCACCGCAGTCGGAGTGGTGCCTCTGTCTGCCACCCACCGACTCTGTCTCTGCTGCTTTACTTGGCTCTCTATCTTTAGGTCTTTGCTCTCTGCACACGGAGCACACATGGAGCGTTTGTCTCACCTTGCTTCTCTCCTCTCCTGTTGCTTGCTACCCACCTCAACAGAAGTTTCTTTTTTTTTCTAGGTTGACATTGAACAGGAGGCTGGTGCTGTTTTTATTTCTGTCTTTCTTGGCTTCATATTTTTCTTCTAAAATGACCAAAGATCCATCTCACCTTCAAATTCAAAGATCACTCAAAGGTGACATGTGAAAACCCAACACAGCCCAAGTCATGATGAGATTATAGTTAATATACATCATAATGCAATGAAAGACAACATGCACATGTAAGGTGTTACCAAGGACACTGTTTCGTGCTGTTATTAATGAGCAAGTGAGGAAAGTGCTCTGCTCAGTATGTATGCACATAATGTACTCGGCTACACAAATGGAATGCGCCCTAATTCATCAAAGGTGACAATGCACTTAAACCCTTTCTGAACAAATTACCCAGCACATCTTTACAAACCTTTAATCGTAGCTAATGGAAAACCAAAGAGCCCCAGCAACCTGGATGCTGAGCCCTGTCCCTGTGCTTGTTCCTTCTACTTAGTTTTTCTGTTTTTTTTATAGTTTCAAGCTAAGTATATGTAGATACAGTGCACTCTCTGGAGGCACCAGGTCATCAATTGGCAGTTACAGTTACCAGCAGTGAGTTACAATCAATTTCACTTACACTTGCCGTGTTTACTTCTTCACTTTATTTTTTGGTAATTGTAATTGGAATGAATGGCTTGTCAGACCTAATAATGGGCATTGTAAGTGGGCCCGAATGCAAAAAACAAAAAAAAAAAAAAAGCCTGATTTGAATGCATTACCACAGAGATGGGAAATCAACTTCTTTGTGTGCGCCTGCAAAAACATCCCCAGAAAGGTGGGGGAGGTTGGACAGCCGCTCGTATCAAACTGTAGTTCTATGAGACACTGAAGAAGGAAAAGTTGAGAGCAAAGGGATTCTTAATGTGAACTAAGTGCTGTTAAATTATAGGGAGACATTTCCATGCCCACCAGGCTCTGCAATTTATGTCATATTGCAACACTGCTACAATTAATTCTAAATGTGGTAACTTTGACATGGAACTAGTCCAGTATTTCTGGAGCTGGTGTTTTATTTGCATGCAGTGGACATGCAGTAGGATGAGGGCCAGTGATCAAGCACTCGCTGACACACACAGAGTCTCAGACACACACACCCACACCTACACACACAAACATACACATCGTGGGTGTAAAATATGTTACGCTGTAGAGACGTGTGATTAGCAGAGTGAGACTAGCTTAATGAGTTTGGGAAGCCAACACGGTTTTAAAGATTTACAGCATGAGCCAACCCACCTACCGCCAACTGCACCATAATGACCATTAGACAAGTACGAAACACACACACACTCTACTGTTATCTGCCCGTCTCACTGTCCATCCACCTTTATATGTGCTGTCCGTCTGTCTGTCAGTATTTACAATAGAATGCGTGATTCTGCTGGCAAAACTGATTTTGCCGGCAAAATCATATACTCTCTCATTTATATTCAATATGGAACAATACCTGTACTGCTTGTTACTAAATGATACCTATACAGTATTTTAATGTACACATCACATGTTGCTGTTGAAACTAGCAGGCACATCTACTGTAGCAGCGTTCAGATAATCTCACCTTATTCTTGATATTGACAGCAAAAGTCAGTGTAGCTGACCCGATACCAAGCGCCCCTCCTCAGGCCATGCCATGACTTCGAGCTAACCGCCCACACCGTGCCGTCCAGGCGATCTCCATTAACTCACATAACAGCTAGAATCCCCAGTGGATCACTGTAATTGACATAACGTGCGGCCTAAGTGTTAAAGAGCTCTCTAGATTTACACCGGACCGGCCCCACCGAGAGACACCAGGACAAAAGTATTGATGACACATCGACCGTCTCTGACCCTGTGTTTACTGCCGGGCTGATACCCAGCTGATCAATGAGCGATTGCATTCTTCGAGGTCTCGTAGAACACGCCTGCAGTCACACGGCTAAACACATCAGAGGAACACTGTAGGAAAACCTTAATCTGCATGTGGATCTGTTCTTAGCTCTTTACCTCTTGGCGGTCGGTCGGCTCAGAGAAAATTCCCCACCCTTTGACAGCCACAGTTTTCGCCATAGGAGGATGGAATTTGGCGTGGAGGTCAAGTAGATGTGTGAAATAAAGGCACATCATTTCTAAACTAATTTAGACACAGGAGGCATCATGGCACTGAGCAGAGTTCCTCTTTCACAAGTGGAACAACTCTTTAATAACTGATTTTTTTACATAACTTAATGACTATTGTTTTTTTCTGGTTTTATGTATATTAATTGATCAATAGTTGTAAACAAAAATGTACGTATTAGCTAATATTTTGTATTACCAGTTGAGGAATATTTTACAGGGTTTAACAAAAATCAATGAAACAGAAGAATATGTCAGACAGTGTAATTATTTTCATCATTGGGGTAAAACAAATACAAAAAACAATTCCTGAAAATTAAGTCTACAAGATGCCCGTGATGGTAGCTCATCATGCCAGGGAGAGCAGAAGGAGGAAGGGGGTGAGGGAGGGTTCCCTCGGTCCTTATGCCAACCAATATGCACATTGCAATATTGGTTGGCATAAGGACTATAAAAATTAGTATTTTCCCCAACAACAGCAAGATCCGCAGATGAATGATCCTCGATGATCCAAGTACTGAATATTTCTGAACATACAGTTACAATGAGCAATGAGTAACTTTAAACTGGTAATGCCATCTGTTCAATGTAATACTGATGCCTCTATATGACCTACATAAGTAGACAAGGCCATCAGAGAGAAGATTGGCTATTTCTATATTAATAGTTATCATCCGTACAACGGATTTAGACGTAATCATGTCGGCTTGCGCTTTCTGACGAAAGTAAATAATAATTATTAAGCTGAAGAACACCACCATTATCCTCTGTTAGTAGTTTAACCACGAGATCGACGTGACAGTTTACACGATATATACTGTGCGTGTTATGTCAGTGGGCTTTGTTGAAAGATAACAACGGGTTGATGAAATACCAAGAAGAATGTAATGTTGTCCAGTACAAACATTTTCACTTCCATGGTCATCTAACAAATAATGAAGCATGATGAACTGACCACAGACACTGTTGCAGGGCGGCTTATTTGAATTTGACTGTATTTAGCTTTTTATTTTGCCCGTATCCTGTATACAGTATAGTTTCCAAAAATATTCACATCACTCAACAAACAAGGACACTTTGAATGAGTTATGGGATGAACACATCTACCCTTTTTAATTGTTTTAACATCGTTTTTGCAGGTCATGTATGTGGCCATGCAAATAAGCCATCAACATGCACTTGTCTTGTCCCACCTACCACGTTTGGTGTTGTTTAGATGCTATGAAGACTGTTAAATACATCATCTGATTGACTGCAAATGTAAACAGTGCAGCCACATTCTTCATTTCCACTCCTCTTCCCATTGGAGCTAACACGATATCTTGCCTTCCGAATAGCCTGCAGTCTACAAGACAAGCGCTGGATTCCAGCTGAGGTTATCGTACGGCCCCAGTGGTCTCCGAAGTCTCATCCACTCTCTGTCTCCTGTTCTTAATGGGTCATGCATATCTACGGCTGCATCAGTAAGCAGCAAAATAAGTAGAGCCAGTCTCTCTGCCTCCCTCGCCCACTCTCTGTACGTGCATATTTGCCGTCTTTTCTCCACAAAACCTATGAATTTGTCAGCTTTGTGCGGAATAAAATAGGCAGACAGAATTAGGTGAGGTGATAGGGACTCTCCGCCAAGAGAGAGGATAGAAGGGGGGGAAATGGGCACGATCCATGCCTAACAGATGATCACAGATTCAGAGCTCCCCTTGGTGGCATCTGGCTGTACTGCAAGTGTGCATGTTGAAAGTGGTGTGTGTTTGGCTAATCCCTGAAGACTACAGTTGATAGGCAGGCAAGGACACTTGCCTTGACCTCTCATCAGTGCAAGTCTCCCCCCAACACACACACACACACATCCCCACCCGTTCTACCCCTTGCAATGTGCATATTGGTTGGCATAAGGACCGAGGGAACCCTCCCTCACCCCCTTCCTCCTTCTGCTCTCCCTGGCATGATGAGCTACCATCACGGGCATCTTGTAGACTTCAGCACTGGTGACCATCCCTGCCCTTTCGCCTCCTCTGGGATCTCTCACACACACACACACGCACACAGCAGACAGAAGAAGGGCAAGGACAAAAATGGAAACCTTCTTGCCCGAGTGTCTTGGGAAATGATATATATATATATATACGATACACTGCACCAAGATAGACAATGTGAAAATAGGTCAAATATCAAGTGTGCAATAACACTGTAGTCAGCATAATTCTAGCAGTGAAAGCCCATCCATGCACAATGCATAGTTTAAATAACAACTGCTCTTTCTCTAATGTGTACTCTGCGTGTATTGATTTTCTGATCTTTTTTAAAATCACACTCAGATTTTTCCAGACGACCTGCTGAGACATGGACTACTCCACACATTGCTCCTCTCCTGGCAGGGATCACTTTGCCCACTCTCTGTACGTGTATATTTGCCGTCTTTTCTCCCCAAAACCTATGAATTTGTCAGCTTTGTGCAGAATAAAATAGGCAGACAGAATTAGGTGAGCTTTCTTTAACATCTAGGAAAAGAAAGCAGCGACCGTTCCATTGACAATACCTTGGGAAGAAACTAAAACGACTGGCGCCTGCGTTATTATGTTCCTACCCATTACTGCCATTACAGTAACTCAAAGACAATCAATCGGTTTGCGTGCATTGCAGAGTGGCAGTAGATCAAGTGCAGATCAGGTAGAGGCTGGCGGTCTGTGGGACTTGATGAATGTTTGGTGGTTAATGCATTGCCTTTTAAACAATAGATTCAGCTTCTGACAACATCGGCAGCAGTGAGATGACTTAGTTCATCAGCTTCCTCTCCTGGCACATATTCAGCATTCAGGGCAACGGTCCTGTGTTTGGATCCCAACTTAGTTATGATTAGACGCTGATATGAAGTTACTATTGAGGTTAATATCCCTCCAGTCAGGCCAAGTAACATGATTAGCTGCACTCAGTTTGTTTTCTATCGATTCAATTCTGTTGGTGCAGATCTGTTACGAGGATACAGAAGCAGTAAGCCAGAAAGTTTCTTTCGACATGGTCAATGGAGAAGTGCTCCTAGACGTGCATACATGCATGCACAGTGCCATTGATTGGTGAAAGTCTGTTTCCAGCAGCCATGGCTACTCCATAATGTAGTAAAACATTTGTGAAAGAATCACCTGCTATGCATGATGGGGGTGTTCCACCCTGCTGCTCCGTAGTTGACTATAGTCTAGCTTTTGTAAAGGTCTTTGATCGACCCCTATAATATCGTGAATGGTTCTGTTTTTTTCCATGGACTGTTTATATTTTAGCAATGCAATGCCCAAATAAATGATGGATAGAAAACTTTAGATTTAGTGGAAATATAGGAATACAGTAATCTACATACTAACGTACTGTTTGAGTAGATTTCCATGTTTACAATCACTGGAAATATCTGAATAGCCTCACACTACAACGGCCCGTCGCTTAACAGGCACTCGCGTCTCACAGGAGGCCGCAGTCAGTCAGAGGAAACATGGCACACACTGTCGGGAGAAGGAAGTGTGCGCTTGTATGTCTGTATTTGTGTTTGTTCAGGAGAAGAAGAGAGAGCGAGCAGATGATCGGGTGCACAGTAGAGAATGGCAAATGAAGTGTGGTGCTGTTCTCTGAGACGAAAGGAATATCAGAGCAGTGGGAGGATAGGGAGAGCCCATGAAGAGAGACAGCAGTTTGTTCTCTACTAAGAAAGCAAGCTTTCTTTTAATTCCCCATTGTGACTTTACAACCAGACGATTCGACATCCACAGAGCTGGGCCAGTAACGTCGTATCATCTGTCCTTCTTTTGTCGCCCTTTATGTCCACCTTGATGTTCTTTAAGTCCCCCACACATTCACACTTCCTTTCCATATAATTGGACCTTGGATGCAGCCACTGGGTCAATGAATGGATCAAACAGAGTTTTGTCACGCTCTCTTAGTGCTGAATGCACAGCCTACAGGTTCAGCTCCGGGCCCACGGTTCAGTTGGATGAGGCCAGCTTTGATCTGCATCAGGATGGAGTTCCGCAGAGGTCACGTTGAGAATCATAATCTGTTACTTATACAGTAGCGACCGCTATGAACCATTTAAGAATCCACTGACTGAGAAAATGTATATCTAGTGTTTATTCAGGGACGACAAAGTCTTAATCTATTGAGAAAGGCAAATATAAGATTGATTTAAATCACTAGTGATTCAACCTGTAAAGGAAAAGCTTTATATTTGCTTTTCTGCAATCCCCTGCTAGGAAAAAAAAAGGTTGCCTATGTAGCACAAGTATCTGTTTTTGATGTGTTGCATACCACTTTTAAAACTTTTATAAGAGTAACTGCTCTGTCCACGTAACTTTCAAACATTGCCAGTGAATCCACAGGCATTGCATTGTGGTTGTTTGTGATTGTGGAGACTCAAGCCCTCGCAGTCAATAATGGATAGTACAACTTAACACACACACAAACCTTACAAGCAGCGAGAGGACATGAGATAGAGTGCAATAATGCAAAGATAGTTATTCTGTTGAGTGCACAAACACGCCACATGCTATTCTAAACGTCTTCTAGCCTCCATGCGTGTCTGCCATCCATAATAGAAATTGCTGCTAGCTCACTGTACATATTCACATTCTACACACAGCACTCCTCACGCGGTGCCTGCATACACCCTCACAACTACTATATGGTTGTTATATGGAGAAATAGGCAGAGGCAAAGGGATGAAAAACCTTTGATTAGAACAAAAAGACCATTTGAAAATGAAACACAGTCACAGCCCACTTGCTGATATGCTAAATATTTCTAGGCGTCTTCTACACACTGTGTGAGCTTCTAAAAGCATTGTTCCTTTTGACAATGAGAAACATCTAAATGTGCTGTAGCATTCAGTTGTAATCCGGTTACTGAGACATCACCGTTTTCAGGAATCCTGTTTTAAGTGGCAGGTCACGTTGAGGAAGCAGTCACATCTATTCCATATGAGACGACCGAATGAGAACCTCAACCCTCCCCCTTCAATCAATACCAGTTGCCTGGACGCTCCCCACCTCCTTGTCCTTCTTTCCATCTCCTCCTCTCTCACTTGCTCAGATTTGTCATCCATTTCTGTGAGGCATGATCAGCTGCAATTACCATCCCTCTTCTTCCTCCCCTCTCATCCCACGTCCCTCCAAGAGGCAGCCGGAGTTCCTGAGAGGGAACCAATCAATTCCTCTCCCGCTCCTCTTCCCCTCCTTTTTCTCTCTCATTTTCAATTCGTCTCTCCCGTCCATTCTAGCTAGCAACGTGTCACTTAGCAACGGTGTCTGCTATGCTGTTGGGCAGTAAATCGTCCCTGGCTGCAGTACTCCAGTTGTCGCATTAACCATTTCCAAGTCCCCCAGTTAAACTCTGTGATTTTATTTACAAAATAATGTCTGAGAAGTCCTGATTAACTTTATTTAATGATTTATTTAGAAACTCTCATGCCTTTGTCTGTAGTAATAAGGTGAAACTACTGAGCAACAAATGCCAACTTAATTTGTGACACTCCAGTTAATGTACTCTGGAACCTTAGGCTTACATGTTGTGGCCACACACACGATCCTACCAATCCACGTGGAAGCGTCTCTTTCAGGTCAGCATAATGGCCACTTGTATGGTTACGACAGGAACTGCTATGGTAGGCAGGCGGAGGTAGTGGATTTGTTTGATGTACATAATGACATGCTAACACCCCTGTAATCCTTCCTCAGTTTACCGCCAGTGACATTTTAAGTAGTCCTAATGTGCTCCAGCCCAGAGGAGGCTGGGGGTGCAGTCATCATGTGAGTGGATGTGCTCCTTTTTTTCCTCCCCTGTGCTTCTTTTCTTATGCTGATCAGAGGTCAGCACCTGGAGCGCAGCGTGTCTGTACATTGCTTAAACTACAAACGCCTCGTGCTGAAACACCGGCCCCGGTTGTTTGACACCAGCACCGAGAGGTTCTGTGCATTTGAGGGGAAAAGAAAATCTCATTTGCATCACATTGCCACCGCATTAGCATATCTGCCCGTATTCCCACACTCACTCACTCATCAGCCTCATTTGCCGCTACCTGCTCCAGCACTTTTATGTTTATTCATCCCTCTTTCCGGGAGACCTGTAATCAGATAACAAATCTCCGTGTCATTAGCACATTCAAACAGGTAATAAAATGCCAGTGAGACAGAAGCAGGTACGAGAATAAGGAATAGAGAACGGGAGTGAACGGAACAAGTCAGCAGGGTGAACGTCTTAGGGGGAGACTTAGGAGAGGAGAAAGTCTAGCAGTGAGTTTATTTTATTGACATCTGTATCAGTGTTGAAAACCTGCAGTAAAATAGCACCAGTGAATGTTAACACCACCATCAAAGGCATACTTTCACATCCAAATGGGAAAGTGTTGTACTCTTTAGCCAAGCTGTAACCATTTTTTTTTTTTACAAACTATATACAATTAAGAAGAGCTAGCTGGAGCTACTCTCTAAAACATGCATATTCATGTTCAGCTGCTATAGCTGTGTGCTCACAGCTGAATCCAAATGTATTTTCAAGAGATGGGGATAAAAGTTAACTATGCCGTTGATCTCCCCCCCCATGATTTATGAATTCCTAAACAACAATCGCTAGTTTAGTTAGATGAGCCATATGTCTGAAGAAAATATGTATTGCATTTATTTTGTTTTAAAAAGAGCAGCTAGTGATTCTAAGGACATTCAAGCATTAAGCTAAGCCAGACCAAGTGCATCCACACAATAGTCCAATGCAATCAGCTTCCCAATGTGCAAATGATCAGCAGTCAAATGATTTCCTTCAGCTTAGTTTATTTTTAATCTTTACTGTAAACTGAAATAAGAGTTGTACTTGTGGGTTGCGATTGAACTCATCCTGATGGAATCTAAACGGAAACAAAGGACAAGGAGGGAGTCATTGAGTTAGTCAGCCAGCCAGAGATGGGAAATGGAGGTGAGGATGATGGGAAGCACAACAGAAAGGGAGAGAGAATTATGACCATCTGCACTGCAATACACAATATGTTCTACTGCAATCTCCACACACACACACCTATACAGAAGCACACACCCCCACACACTGTTTGTTTGCAGACTTCTCTCCGCCGTAATTGCAGTGACATTTATATTTGCACCTGAAGCCTGTCTGCCAGTTTCCATTACTTGGAGCCAGAGAGAGGGAGACAGGAGTGAATGGCGGATGATTGGAATGAACGCGGAACCGAATGTACCTGAAAGAGCCGTTTTGAATCGAAGCCCAGTTCCCCTCCATCTGACAGGGTCACTCGCCGAGTGTCTGTGTTGCAGAGGAACGCCTAATACACCGCGCATGCATAAATACCCGGCAAGGCCCATGGCACAGTGTGATTAGGCTGCTCACACTCGCAGCCAACAGAATCTGAGCTCATACTTACACAGGTAACACATACAGATTTTTTACGAGTCTCTAAATCATTAATTCAGACTGAAATTTCTACCTGGTGACAAATCGCCCCTATATCCTCCCCTCCCACCCCATAATACTATTCCACAATATCAGTTTCATCACTTATTTCTAAAGGCCCACATGTATAGGAGAATGGTCATCAGTCAGACTTTTCTACCTTACAAGGAGACATCTATCTGGACTGTAAATCTTGGCTCGGCTGCACTGTCCATTTGTCATGAACTATTTATTCAGTTATTCACTGGTGGCCACAGTTCAGTAGCGTCCACTGTGACAAGTGTGTAACAGATCAGCGACTCAACAAAAAGCACCGTCTTACATCTTTGCCATCTGTGGCTGGCATCCTGCAGGTCCTCGGCACAGGTTGGAGGAGTCATGTCAACCGTTTCCCCTGTCGGAAATGCGCGGCTACCAAACACTGACGGTGAATGACAGCGTTAGCAGCGGTAGCTCGTTTTGCTAACCCGTCCCCCAGTATTTATTACATGACGATTGCTTAGCCCCAGGGGGCCCCGTGAGACAGACGCAACACAAAGTTGTTTGTCTGGGCCTGTGGTTGTTCACACGACTGGGAGCTGTATCCTCCATCAGCAAACATCGGCACTCACAGCCTTCCTTTTCCCACATGGGTCAATTACAGAGAGGGGGATGTGCTGTCACAGCAGGGGCTCCAGGCATGCTGTGGGTTGTTGGTTGGAAATTGACTGTAAGACTAAAATTAGTAGCTGGTCTATTTTTGATACTCTTGCATTCCTCCTCTCCTTTATTCACTGGAGTTGCATCAGAATCCTGAATGCGGTTGTTTTATAGGTGTCAACATTATGTAAAGCACATAACAGAGAAATACAATATGTTCCTTGACCTTTCACTTGATGCGATCTGTTTGTTATTGTATCTAACAAGAAGTCTCATGCTGAATGTGAGTTAGATTTGGAGTGAGGAGTGCCGGTGACAGAAAATGTAGCTTAGTGTTATTGTTAGTGGAATCTTTAAGGCTTTCAAATGTCATGGCTGACTATTTAGCTGATTTCACAGTGGCTTCTGTGTTCTCCTCTGTGTTCTCCCTCAATACTGGACCAATTTCAAAACTATTGTCCCCATTAGTCACTTGGACACAAAAACATGAGACCTAACGGAGACCACAAAAAACCCTGCCTGTCCTGTATGCATGTACAGCTTACTCACAGAAAAGACTCATAGGTATCTCATTATAGAGTGTATTATGCAGATAACATGCACACAGATCTCCAAATATAATCTCTTCCTTTCATTTCCACCACCCAGCTTTGCACACGCTGACTACACTTTATCGTGTAATTTCAAAGATCATCAGCAACTTTCTGAAGGATGAATTTTTCACAACCATCCCAGGGCTGCTCCGTCAAAGAACGGATAGAGCGATAAATTCAAAAAAATCCAGACATCAAACGCCTGCGAGGGATCTGAAACTTGCTGAATTCCAAATGTTACACTTAATAGTGTCGCACCCCCCCCCCCCCCCCCCCCGAATCACAGACGGTCTTTCAATGAGTGGAGGAAACAATCATTGTCACCTTTTGTAAGAGCACATTTGTCTAACTTAATAAACCAGGTTCCCAATCGTCGCAGCTTCCTCACATCACATCCACTCTTTGATGTGTCAGTTGTTGTTTTTATAAACCCAGAGACATGTTAGTGCAGCGTGGGGTGGATACACAAAGTCACAGCCACGTTTGAATCACAGTCACCTAATTAATGGATTAAGAGGAGTCATTAGACAGAGTGGGTGACCGAGGACGGCACTTTACCATGACCCCCGAGGACAGTGGGCGTGCATGAGACTTCAGATTGACCAGTTAGCCCCATCGGGGGGGGACTTTGTTTATGGCTGCCACTTAGACACCCACACAGATGGCACAAACACAGAGTAATCCAGCCCACACACAGACACCCACAGTAGTGGGGACAGACTTATGGACTCGCTTGCAGATGAAACAATGTGGTGACAGTTTCTCTCTGCTTATATACTTCTCCACTGCCTGACTGAGAGCTTTGTTGCTATTGTATTTAAACAGCACCATTATCATAACTTCAATGTAAAATCCTATCTCTTTCAACAGCCGGAGTCACACATTGAGATTTCAATTGGGTAGTACCCCATCCCCAATAAATGGGACTGCATAGATTCTGCACAAATGCTGGGGTCGGAAGCGGTCGCCGGCAGTAGCTGACACTTTCAGCTCCAGATATAAGATGTCCTCTAGATGTTCCCTCCGTCCTGAGGGGAAACTCAAGGCAGATCTCAGTGATAGATCGGTTACCCTCTCACTGCTGCTACATGGGAAGACTGACTCACTAGTACCACTCAGTAACATGGACAGACATGAGCTGATAGTCAGAGCTAACCGGACGTGAGAAGCTACCGTCAGACTCTCTGCAGGAAAGGAGTCATGAATCGTCACTGAACGAATCAACACATCGGCACATTTAACAGTGAAGCTCCTCTTTGAACTGGACTGTACTCCTCACTGTCAGCTCTGCTGTGATTCACATTACGTCACTTGCTCGTTAGAAGCGCATTATTACAAAAACATCAGAAACAGTCATGATCTGTTTTCGTGATCGAATCTATTTTTCCTCCACCCACAGTGACATAATGCACAGGTGACAGGCTGGAGATGAGTTACATGGTTCCTTATGTATTGACATGTTCTAGTTTGCTAGCTTTTCTCTCCCCAGGGACATGGGCATTGGCCGTTATTGTGGAAATGACTTGAGTGCCTAATTAACCATTTCTCTGTCTGTCAGGATGCTGCGGGTACCCTCAGTGAGACCCCTCTGTCTTTCTCTCTGCCCTTCTCTATCCTCACCTCTCATGCTTACCAATATGCTAATTCAATTCTGTTTCCCTAAATGCCCCTGATGATTTCACATCACTGAAAATGGAATGTCGTTTTTACCACAATTGTCCATTTTCACAATGCAATAATATATTTTGGATTTTTTCCCTGCTTATATCTCATTAGACCCTTAATGACTTCCTGGGGACATTTTGCTTAGAGAATTGCACCCTTTCAAGTCATCAAGACACGATTGGCCTCGCCCAGTACTAAAGGACGCCATTTTCAAATGGACTACATCCCCACCGCCAGCCAAGCCCACTGACCAGATTAGCCTGTCAGAGTGAACACTTGATGTACTTTTCCCTCCCCCCTCCCCAGCCTCAAAACAAACATCCCCATCACAACTAGCCAAATCCCCTCTGTGGAAGTTGATTTGCTAACTCTTGTCTCTTTCACTAACAACAATCTTCAGAATTCTTCCAATTTGATTATTTTCATTGGTGAATTTTATTTTCCCTTACCTTTTATGATTTCAACAACTAACACTGTGTCATTCACGGAATGTGAACCATCTGTTGTTTTCTCTACTTAACTTGCGACTTACATACTAACAAATGTATTGTTATCCTTTTATTCCTTTTCTTTTATTTTGTAGATGACCCTTTTAAAACAAAATAATTATACAATTACTTTCTTTATTTCTTTATTTGGATGTTTTAATATATGAACAATAGGAAAATATTTTTTTCTTTTTAATGGTATTTTAACATTAGATTCATTTTTGTTATTAATAGGAAAAGCTGGTTTTGCAAAAGGCAATTTTTCTTTTTTCTTTGCCACTTTTTTGGGGGTTGAGGTGTGTTTTCTTGAGTTTAAGGTTTGTCATTATTATTATTTTCTTTCTCCTCCCCCTGTTTTCTCCTGAAGCACGCAGGCATTGGACACGCTATGGTAAACAAACTGCATTATATGGTAGATATCATTCTAATTGTCTTATACTTTGGTTTGCCCTGGGTTTTCCGTTACCTCTTTCTATTCTGTTTGCTTTACTGAAAGTACAATCCGCCATCAATTCCAAGGTAGCTGAAAAACTCCACCTCTCTGTTTTTCTTTTAGCCCTCTCTCTATATATATGTATTTGCTTTTTATTGCCATTCAGCCCCCCCCCCCTTCCTGAAAAGAATTATCGTGTTCATCCAAAGAGGTCTGCCCAAAAATATATAGAAATTACCCAAATTTAGATTTTACAATTTTATTTGTTGCTTTTTTATTTTCTGCCCCTTTTTATTATTTTATATTTTTTACTTCAAACACTATCCGTATGAAGAAATAAAGAATCATGATGCAATATATTTTCTCAATTGAGTAAAGTTTGAATAGGTACCTTTTTATTTTTTTTGTTAATCCCTGTTTCCTCCTGATTTATCTTCCCTTGAAGAACCCTATGAAGTGACCGTACACCGCAGATTTCCCAAGCACACGAATGGCTTACTAGAGCAACTCCAGTGAGAGCAAGTAAAACAAAACAAAAATCAGTCTGTTCATTAATTCCTTCAACATGTTTAACAACGTGGGGAATTTCACTGATGAGACCATCTTGTCACGTTGGACCCAGTTGGACCTGTTCAGCCTGTTATATCGTGACCTGTTATCTCGGCTTGCCGTCCTGTGCTTTATGGAGTCATGGAGAGTATTTACAACTCTTGATTTAATGGCCGAAGCCCTCACTGTAAAGTAGGCCTCAAATGAGGGTTTGATCCCATTAGTGGCCTTAGGCTGATTTATGATCGAGATGGGGCTGTTCCCAGACCAGCACCTGAACCCTTTCCCGCTCGCACATGTGCATGCTTAATAAAGTGCTTTAATGTGGCATTAGTCCCCTGATCTCGGGTGCAGCAAATCAGACCCGGAGTACCGATGAAAGCTCATGATTGAAAATGAAATGACAATTGGGCTTTTATTAAGCTGCAGACTGGGGACACTGCGGACATGTAGAAAATGAAGACTCTCTGACCTCGGTGGGATCTGCTTTTAGAAGCTGTGATGAGTGTTACTTACTTTCACTGGACTGTTTAATGAATGAATGCAGCTGTCTGTCCATTGATGCAGAAAACGGGAGCTGGCTGGGAAAATCTGAAGAGTGTGCGATCGACCCCTCATTAACACTAACACTAACTTATATTTCTTATACTTTACTGGCCTCAACCCTTGCATGAAGAGACTTGGACACCCCTTCCTGATCTTATTTTTATTTTATTTTGTTCTGTTATTTTTATATACAGATTGAGAATATATGTATATGTATATATCATGGCTAACATATATACATACATATATCATTTGTCCTATTTTAATCAATACGGCCATGAAACATGTTAGCCACACCCTCTTGCTGTTTTATTTTTTTTACTTTTTTTTTTACTTTTTAACTTCAAAATTAACTTACTAAAATGAATAACGACCTCACACCTTATGCTGCTGAAACGAAAAAAATGGGAAAGAGTAAAGAGGGGAGACAGACTTTCATTTTCTGGGTGAATAGAGGATTGATGCCCCACGGAGTACATCTGCCCAATCCATCATAACGCATGAGTTGGGGTAAAGCTGTTGAGAGTGTGCGGTAAGCCACTGTATCTGGTGACTTACTCAGTCTCACGTTTGACAAAAGTGATGAAGCTATTTTGAGCTCACATCCGAAATCGTGTGGCGAAAGTTCAAGTGGAGGCATAATGAGAAGTGTAATCATGTCTTAGGACAGATTTCTTTTTTATATCCAATAACGTGGAGGACATGGGATACTAATTGTTCTATTCACCAAGACAGTGACGTCCTCTCTCCCCTCTCAATTTTCCCTCTTCTTTAAAAACCCTCTCATTTCCATTGATTTCATCTGTGAGTGATGACATGGTCCCATCCTGTCCCTCCTCCACCTCCACACTGACAGTGTCCAGTGGTCGTGTCCCTGCACCCTGTCTGCATGTCTCTAATGGCTAGAACGTCTTCACATCAGCATACTCGCAGGGTGTAGATGCTGCTCTAGTCCAGCGCGTGTCAGTCTGCTGTACACGTGTCTCGATGGGTCTTTCTGTTGCATTCTTGTCTCAACCTTAACATTGAAAGCTCTCCTCCTTTCCCCATTTGTCTGGTGTTGTGGTGCCCTGCAATTACATTCACTGCCCTACCACTTTCCCATTTTGCTGCATCTTGCCAGATGTTTTTTATTTTTTTTATTCATCTAATAGTTGGTGTGTTTGTGTTGTGTCTAATGGAACCCCACCCCATCCTCATTCTTCCTGTCATCCTTTCCATTTTAAGTGCATGGCTTGTGTGTCACCCTGTTAGCTTGGATGGATTCATTTTGTTTCCTCTTAACCAAAGCAAACCCTCGCACATGAAATAACACATTCAGTCCATATTTCGGACCTGGTTTGAGCAATCAAATGTCAGAGGACTTTTAAAGAATCCTCATCTAACTTATCACTTTGACTAAATTTACTACAACAGTGTTACTAATCTACTGTTTGAATCAAACCTTTGTTGTAATTGTACTAACAACCATTTTTGTGTCTGACTTTCCCTTACTTACAAAAATACTAACCGATTTTGTTCACCCTCCAACCCTTTTAACTCTTTTCGGCAAACAACAACAACAACAAAAAACTCCTCCCTTTCTCTCCCCCATTCCCTCGACAACTGTTGCCAAAACAGCACTGGCCCCAGGCCTCCCACCCCTCCCTCATTTACTAACCTAGATGTGGAGCTCTGTTAGAAACTACATATTTAGCGTTGAAATAATAAATCACTCCCGGCTAATACACGTTGACAAGCTGCCAGACACCTACAGAAGTCCACCGCTGGATGGGAATGGCTTCCTTCTCTTTCTCTCTTGAACATCCCTCATTCCTGCGGCTCTGGCTTTGACCCGAGTGAACGGCTGTGATCTATGATGATACGTCTCTTATGTGAGCCTTCAACTGTATTATGCAACCGCTGCTATACAAAATATAACACATTCTTTCTTCCTGCAAAAGATCAAATGTAGTGCCAGCGAGGGTAAGTGATACATTTCCAAGGTAAGCTCGCTGCTTCTTTGCACGGATTATGCTGTTGAATACTTGAAGGTACCGACATGTATCCGTACCTGGTCAGACGCTGCTGCGTACTTTACAAGCTGATGACAAAGAAACTAGAACTGAAAGTAAAGACTGAATGCTTTACGTAATTAAGAACACAATCTTTATTCTTGGATAGAAGAAAGTCACACAAAGCTACTTTTCATTGTAGGCTACGTGTTAAAAGCCTGACATAATATACCTTCCAATACCATAATATGTAATATTCCTCTTTTGTCTTTCATATAGGGGAAGTAGTGTCTGCTGTCCTAGTTTTACACTAACACTTTATATTAGCCATCATTAATAATGGGTAAAGTTAATTTAACTTTAGTTAATAGTCTTTTCACTGTTAACAAACAAAGATATCTTAATCATGTTAATTAATCATTAGTAATAATATAACTTGTAATCTTATTATTAGTTTGTGTAATATGATATAATTATATTTTAATTTATAGATCATATTGTAGCCGTAAAGAGACCATAACGATTTTATTCTCATTATATTAGTCCACAATTTATTTACGGTTTAGTTTTGAACACTTACACATATATACCATATTAACCAATTATTAACCACGAACAATGTGTCACAACTATATGGGCCATAATGTTTGATAGATGTTTTACCAATGGTTTCTTAAAGGTTTACAAACCATTTAGTTATCATTAAGACGTACTTGCTATAGTATATTTAACATCATGAGTGCAACAATAAACTGTGAATACAACAAAAAAATAGCATTTTAATAATTAGTAAACACTATTATAATTGAATTGCATCTGGTTAGTCCTAGCGTCTCATGTAGGGTGTTATTGAGACAGTGTAATCCCAGTTGGAGTCACGTTGACCTCCGTTAACTTGATGAAAGGGGGATCTACTTGTCGGAGCCTTTAGTTGCCAGCAGCCTGCAGCCTGCAGTCATGGGGCCAGATATGGTAGATGAAGCAGTAACATGCTCGGCTGATCACACAGCGGGACTCCACAAAGAGAAGCGTTCTCGTTCACCGTGTGAAGCCCCATCACAGACGCTTTGATATGCTGTAGGTAGTCGGTGGTTTAAGAGCAACACGGACAAAAGAGAAAGATTGATTGCATATATGGGGGGTTGAAATCATAACAGAGACCATTCCCCCCACCACAGGACCATGTAGGCATGTGAGTGGGCAAAACGCAATGCTCCCCATGATCTGGATTCAGAGCTCAGTCAATACCTTCACAGTACATTCAGCTGTAAACAGCTCCGGTCTGTGTTTTCTATGATATCTGGGGCACACAGTTCAGCAAAGATCAGCCAGCTCTGTTTGGTTTCTGTGTGTACTGGGCTAAAGGAGTGTTTGAAGAGCAGCTGGGTAAAGACCAAGGGATCTAATAGAAGCAGCGAGTGCACTTTATGTGTAATGGTTGGATGTCTTACATAGAAAGTCTGATTGTTAGTGGAGGTGTGCTGGTTTAGGTGCCAACTTTTTAGATTTGATGTTTTCATTGTTTTCAATAAATCCAGTAGAGTGAACTTCTCACTGAATAAAGAGCAGAACAGGATGCTGCAAATGTGTGATTTAGTTCTGTTTTTGTATTTATCAGGCATGCTGAGACTATCACACAAGGCTATGTGTCAAGAAGAAAACTGTCATCACACGATCACAAATAATTATTTCCAGGCCATATTGTTGCATGTGCTCAGGTCCGCTAAAGGCTTTTTTTCACAGCAAAAGAAGTCGCGGTTGTTTTCGTAGAGTAAATAATGGGGTAAGCCACCATTCCACGTTATTGAGTGCTTTGGTTCTGTCACTACAATTACTTTGAATGCATTCATTATCAAGGAGAGGTGGGCACAGCCGGCATTTCTTTGAGTGACCTAGATCCAACCGTCTGCATTGCTGTGCCTGCCTTGTCTTGTTGACAAGTAAAATATCCACAATTACATCTTTTTTCAAGCTGTTTTTTGTCACACTAAAAAAATAACATTCAAGACAATGGAGAACACAGCCAGTATCTCTGGTGGAACCTTAATATTTTACTCCCTGTCCATTTATTTAATAATCGGTCTGTATTTTGCAGCAACAGTTTTGAGACAGGAAAGCATTTCCTCCTAACTGTACGGCCTCCAGGCCGGGAGCGTCGGGGTATTTCCTGCAGCAACCTGTGATATCATCACCCTTTTCTCTCGTCTGGCCGGTGATGCAAGTGCTTGTAATGTCACTGGATGGGTTGAGTGTGCAGCCTGGTTCAAGCAAAGTCTCGCTGGCTCTCGTGAATATTTACAAAGTCGGCTCAAAAAAACAAATATCCAAAACACTAACAATTCATTTGCTTATCTTTGCTCTCTGGGTTTTTTCTTGCTGATTACGTCCAACGTCTGATCACAGAAAGAATCAATGGATTCCATAAGATAGCCCCAGGGATTTTTTTTATTGAATGATGGCGATGGCAAGAGAAAGAAACATTGCTAATCTCTACTTTCCCCTTTTTAGCTGGGGACTTCATAGGTGTCTGGCAGCTAGACGATGTGAGTCTCTCATGGCCCTAATGAGCACATCCTTCCCTGAAGGTGTACCATTAATAACCCTCCACAACCTATTCTCCCACATCCAAAGATTCTAGCCTGGCCATAAGATGTGTCAATAGTTCAATTTCAGAACTTATACAGGTTATAACTACTCTTTTACTCTCCATCCCACCTCTTTATTTCGAGAAGCGGTCAAAGTCTGTAGAAGCGTCCTAAATGGCACACGTCGTGAGACAGCCCCCAACCTCCCCACCCCCGTTTCTCCTCCTCAGCCACCTGTAAGGTCCCTCTCGTCACTATAGGATAACTGAAGTTGCCCTACTGAAAGCCGCATCCAAGATCTTCAAAGATGACCCCGACACACCAGCACTGTCAACCGCAGATTCTTCGTGCCAGATACATCTGGCCAATACGATCGCTCTTTATCTCCAAGTAGTAACAGCAGACATAAAAATGAGTTGCCCTGTTTAGAAGGGAAGTACAAACATAATCAAAAAGTACAGATGAGCACTTAACTGGGGTGACTGTTCTGTTGAGTGCAGTTGCTAAGGTTTCTTTTCAGCTCTGCTTTAGAATGTTTACAGCACTTCATATCCAGTTCAAGCTTTTTTTTTGTTTTTGTGTTTCTATTGTTGCAGATTGAAATCAATTCTTTTGTGTATTGTATTCAAAAAGAAAGAGATTGTGTCTGTGCTCACAGCCTGCCGTTAGAAAAACGATGCTCATCAAAACTGCATTAAAGGAAAGTAGAGCCAACGGGCATAAATTACGTACTGCTAAATGCAAAGTCTTATTGTAAATGGCCAAGATATAAGTTAGGCGTTGAATGAAATGAAGGTAGTGTGTGCTGGCATCACTTCTGAGTGTGCAAAGGGAATGAAAAACAGATGGGTGTGTACACGGCTCCCTGCAGTCCTGTATTTAAGCTCTGCACATTTTTATGCAGAATAACAGATGTTAAATCAGAGACATGAGTACTTCACTTTCGCCCAGGCCAGCTCTATTAGGATAATTAGACAATAAATTGGTCATTAACTGCAAAAATCCCGAATCAAACAGCATTATTTGGCTAGATGTTTGTGCAAAGGTATAGCTGTGGCTCTGATAGCACATACAGCCATGATATAATACATTTAGACTGCAATTTGCTCCTTTGTAATGAGTATAATGTAAAAAGACAATTCCTGGAAGAATGGAGTGGAGGTAACTCTCAGAGTTGCAGTCTAAGTTTATATGAGCATATGTCATGTTTCATTTTACCCACTATTCAGGTATTCGTTGAACTGACGATGCCTAGTGTTACATTTCAAGCAGTTGCTTCACCTCAACTTGTAAGGTCTTGTGATACATCAGTGCAAGAGTAGTCCCCACACATGCTGTTGTAATTTACATAAAGCACCTCTTGCTATTCATATTGCAGTAAAACAAGCTTACTAAGACTTCATTTGACAGACAACCAAGTACCATTTGAGCTAAAAAATAAATAAATCTCAATTATACAGAAAAGCCTGGAGGTACCTATAAAATGTAGCCTTTATGCATCCGTTTGTTTTTGTATTTTTGGGGTGTTTTAGGTCTGTTTGATTTCACCTGGCACTTTCAGCTCTGTTAGCGATCAAACGTGCGACACAGAATGTGTAAACTTGCACAAAAGACGAGGCTTGAGGCACTTTAATAAAGGAAAGGGTTGTGTTGTTGCTGGTAGGACCTTGAGTGAGGACTGGTTCAGCAAAGGACTATTGCAGAATATCTATGCCAATCGCAAGGAAAGGCCATTTGATATTTAAACAATAGTCTTACCTGTAGGATCATGCTGTTATACTGGTTGCTATATTGATTTTGACATATCTTTAAGGTGCACTTAATCCAGAGTAGGATGCAGTTACTTTAACAATTACTCAATTAGATCAGGAGTCAGTGATTACACAGTGAGCACAGCGCTGATCCATTGGTTTTCTCTTAGCAACTGCACTCTAGAGTGAAAGCCCCCAGTCTGAGTGGCACCAAAAGCAACCAACCAAACGTTACCATTTAGAGGACAACCCCACCTATCGTTGGTGTTTAATCCACTTTCTTCCTTGTTTTTCCTCATTCTTCTAATTCTTCTCCACTCTCGGCATTCTCTGTTTCTACCTATCTCTCTCTCTATCTCTCGGTCTGTCTCTTTTGGGCCATGCCTATGCCAGGTGACCATCTCAGTGGATGGTATATTGACCACCACTGGTTACACCCAGGAGGATTACACCATGTTGGGTTCAGATGACTTCTTCTACATTGGAGGGAGCCCCAACACCGCGGACCTGCCCGGATCACCAGTCAGCAACAACTTCATGGGCTGCCTTAAAGATGTGAGTGGCTCTGTGTGATTGTGCAGTTTGTGAATGTACAGTATATTTATATATATATATATATACACATACAGCATGTAGCTGATCAAACATGCAATGTGCACGCGTGGGCGTATTATGGGACTGTGGGCCCTTGGGCATAGACAAACTTCCCCACGACCATATTACTATTTGTTTAGCCTCTTTTTGCTGTTGTTATGTATCTATTTGTAGGCATTACACATCTCTCTGGGGTTTTGGGTGTCTTTGTGGTCATTTTGTGTCTCTTTGTTGTTGTTTTGTTCCTTTTTGAGGTCATTCTGTTCCTCTTTGCAGTCATTTTGCTCTTCTTTGTAGTTGCTTTTTGTCTCTCGTTGTGATTGTTTTTTTCCCCTTTTCATAGTCGTGAGTCTCTTTGGTTCTCTTTGCAGCTATTTTTCCTCCCTTTGTGGTCTCTCTGTAGGCTTTTTGTGTCTCGGTATAGTCGTTTCTTTAGTGGTCATTTTGAGTCTCTTCCTGGTTGACATGTCTCTCTTTGAGTGACATTTTGTAGGTGAAGGCCAGAAAGGGCCCTGACACTTCGGGCTCCTGGGCCTGTGCTCGGTCGGCCCGTTGAGTAATCAATCCATGTGTACATACTCTCTTCTTTGTACTGTATCTATCCACCTCATGCTAGCGAGTCACTTGCTGTGGAAACTTTCCAGCTGTGTGTGCGTAGTTCAACATATCTCTTTTAGCTGTGTTTATATCAGTTAGTGGGCGTCTTGCAACTATTGGTACGATTTTCTTTTGGTTCCAAACTAATTGGCAACAAAAAATAAGAAATCATACAAACATCACAAAGTTGCATTGAGAACATACATGTTCCACTGTGCTAAAGTGTGTGTTGCCTCTGACACCTGAATCATCAGTCTGTGCAGATATACAGTGACTCCCATATGTGAGAGTAGGAGGTGTCAGACGTAGAATATCCTAAATCTCTTTCAAGTGTTTGGTTCCTTTCCTCCTAACCGTACTGCAGACATAACACATCCGCAGCCATTGCACACACCACAGTTGGATGCTAGAGAATCACAAACACAAAGTTTCAGATTTATATCATAGCTAAGCAGCTGCATACACAGTTGTCAGTGATGGATATGTAGAGGACAGTTGCCTTATAATAACTTTATATCTTCAAGTTTGACCAAAAAACGACTTTTATTTTCACTAGGGCTTTAACTCACAGCTTAACAAGCTGTCAAGAGGACCAATCACAGCTTAAAGTATTACGCCCTTGTAAATGTAATGACTTGTGTAGTGGCGACGCAACATGGTGCCATCGCATTTCCTCATAAAACCACGCTGATTGAATAAGTAATTACTTTTGCCATCACTTTTAATGGATCGCACAGTAATCGCCCTATCTCTAACTTAATTATGCCTGTAGAATTACATTTTCATTATTTGGGTTGCTATCAGAAGGATCCCTAGTGGGTCTTAAACTTCCCAAGGCGTTTAACTATCCTCTCTCATCAAGAACAGGGCTGGATTTACAGTCAACGTACAGACAGAGCACAGGGGGAAAACAAGACTATGGCGAGAGTTAACAGCTACAAATAGAGGTGGTAGGGAATTGGCAATGTCCAAGTACTGGAAAAGTAGAGACAGAGCAGATGGTTGGAGAACAGATGATTTAAGACTCTCTTAAAGTAACAAATCTCAAAGAGAAAGACTCAATACCAGACCCTTTGATTTGTTATTTTTTTTGAATGATGTGTTCGGTTCAGAAAGATATACAATTTGATATACTGGTTGTTATTCCTGCTATACGTGTTTCATGGGCTCCACTTTTTCAGCTGTGGTCAATCTCTAATAACTATATCAGCTCAGCTGAGCATGGGTAACTGAGAGTGCCAGTAAAGTAGTAGAGTAGAGCTGAAAATAAAGAGGAAAGTGAGGGGGGGTAGACAGCGGTGTGTTTCATCCTGTGCTAGTTCAGTGGCACAGCTCGGATTATCAGTGGTGTTATGGTCTGGGGCAAGGCTTTCATGCCACCACCGTGGTCAAACGCCTTTGATACGCTTGGCCAGTACCCCCCAGGCAGCAGAAATCCAAAGGAAGAGTGCAGCAGAAGAAGAGTAGAAAGGCACCAAAAGAGGCACTGAAGCCCTATGAAGTTTGTATTTGCTGTGTGCGTGTGCGCATATGTGTGTGTTCAAAGTCACACACATGCTATGATCATACACCGTAGGGTGTGTGTTTTCTAGGCTCCCAGTCAGAGTGGCGGAGTGTGAAATCAGATCGCTCCTCAGCCCCTCGGTCCTGTTTCCACAGATTCCCCTCTTCTTGTCCATGTCACCATCTGTCTCTCCACCCCAACCTCCGCCTCTCCATCTTTCTCCAAGACAGTGACCTTGCTATCGCCCATTTCACACTCCTCCCTCTATCTCACAGTCTCTCTCTCCTCTATCTTCCCACCTCTCTCATCACTTCTCTCCACCTCTCATCCTCCCTTTCTAGGGGGCACTTTTGTGTAATTAAGTCCATGGTAGCGGTGTTGGCACGCCAGCTTTGCCCTCCTGTCGGCCAAATTAAAATTGATTTCTTCGACTGATTCCGTGCACTGGATGAATGCGCTGGCCCTCCTCCTTGCCCTGACACACACACACACACACACATACACACTCTCTCTCTCTCTCTCTCGCTCTCTCTCTCTCTACCTCCCTCCCTCCCTCCCTCCCTGTCCTCCCAAATTCACATTGATGCTTTCTCTCTTTGTCTGCAGCTTCCACCCAGTCTCACCTTTGTGGTGCGATATCATCTTCACGAGTCATCCATCGCCCCCCACTTACACCCCACCTACACCACGTACACATTCGTTTGAGACTTTGTAGCTGGAAGGGTGGTGCAGTGAATTCTGCCCTTTGCCCTTTTCTAGTTGTGTTTCTTTATCGCTAAGGAGACGGCAATCAACGCAATGTATAGTCATGCTGTAATTGCATCACAAACTGTCAATAAATGTCACTAAAGACAATAAACATGTGACATATTTGTTTAATTGCAACCCTTACACAAACGGCTTACAACAATGTGGCATGTGCGCTCATCGGACATTCACAACCCCAAGTACATCAGGAAACAAATGATTCTTTCTGGTCTGCTGACCTGCAGGTTGTTAGATTTGCGGAGTTTGTCAATGACAAAAACAAATCAATAGAGTAACCCCTGGGGAAGGCTTTGGCCCAGTCACAGTCCATGTCGAGGCCACACACATTCTGATTTCTGAAAGATCGCCATAGTTAATCCAACACACCCAGCGGCTCTGCTAGCCAAGTCAGTGAATCAGAGGAGAAGTGATCATCACTTTAAACGAGGGAACAAAACTGTTATTAACTCTGCTCAAGTTCTTTTAAAGGCCTTTGACTGTGTGTTTCTGTTAACTAGTGGACCAAGCCAGCGAACTTCTCTGCGGCGTCAGATGAGCTGTTCAGATCTGCCCTCCCAATACTTAGGAGCACATATTGCAAATGTCTGTGTATAGCCAGAATCCCTGAATGATTTGACAATATGAAAGAAAGGCATATGGTCTAGATGCTGAGTCAGCACATTTATACAGAATCTGCCCCCGGCTGAGCCCAAAGACACAGTTTATTTGATACAGCGTTCAGAGTGCAGCCCGTTGCGCCTCACACGCTTCGATGCTCCCATGCATCGCTCCGTCCCTCTGTTACACTCATTTCCCTCTCATTTATCATTATTCCCTGCCATCTTCTTCTATCCTTCCTTCCTTACTGCTGTACACCTCTCCCTTGTATTCTTTTTTTTACCTTCTTTGGCGTTCTGCTGTTTGTTCGTTGTTGCCCCTGGCTACTCCTCTCCTTTTACATTTGTCTTATTTTGCTAGAGAGACACTTGTAGACTTGAAGGGGACTTATCATGAAACACGCACCGTTTAAGTGCTCGCGCACACCCATTTGTGTATCTATAGTGTCTACCAACCCACAAAGTGTGAAGTAAGACAACCCGGTCAGTTTGGTGTGAGGTCAGAAAATGTGTGATTCAACCAGCCTTTAAGATGTTACTCTCCTTACTATGTGACATACAGGCTCTTAGAATATACTCTTAGTATCCTAAGTACCTCACCCACGGCTTAAGAACTACATTTGTATAGGTGCACCATTTTTCTGGGAGGGGTGCTTAAAGAGAAAGGCGTTAAAACGGTGGGTTTCATGCCGAGGGTCAATACACAAAGCGTTTTTCATGTCCTGCCCTTGTTGAATTGAAGATGCTAAACAACAAGCTGGATCCTGGCACACACGCTGCTTGGATCAAACCTTAAACAAAGCTGGCAGTGTAAGAAACCTGATTGCCCTGTACAACTAATTCTGCTCCAGCTGAAGATCACATACTAACAACAGCCAATCAAAGCTGACGTTGCGGGAAGCTAATTATGGCAGCCTGCCTTCATTTTGGCTTTGATTGGTGACATGATGGATTGCACAAAATCCCTCTGACATCAGAAGTCTTGACGTCAATGACATGTTGCATGCTGGCATGCAAATCTGTCATTGTGTTCGTGATGTCCCATCTCTAGTTTGAGCACATTCGCGACTAAGAGACCAGATGTCAGCGAAATGCTTTGTCTGGTGTTGATTAGTCTGATGAAAGACATTTTGGGATGTCAGATGCAGCTATTGCGATGAGTTCATGTAAATACGGCAGGCCCTAGTCCCTAATCAGCAATGTGTCTTCTCCATTTAGCTGTCTTTTGTTCATAGTTGACCTTTTAGACTAGTACCAAGTAGTGAGGGTAATGCAGGAGTAAGGCTCATGCAGCTTTCAAAATAGAAGGCGCATCCAATCATGGCCAGCCTATAATTATCATTGCAAATATAGTATATTGGTATTTATTTATATATATTTTACACAAGTGCTAGATGGTGCTAAGGAGAGGTCACAGCTGACATGAAGATTCATCCTCTAGGAAGAAAGAACACCTCAGCAAATGTAATGGAAATCTGGCCATCATAAGTGCTGTCATTGAGCCAAATATTAAAAAAGGGAAGAATTTAAACAATTTCATGAGAAATCTTACTTAGGTGACACACGCCAAATGTCATGTTCATTTGAACATTGATTTACAACAGAAAAATGTATCTGGACCAAAGTATATATGCACTTATTGACATCACCTTTCATCAATCCCACTGTTTGTAGATAAAGACTATTCATGTTCGATGTGAATGTGATTACATGGACAAGTTATACACCTTTAAGTCTGCAAAACACATCTCCATTTTAGCCACCTAACACTACGGGCTGGTAGTGGGCCATATTGCGGATACTAACTGGCATGGGAGTCATCTGGTGCAGCATGTTGCCAGGTTTATTTCCTGCCTCATCTTTTCCCCAGATGCTGTATGATCCGTTGTATAAATCAGCACACCAGGCTGCATTTTTTTTTTGTAAAAACAGATTAGCATGGATTAACACAAATAAATACCTCAAAATAGTTAAGATGAAAATAAACCCACTGCGTTTTCTCTCTTTCACCTCTTATTTTTTTTCTCTAACACCTTTAAACCAGGAGCGCTCACACTTTATTAGCTGCCAGTTTTCGCGTGATCATGGCTAATTACCAGGACTAATCTCCACTAATGACGACATTATGAGGTGTACAGTGCATGTGGCAGCGTGGCCAAAGAAAGGGATAACCAAAGGAGGCTTAAATTTAGGAATAACCCAGCATATCTGCGTTCTTGCGGTTCATCTTGTGCCTGTGCGTAGGTGTGCTGTTTGACAGGGAGGACGAGAGAGAGAGAGCGTGCATGTATGTCAAAGAAATAGGTAAGACTAGAGGGCATTTAAAAAAGAGATGCCGTGAAAGACAAAAGGGGAATGACGGCAGCAGTCTGGTGAAATTAGAGAGTCAAAAACCAATACGGTCAACCGCATTGCACGAGACGAGCTTTTCAGTGGTGCGAATGTAGAAACAGGCCAATGCAAACAGAGGCAAATGGTGACTTAATACACAGATAACTAGAAAGGTGCACTCGGTAGAGTGCAGATCTCTGCCAAGTGTGTCTGCAACGACCACTGCTGTAATGTTTGAATAAATGCAACCCACGATTAGCTAACCTCCCGTCCAGACACCAATGGGCTGTAAGCCGTCGTGAAACACACCTCAGTCAATCTAAAAAACAAGCGGCGGTGTATGCAGGCAATCGACTCAAAGTCATCGTATAAGACATGTCATACAATCTAGCTTCTCACTCAGCTGCTGTGCATCAATGTATTCTTTAAGAAGCAAGGTAGAGCAAATAATCAGTATTCTAATATCTAAATTATTCCTAATTTAAGCCTTAAAATGTAATCCTGACAAAAAAAGAAGTGGGCACTTCTTGTTCACTGTTATCTCAAGAGTGTAGTTAACAAGTGAACGCATGGGAAAACACCGGTGGCACTAAAGGAGGTTCAGGTAAAAACACAATGAGCAGGTAGCTTTTCCGTGTCTTTGCTCTGTGACATTGCAATAGTAAACATCTGCTGCAGATGGAACCTGAGACTTCTTAACCTCGTAGCTGCAACAGCACCAGGAAACAAAGAGAGAGAGAAATTAAACTCTCTACATTTCTATCACCTGTCAGGGAGTATGTGTGGGTGTGTGAGGAAGCGTGAAGAGCCCTAAAATCAGGAGAGAATGCACACACACACACACACTAACAAATGCAAAGGCCTCAGCTGCTTCACACTATTACCTTGAGGACGGCCTCTCAAAACGCTGTCTACAGAGTGTTCAACAAATAAAAGGAGAACTGAAACAAAGACACAGATAATTTACTCTGCCTTTAGCACTTAATCCATTATGAATGCACATATTGAGGCGCAGGCACACACTTTGAGCTGAAACAATAGAGCTGTATTTCATCAAAGGCTGTCGGAGACATTTACATTAGGGCCGTAAGCAACATTCACTTCTCCCTGTGTCTGACTTTCCCCTCGAGCCTTTTGAGGGGTTTTTTCAATTCATTTTCCGGTGTGCTGACATTCTTGAGCTGCAGCTTTTGCTCAACAACCAATAGTTCATACGCGTTGTGGATTTGACCAAGAGTTTATACAGTGGTGACGATGCACTGAGCCAAGGAAGCGTGTGCGCGTGCCTTGGGCTCAGTGTTTAGAAATATTCAAAGTCTGAAGGATTTTCCTAATCATGGAGCATCAATAAACTGAGCACTCATGTTAACTAAATGTCTTGTTGAGGGGAGTTTTGGTTGTAAGGTCGAAAAACAGCTTCTGTAGCACTTTGTACCGATGTCGGTTTCTCGCTACATTACTGATCAACAGGAAGTCATGCTTTTCATTCATGTCTCAATTCATCATTTCCCCATGCGGACACAATTTCCCAGCAGCCACTATAACTGACACTTGAAATTAATTTGGGCAATTAGGATGCATCTGCAGGGTCTCACCATTATGGATGCAATGTTCTTCTCTGCTGCAGCTGCATTTTAGTCTAAAAGAGAGTCCATTTTACAATATTTATCCAGTTCTAGATGCAACGAATGAATCCCCAATCACACGTCAGCACCACTATTTTATACAGGATTATTACCAATCACTCTCCGCTCTGATCTCCAGGTGGTGTACAAGAACAACGACTTTAAGCTGGAGCTGTCGCGTCTGGCCATCGAGCACGACCCCAAGATCACCCTGAATGGTGACTTGGTGTTCCGCTGTGAGGACGTGGCAGCCCTGGACCCCATCACCTTTGAGACCCCCGAGTCCTACATCTCCCTGCCCAAGTGGAACACCAAGAAGACGGGATCTATCTCCTTCGACTTCCGCACTACGGAGCCCAGTGGGCTCCTGCTGTTCAGCCACGGCCGTCCTCAGGGTCCCAAAGAGCAGAAGCCCGGTAGGGAGATGAAGACAGATTACTTTGCCATGGAGCTGCTGGAGGGGTACTTGTACCTGCTGATCGATATGGGCTCTGGGAAAACAAAGCTGAAGTCCAGCAACAAGAAGGTCAATGACGGGGAATGGTGCCATGTGGATTTCCAGAGGGAAGGGAGGAAAGGTGAGGAGTGCTTTAAACTTGTTTAAACTCTGCCAGCTGATCTAGAATTTGACTGAAGTAGCAGCACGTCAGAAAATGATACAGATATGTTGGCTTTAGCAGAGTTGATACTGACAAGAAAAGAAAAAAAAAGTGCTATTTTGTCTGTGCAAACTGTGCTTTGGGTGGTATCATCAAATATCCTAAGTGTTATTTTCTCATATGTACACCAATGTGTAATCTGTTGCTAGCTCCACGCTATTTTACAAAACAGATGTGCACTTGGACTAAACTTGTACTCAATCTATAACTACTTTCCTAGTATTTTGTAGCTTCTTCAGGCAGCAGACTGGAAGAGTTCATTGGATTAGGAGGACTCATTTGCCACAGAAAAAGAGTGCAAAACCAGAATAACAGCTCTCCAAACGAATCCACACATGCTAAAACAAAAGCTAACAAATGGTTAGGCGTAGAGTTAATAATATATGTAGTGGTATTAGTTGATGTGAGTTTATTTACCTGATGAGAGACTTGTGTTCTGATGTCTCTGCCAGCATGTGGGCACAAACAGGGACATCTGCGTGCTTGAGTGTCTGGTGTCTGATGAATGGTCTGTAGGTGGGCACGCACCTAGGACATTATATCTCCCCCTAATGGCGTCTTATAATGAGGAAGGGTGTGAATGAGTGTGTGTGTGTGCGTGTGTGCGCGAGCATGCATGTGATCTCACTGCTGCTCCTGCTGTAATTGGCTTTTAATAGAAAATTAAGACAGAGTCGTTAATCACAGAAAGATAGAGGGCCTTTTGTCTCACCCACTCCCTGCTGCATTCTGCTTCCCTTCTCCTCCATTTAGCCTATTACAGACACATTAGACACACACACACACACACACACACACACACACTCTACTGTCATCTATTCTCCCTGTGTCTTGTATGTCCCTCTGTCTGTGCTTTATATCCCTAAATAATCCACTTACTGCTCCTCCCACACTCACTCACTTGCCCACTCACTCAGCCACTTGACCTCCCTCCCACTCTCCCACCTATCCAGACCACACACTTCTCCCACGTTTCATCATGTTTAATCACAACTATTTGAATATTCAATTGACAACTGTGTTTCTGCCTTCAAGGATCAATCTCAGTCAACAGCCGCAGCATGCCCTTCAGCTCCCCAGAGGGCAGTGAAATCCTGGACCTGGACAGCAACATGTACCTGGGTGGGCTGCCCGAGTCTAAGTCGGACCTCATCATGCCACCGGAGGTTTGGACGGCGCTGCTCAACTACGGCTACGTGGGCTGCGTCCGCGACCTCTTCATCGACGGCAAGAGCCGCGATGTCCGCCGCCTGGCTGAGATCCAGAGCGCGTTCGGCGTCAGCAGTTTCTGCACCCGTGAGCTGCAGAAGAGGTGCAGCAGCGCCCCTTGTGGCAACGCAGGTCTGTGCAAAGAGGGCTGGAACCGCTACATATGCGACTGCATCGGCACCGGATACCTGGGAGCCAACTGTGAAATAGGTAAGGAAGGGGATGTTGAAGAGGATGGGCGTCTTTATGGGTAAAGAGACCAATACATTGGTGGTTTAGAACTCATCATAAATTCTAAAAAAACATGAATTTGAATTCCTGTAAATTAAAAAAGAAACGTTTACCAATTTGCTGGTTTAAAGATCCAAAACCAGACAGCAACCTTTCAGCAAAACATAACTTCTCATAATCAAGCCATCAGATAGATGGTCAAAGCATGAAACAATGCCAGGCAAATTGATAATGTTACAATGTTTACAATGCATGTTGTAAACTCCATCCAATAAAGCAGAAGCGAGAGAAAACAAGTGTAGAACGAGCATTTAAACAATGTGCTGCCTTGTTTTTCACACAACCAAGCAGCTGCTGTATGGTGGGAGTAAGAACTCCACAGGGAGACATGTCTAAACCAAATGACACCCGAGGCTGGGTGGCTTTTGGGCGCCTGCTGGCTGGGTGGGGTGGGTGCTGAAGCACTCAGAGGCTGACAACAGTGTGACAGAGCAGCCAGGCCTACCGCCGCCATCTGTGTCAGTCACGCAAACCCAGGTGGCGCCTAAGCCACAGCGAGGGGAGGTGAGCTATTCAAATAGCACCACATACGTCTGATTCATTCCAATTAGCTGCAGGCTCCGGGATCTGCCTTTGCACGTCCGTGGGGGTGAGTGAGCCATGACAGTATGGGATTTTGAGGGACAAGGGGGGTAATGAGGGAAGGAGAGATTGGATTCAAATCAGGACAGTGGAGGTAGAGGATGAAATGTCTTTATTTTGAAGTGTGATATTTATTTATTTTCCTCTGGGTGCTCACATGGCAGGTGTGCTTTCAGTGATGCTCCTTTGCCATCTGGTGGAGCTTTGTGTTACTGCAGGGATGTGGTACAGGGGAAGTTTTCTGATAACCAGCTGCATATTACTCCATGTCAACAGACTGAGTGCATAGAGTAACATATATTAACTAGAGGAAGAATTGCATGATGCCAAGCCAAATCAAACTCAAAGCTATGATGGTGTTTTGAGCTGGTGTTAGGGTGATAATTCATATTATTTGGGGCGCCGTTTTTATGTAATTCAGGTATGTAAGACGTGTGTTGGTCCAGTGTGAGCAAATCTATGTTGTTCACTTTTGAAATATCACTGCTTTTTACCAGTTTGTCCACCCAAAGCAGGGACTGTCCTGCTTAATTCACTGCCATCATTTTCTAACACCTAAGCGTTTCACTTACATGGTGACAGTGACTCACGATAGCCTACGATGACGCATATCAACCCACACTGCAAAATAAGAGCAGTACTCGGGGAACTGTCACTCTACACAGTAGTCTATTTAAGGCATGGCTGATTATACAGAGAGTAACCACGGGCAGTGCCTAGTGTGAATAAGGATGTCTTTTGTTTTTTACATTTTCTCTGAGCTGGAAGACGATAGTGGATTTAATATGAATGTTTCGTGGGCATGGGTTTCTGTCTGTGATGTTGGTGCTGTGGGTGGTAGATTGGTCATTAAATAACCAGAGCATATTCTGCACACATGAAGATGCAATTGCAAAAACACAAAGGGAGAAAAAGGGCTGCAGTGTACATGGTGCCATCCGACTTTCTACAACCAGCTAGATGCCTGAGAAGTGCAGCGATGAATGATAGTATCTTTTGATCACTTTGTTTTAAACTGGAATTTAAGTACATACAATGGGAGGATTTTCCCAAACATAATTAAATGTGTTTTGAACACAAGATTGACATTGACTTTGACTGTTTGAACTTGACCATCGATACTGGACTGTCCTATCCAATCAACCTCTGTGCTCATATCACAGAATCCTTTACAGTCTTTAGCTCTCCTGTGTAATGTGTAACCCACTTGTCACAGTCCCTCCTCTGTCCTCTGCCTCTCCCCCCCATCCAGAGGCGACGGTGCTGAGTTATGACGGCAGCATGTACCTGAAGATCATCATGCCGGTCACCATGCACACGGAGGCCGAGGACGTGGCTATGCGCTTCATGTCCCAGCGGGCCTATGGCCTGCTCATGGCCACCACCTCCAAGGAGTCGGCGGACACCCTGCGACTGGAGCTGGACGGAGGCCGCGTCAAGCTCACCGTGAACCTCGGTAGGCCCCCGTGATTCATCGTGGCTGTCCGTGCTAACCTTTCCCTTACCATCCCCTGTCTCCTCATCTTCGCTCTGTATTTCAGCATCGTATACTGCTGAACTTAGAACGATGGTTTGACATTTTGAGTGTCACACCATTGTTTTTTTCTCTATTGACAGATATTTGTGTGGGGAAAAGCTTCTAAATTTGTCCCTCAGTTACTTCAGATTTGTTTTGTATGACAGAGCAGGCTTCATTTCACGTAATAGCTCTGGTTGGCTGTGCAGTAAGCTAATAAGCTAGCGTATGCCCATCACTGCCCTTTGGTTTAAATGAGAAATGCCACCAGTATATTTATTTTTGCTATTTATTTGCTGAGGTACAAATACAGAAACTTCTCCATTAACTGCTTGCTGCAGGAAAATAAGACTAAAAGTCAAAATGTAAATGTTACCCCTCCCCATTGTGCCCACTGAGGGGAGCCACCCTGTAGTCATTTATCTTCCATATTATTTGACCCCTGGACCCACCCCATCCCCTCTGCTTTTCACCCACTTCCCTTTGTTCCCTGTGAAGCCTCATAGCAACTCCTCCTGTTTAAAAGCTCCATCTCTAACACTACCCCCGGCCTGATCCTGAGCCTTACCCCACTAACTAGCCTGTCTCCAGAAGCTTAGAGGTGGCCTCGCTCATATGTCGCTCCTCCTCGTGGTTCTGCTCTGTTCCAGTTTTGGTGGAGTTAGCTGAGGGGCTGGTTGGCTCTACTTCTGCCCAGAGGTGCTAGGAGGAGATATGAACCCTCATCATAAGTAATTACAAAGTTCAGAGAAGAAGGGGGGTGTAAAGAGGTCCGGGAGGCAATCTTGTTGGGAGAAGGTCAGTTAAATTGTAGAGTAGGGTTTGTAAGATGGATAGTTTCAAAGAACTAACAACAGGCTGCAGGAATGCAGACCTTTTGACTCATTAAAATGTCATTGCACTACAATATAAGTGCTCTGGGGAATATGGGTATGACCTTCCAGCTTAAGGATACCTTAAGTCTGTTTGGACTCTCAGCGGTGAACCAGGAGGAGCATGACAGAGTTGCACCTTGGAATATGAGAGTTTAAGCCACCATAGAGACAGGAAGGGGGGGGGCGGAGGTGGTCGCTCCTCTCTCTTTTTCTACTTTCTTGTCTCTCGCTTTTCTTTCTCCCTCTCTCGCTCTCTTTCTATCTCTCTCTCGCTCTCATTTCCTGTCGCTCATCAACACCCCACCTGGCCAAGACTCAGAAGATGGAACTTTTCATCCCTTCAACGGCCTTTATGTCTGCGGCCCTTGGATCAAACAGTCAGAGAGACCGCCTCACAGCTGTAGTTGCCTGAAGTTGCACACACATTTGTCCTTGCCGCCCACAGCTTGAACTGCTAGCAGGCCCCCAAACCACACATTTGCAGCTGATCCAAAACATCTATAATATGTATCCACGTTTTTCCCACAGAGAGCTGGGACCCACATTCCCATTGCTGTGGCTTCAACTGGGCTATAATGACACCTGAAAGAATTTGAGCGACGCTAACGCGCTGCTCAGGATTTTCTCAGCTCTTTTGCAAGGGGATTAATTAACAGCTAAAGTATATCACATCCGCAGGGAATCCTCAGTATCTGTTAAGGCGTTAATCCTTGCCCATTTCATCCCGTCGGTCACAATAATGACCGATTGGATGATAATTAAATTCCTGCTGATTAATCACTAGGAAAGGCTATAATTGGACATAATTAACCCTAATGATATTGATTAGTCATAGATAATGGCGATAACCTGTTCAGTGTGTCAGCTAAGTCTATCACACTAACATTCCCATATGACAGCCGGCCGACATTTAATTTATTACTTATCGATTAAAAAAACCTTCACATCCTGTAGGGACAACCTCTACATTTTTCAAAAACGATTGCACAAATGCGGCTCCTATTCAGAAAACACTGCTGCTTACCAACAGACGTGGCCCTTAGCTACATGACCCCCACGTCTCTGCAGCGTGACGCTGGTCCCTGGCTGTTTGTGTCCACTATTCTGTAGCGGTTGACAGCTCGAGAACACAACCCAACCACGCTGCCGCATGCACACACACTTTACAGCAACAGCAATGAATTCATATCAACATAAGATATTCGGAGCGGAATAATAATTTGATGCTTCATGATCCCTGTAAAGGAATTCTCTGTTTCCTAAAAAGTCAAGGTCAGCTACAGAGCAGGATTCAGTTTCTTACTGTTTTCCAGAGATGCTGTTTACTGACACTTCAACCACAGTCTTCCAGTTGAAGGGCAAAGCTTTTTATCCAACGCTCCACCGCCTGACAACACATCTTGTAAAATGATGTGTTTTTGAGGCACCATTTGTAGCAAATAGTGCAGCGCAGCGTCTTATTGCAGTGTGTGTGCACCAGGCGTGAGGTGGCTGAGATGTGCAGATCACCCTTTCTTGTCATTTACACTGTTGGGTTTCTCATGCCCAAAGTGCTGCAGAAGGCAAGTGAATCTCAAATTGCTGGGAAATGGGGGGCTAACGTTAAAGGTGCAAGACCCTGCGTCCACTCCAGTGAGCGCACAGCAGATGCAGCAAAAAAGGAGTTTATTTGCAGCCCTAGTCAAGAAAGCAACCAGTTATTTAGGCCATCCCATTCTGACCAAACATGCTGTGCAGTTGAAATGATTAGGCTCTATCTGACTTGTTTAATGAGGTTAATCATATATTTATGATGTGTGAAGTATTGCATGCTTTATATTTTGTTGTTATGATTTACAAAGAGGAAAACAACAGACTTTTGACATAAATCATTTAAAAAAAGGTGATATAAGCTTCACGGTTTTGCCAGATGGAATGTTAAATCTTTGATCCGTATTTTAGTGCACTCGCATATAAAACTTTATGAATTCTGTAATCACATAAAGTGTTTATTACACCAACAACGGAGCACTCGTTGCATCGTTTATTTTGAAGTGTCATCAATATGTTGACATTGCCTCATGCTCTCCTACTGTATGACCTCATGGTGTACGATGAGTCTTGCCTTCTGCTGTGCTTCAGGGGTGTCGGAAGGAGGGATGGGTGATGGGATTGATGGATGAAAAGGGTGATCCTGACTCAGAGCCTGTCCCCGGATGGTGGCCCCAGAGCAATGCTTGGTTGTCTGCAGAATGTACCTTGAAGGATGTAAAATGTCTTTTTTTTCTCTCTTTTATCCTCTTTCTGTCTCTTTCTTGCTCTTTTTTTTTCTTTTTTTGATTTGATCTCACCATTTCCGCTCTTTCTCCCGCCAGATTGTATCAGGATAGACTGTAACCTCAGTAAGTGGTTCTATCCATTTTTCTGACTAAAGTGTATTTGTCTATCTCATCTTGATTCTGTGCAGTGGCCCTTTTCTGCTGTCTCATGATGAGTGACACCTCTCTCATTACCCCACGTCACTCTTCCATATTTTGAATATGTTGAATTTATTATTCCATTAAGCATCTTTTCTTTTTCTCATCGCCATCTTTCATCTGTCTCCTCCTTACCGCCTCATTTGTATGTCTCCCCCCCCACCCGTTTTTCCAATACATGGTCTAAGTCATATTTATCTTCTTTCCATAAGTTCTGTCACTTTGATTGTCCTTTTTCTGTCACACATTTAATTAATGTTTCACTTGCATAATTATATGGATTTCTCATCCTGCCATCCTGTCGCTTGCCTACCACTATCATTCTCCTGTCAACCTGTCACCCTTCACCAATAATGCATTCAGAAAAGGGCAACTTGACACACCCCTGTTGGATGTTCCTATTTTCTATTATACGGCGCCCGTTCTCGGCTCCACTCGGCTGCACACACAGGTGTTGCTTGTTTTCTATGTGGGACAAACTGTAGTTTTGGCCCCCAGAAAGCCTAATTGCTTATCCATTGAGAGACGGCACCACCTGGTGCACGCTTGTTTTTCAGAGCAAGCCAATGTTTTTGTGCCCCATGCTGACAGCATGATAGCACTCTGCTATTTCTATCATAAGCACTGACAATTGAGCAACGAGCCCACAGGTAAGTGCTGCCAGCCACAGTGACAAAGATGGAGAAAACCTGATGTTCTGCAACAAAGTTTGTGTCTGTGTGTATGCTCTTTCATTTGCATGGTGTCTTTGTTAGGGTGGAACAATTGCGACTTGACTTTGATTAACCCCAACAGCTGAGGAGGTAGCGTAAGAATACCAGTGAGTGCTTTTTATTTGCTTTTCTTAAGTTTGTTTATCGAATTTAGCAATGCATTTATTGAGTCATCGGTACATATCATCAGTCTGCAGTCAGAAGGATTAGATCTGGGCAAGGATCACAGTTTGTTTTTCACATTGAGTCAGAAGTTATTAATGCTAGCCTCATTATGTAGTGGCGATGGTTACAGAATCAATGTTGTCAGTGCAAAGTGCTCCTTACAAATGTGTTGGTATGTGAACCACACTCATCCGTGTTCTGTGCTTCTGCTGTATGTGTCACGTCCCTGCACTTAAAATACAGTTGAACGCTGTTTACGTCAGAGTTTATGGAGTGCAATCCAAAAACTTCAAAAGCCTCTGCTAGGCATGGAAGTGGTCTCAGTGTATGACGAATTCCACCACTTATTATGTGTGGAGCCCCTGGCATGACACGCATTCAAATAATGCTCAGAGGATATGTAGACTCCGGGTTGACCACTAGATGGCGTACAAGCACTGGAGATGTGTGATCTCCCTGTAGTGGGGAGGATTCATTTTTATTTTTTCATCCCACTGCAGGGCTCAGTCATTTCTCTGGAGCTGACTTGGATTCCACGTTGTTGTAAATGATCTCATGTAGTGGTTGAAGTCACAACAGATGTGTATGTTTTGACGTGATAGATGTTGCAGTCAGAGATTGTCAGAGGGCGCTTTAGTTTTTCATAAAATGTCCATTCTTTCTTCATACTACTATAATGGAAAGACCGCTTTTGTCATTGATTTTTTTACTTAATTCAGCTGCTGTGTTTAAATATTGGTATTCACTGCTTGGAACACTTCACGTGGAACACTATGTTTCAGCGGTTTTACAAGGAACATTTTATTTAACCATTATATTCTTTGGTTGACTGAGCGCCCTTGTACAGCAGTTCCCTCTTTCACGGCCACTCTGCACAAACCACACTCTGTAAAGGATCCCAACATATCAGTGTGTGAGTGCATAAAGGAGGGGGAGAGACGGCGTTTGGTAGAGAGAGAGAGAGAGAGAGAGAGAGAGAGAGAAGCAGAAGTGAGAGCAGAAGAAATAGAGTGGAAGAAAACCAGGGTAGAGCTACAGACAACACTTTATTCAATGCCATGACATCTCGCGGTCGATTCCTCCTCCAGAGACCGACAGTAACTGAAGCCCTGAGTTTGAGTAAGAAAACCAGTGTACCAATGTCTCTGCTGGCTTCATGCAGATAGGGTTTCTTGCAAGCTAATACTACACGTGTCACTAAATATAAATCATTTTCCATGCTGACTGCACAAAGACTAAAAAGGCTAGTGAGTGGTGCAATAAAATATTGATTACACTCTATCCCGGATCTCTTCAATAGAGAACAAATCAAAATACAAAGTCTTGAGCTACTGGCTTTAAGCAAGTATGGCTGACATGCATTCAAAGGCTGCTATTGGCAGAATATATCAATAACAGAGAGGCAGCGTTTTCCATCTTGATCTCAGGATATCCAAAGAGATACAGTAAGACTATAGGATCATCAGAAAACCAGTAAATTCAATTGAATCATTAGCATATTGATAGCATGACTCAGGTACATTATGTTATCGTTTATCTGTTTGTTGTGGCATTACTACTAATACTACTCTAGTTCAACTATTAACTATTTTATTTCTAGTGCTTTCTGAGACTGATCAGCCGTGTGTTTTTATTGCACGTCTTGCATGTTGTGACCCTGCTCTCCCGCCTTAATGCGACTGGATATGATATGGAGCAGAGCTGTAGCCCTCAGCTCCAGTCGGGTCAGGGTGTCAGGCTGATGATATCTGTCTGGAAGGTGGCCTTCCAGCAGCCAGCAGCACCCTCTCTTAGCGCCAGATGAGATGAGATCTGTCGTGACATACGGCCAGCATGCGGGGCACGAGCACTCCGTCTGCTAATGTCACACCCTTTGACCTGCAAGCTCTCACTTCAGACCACAGAGACACACACTATGTCTGTGTGTATAGAAATGATGTGAAGTAACTGATAACAGTTCAGTATGGTAGCATATGGAAGCAAAAACAAACCTTAACAAAAATACACCATATATGAATCATTTGCATATGAATCTGTCATTGTGTTATGTAACCTGACAATAACAGATGCTTTCAGACGATGAAGCATTGATATTCAGCCTGCTTTGTCACGCCCCTCGATGTTTGATAACGACGCATATGGCACCCTTTAGCTTCTGTATGAGACGCACCAAGCTTTCAACTAACTCCAATGTAATTCCATCCGCGGCAATAATAGACCCTCAGAACAAAGGAAGTCATGTGACGTAGTATGAAGAGTATCTGCGACAGAGTCCACGTAGGGAGGTGGGCGGGGTCAAAAAAAGCTCATGACCTTCACCCAGGAGACAGCTGTCTGTGTCCCGTGTGACACCAAAAGTCAACGTTAAGTTGCGTACATAAGTTAACTTAAATAATGTAAAAGTTACGTAACAAATGTACTCATTCTATCCAAAACGTTTGCTGAAGTTAACCAAGCACTTTTGTTAGCTAAACGTTGCCTGCGTTAAAAAAAAAAGTGATGGCAAGCCGTCCTGACCAAGCATCCGTATGTGAACAGTTGAGAATGAGAACGTATTATAATATTTTATAGAGCGTAATGTGTGATTAAATAGCTTTTGGGTGACTGTTCAGCTAACTTGCTTTGCTATTCATCCACTAATTAAGTGTTTAAATCAAACCTGACGACTTTGGTGAGCATTAGAATTCCACAGCAGTTCACAGACACGGGGTGATTGCCATTCAGATGAAATCTCTCACTTGTGTGCATACTAGGCGTGTTAAAGATTCCAACATCTGTGAGCACACTGTTAATGTAAAGGTTAGCCTCGTCTTGGCTTGAGTATACGAGTAGAGCATAATGGTAGTAATCTGTACTACTATGGTCTCAAACAAATGTTGTGTTTACTACCTGCTCTTCGTGCCATATTGAAAATATGCATCAGTGCTGTTAAAATGTTGATAGCAGAGCACCACCAGACCCTTAAGGAGTAACTTAACTCCCCATGAAAAGAGGTTTATCTTCCCGCCTTGCTGAAGGGGCATGTGCACAAATGTCCATCACTGCAGGGTGTTGGGTAGGTCTGACAGTCAAGCCTACTGAAATATCTAGCAAAGTGTATGTGGCCCTACTGACCAAAAAGTTACTCATTGTGGTGAATATTGTGATTTATTTTTATTTTTTGCAGTTTACTATTTCGTTAAAGTTTCTGAGGGTCTGTTGAGCCATGGCGGCTGCTGCTACTCAAACGGATTACCCAGAAGTGCTCGTTCAAGAGATGTCTTTCCCAGAAAATGCTCTCCACGGCCCTGAGTACTTCACATACAGGATGGGAAACTTTTGACCAGCACTGTGAGATAGTGAGATAACTTTGCTCAAAAAAACAAGACCTGTGGTATGAAATGAATTGCAAGAGGCCAACCAAGATAGGGAAACCAATTGATTTGGACAAATGCACAACAACCTATTGATTATCATTTAGTACTAACTAAATACCTTGGCATATTTTTCACCTGCTCCTTATCCTATAATTAAGTAATTTTCCAGATAAGAGATTTTAGATTCACAGTTTTAGCTGTTTTTTTATTTAACTATTGTATAGTTTAGATGTATTCACCGGGAGATGAGTACATCTAATGCTGCCGCAGTGATGTGAACGCCCACTAAGACAGATGTGCACACACGTGCATTCACAGATGCATGCCTCATCTGACACGTATTGTGGGCAGGGAAATGAGTCTTGGAGTTTGCCCACACAAACGCGGTGTATTTCTGTCACTGACGATGTCACCCTCCTCATTCTGAACTGCTTCTACCCAAGTTGTCATCTTTCACACTCCTCCCCCATGTTTTTTTTGCACAGCCACGACTACTGGAATATGTAGCACAGTTCATAGAGCCCTGTAACTTGTCACCGCCGATACAGTACTCGTGTTCAGAGACTGCAGGTGTCATGGTCACTTTGTGTTTGAATGAGTGGTTTGTTCAGTGTAATTAGTATTAAAGTGTCTTACCAGCTACCCCTGTTAGTTCTCGTTCGTCTCCGAGCAGATGGCTGGCTTACGTTCTCAAATATTGAATTTGAATGAGTTTCCAATCGCTCTCTTAAATCATGAGTCATCACATCGTATCTCAGCCAAATAGATGTCAAAGAAGCATTTGCTGTAGGCACTAGAATTTACCGCCAGCACGCACGACATCCTACGGTTTCTGGAGTTTGAGCATCTATCGGAGTTCGACTGTATGAAATGTATTTTAGAGATGCTCGGATTGGGATTTTATTTTTAAAGGCAATTTAATGCTCCAATGGAGGTTAGCACTTTTTTCTTTAATGTTCATTTCATCCTCCAAAACCCCGGGCCAAATGTGATGCAATGAGCCAATAAGAGTTATTAACATAATGCCTTAGATCTGTGCACCCTCAGAGATGGCTACGTCATGTGATATAAATAGATTTAGGTCAAAAGCAATCATCTAGTTCAGCGATGGACAACACATGAATTACACATTTCCCAGTAGTTAACAAGTTTAAAGTAATTAACAGTTTGTGTACTATTAAGCACCAGTAAGACAACATACATTGTGGAAACACATTGGATATAACCAACCTCCCTGCCGGGTCCACACATATCATATGAAAAAATATATATATATACTGTATATATGCTGTATATGCACGTAAATATCTTCTCCATTAATGCTACTTCATTTAATTTCCACACATTTTATCATATTTTGCTCTCTGCATGTTTTAATGGGAATTAACCGAATGCCTCTTAAAATGTTAAACAGAAATAATAAATAAAGAATAAAGACCTAATAAAGAAGTGCTTTGAAGCCTCTATGAACTTCAAAGAAATATGTAATCAGAACATTTTCCTATAGCTACAGCTGGAATGAAAGGTGTGTGTGTGTCTGTGTGTGATGAATTATAATATGTACACTACTAATGTTTACATCCTGATGTACTGTTACCTCGAGCTCTCTCACTATAGCTAGTGTTAATGTGCTGGTAGACATTTCTATCAACTGAGGCCAGTCTCTGTCACAGAAGCCAAGTACAAATACAAGCATGTTTCATTATGTATAACTCTTAAAGCAAAGTAGAAGGGCTTGGTTAAGAAACATTACAGGGGTGGTTTGGATGTTTTTAAGTGGTGCTTGTATGGTGTACTTCAGTGTGTTACCTACCGTAGATGGAGTCTGGAGAAACAGACAGGAGTACCAGCATGGGGGCAGATCAATGTACTGCTGTTGATGTTGAAGCAGGAAAAAGTAAAAAACCTATCTCCGTTATAAGTCTCCGACGGAGATTTGGAATGAAAGTGAAACGTATCTTAAGATTGTATTCATCAGTTAAATGAAATGACATCGCCCCGGCCTAGGTTTTTGAAGGCCCATACGTATAAGGACATATGCTACAGTCATCCCAAAATGTGGTGACTGAGCATTTGCCAGTGTGACACCAAAGCTGTGGAATGACTAAGAAATACAGTTAAACCTTAAATTGAAACTGGCAATTTCATGAAATGCATTATATTCTATATGTTTTACTAATTCCAGTATATTTTAGTCATTTTCAACTCATTTCTATTACATTTTCATAGTGTCAGCGTTTTGTAACTGTTAAGAGTACATGTTGTTATTAATCTGAGTCATAGTAGAAGTAGTAATAGTCTTAGTCTCCAATATGAAGAATGGCATTTATGTTTCTGTTGCTGTTAAAAGGCTGACAGATAAACGAGTGTAAAGAGATTGCCAAGGATGCCACTGTGCTTTGTGTTTTTTAGTTTCTCTATTTACCGCCTCCTCTCCTGCCTCCGCTCTCTGTGAACTCAAGACACCTGAGGCAATCTGTTCACTAGACCTAACCGGGAGAGGAGATTGCCTTCCTGCCCTCCTTGTCTAATAACAACTGCCCACAGCAATGTTCCACTGCCGGCTTGTACTCTGGACACAATTTCAATTCTTCTACTTGTATAAGGTAGACTATTCTCTGTCGTTTTCACCTGGGACCTGGTCAAGCACCGGGAGCCAGCATGTTTAAGGAGACGAAGGGGTCCGCTGAGCATCTTTTAGAGCATGTTGGGCAGGAGGGTGGCAGGCTTGTCTTGCTCGATGCCCTCTGGGACCTCAAGTGGATTGCAGATTCTGCCTCTCAGGGACCTCAGCCAAGTGGTTGAAGCCATCGTCACCAGTAACAAGATGGGATTTACACAACTCGCTCTTTCAGGTTTACTTTTGCCACAGTTTGGTTAAGTGGATGATTGTTCTGCTAGTTGCTTTGCTCAGCTTGAAGGACATCATTACTTACACTCCTGTGTTCTTCTTCTGTATTCCTGTAATGAGCACTGTAATTCAGATGGAGATATTTAACTTTTGACATGGTTACCCTTATCGTATATATGCACGTCTGGCGAGATCCACCCATACACAGTGATGATGACGGTACAGTATTCAGAATTAAAAAGTGGTTTATCAGTCTTGAAGTTCTGAGTTCACAAATGTGTTTCATGAGCTCATTGTGGATATTAGAAGGTGCTTTAGTGCGGTGGATTCGAAGCGTTTCATGAAAACAGAAGCCGTTGTTTGTAGCTTTTCTGATGTTGCAGGAATTTAGCACTTCAGTAGAAGTTCGCACAAAGTCTCTCTGTCTCTAGCGTAGTAGATTAACAAATGAGCTCAATAAAGGTTAGGTGCAAGGGGAGCCTGCAATCAATATTTCAACAAATAAATTTACACAGTTTTGTATTCTGAATCAATGGTGCAGAATTTCAAAGATCTTTTTATTCCATCAATAGAAAATGATTTCCCATATCCACACAGGGTTCAAGCTCTCTGGGCATCTCTTTTCACTGAAGTCACTAAACACATATTTTGAAATCGATCACATGTCAATGACCGCACAGAGGGCCAGACCTTTTGTGTTGAATTTGAATGTCTACTTCACAGCATAGCTTCAGTCCATGATCAGTCTGCCACCTCTCAGCGCTGCGTGGCACAGGCGACAGGTTAGATCTGCACTCATTACAGAGACTCTTATGAGAGAACCGGCAGAAGCCTGGAGCTGTCGAAACCCATACTGCCTTGCAGGACTGATGGCTATCTCATGGGACCATACCCTCCTGCCATAGCATGCTGGAAAATGCAGTTAAAATCATAAATCAGCATCCCCCGGGGACCTTTTTTCTTTTTCTAAAGACTGAGGGAGAAAGATGCGAGGAGGGTGAGGGGAAAAAAAAGAAAAGAAACAAGAGGACGATGGAGACAGATGAGAAGCAGACGATGGAAGGCGAGTGGGAAAAGGGAAAGCAATGAGGGAGGATGCAGATGGCAGTACGAAAGGAGAGCAGGGGAGTTGCCTGTGCTTGAAGCTCCGAAGGGAGCACTAAAATTCTGGAGGGGACGGGGAAAATGTATGATTCATTCCCCGCTTCTCCAAATCAATCTGCCCTCCTCTCAACATCTTGCCGACTCAAATATGTCTTCATGCGGTAGCCGTGCAAAATACTAGAAGCTATCGGCGGAGGTTATCTTGTCACGGATTCTAAAGCACCAGCGCCCCCCCCCCCCTCCTCATCTTTGCACAGGGGGGAGAGAACAGTGGGGAAGAGAAAGTGTGTGGCCCCTGTTAGCAAGCGGTGAATACAAATGTCTATGTGCGAGCGAGCTCTGCACACACATTTTGCTTCAGAGAAAGCCAAGTACACACTTGTGTGCATGCACACACACACACACACACACACACACACACACACACACACACACACAGGTACAGGCTGTCTTATCTCTGTAATTGGCACGGGGGGGTCAGAGCGGCAGGCGTAGATAATCATTGCCGGGGGTCATAATCTGTTCACCGCTCCCCTTCCTCCTACTTATTTTTCTTCTCTCATCGACGCCCCCCTCCCCATCAGAACACACACACACACACACACACACCTGGCCCCCTCGTCTTTTTTGTCCCCTTTTGCACCATGTAGGAGAAATTTTGGATGTGGCCGCCCGCAGGGGGGCTTTTTTTCTGTTGTGTCAGCATGAGACAGTGTCCTCAACTGACTGCCAGACCCCCCCCCCCCCCCCCCCCCCCCCCCCCCCCCCCCCCCCCACCCCCCCCCCCCCCCCCCCCCCCCACCCCCCCCCCCCCCCAACACACAGACACACACACTTACCACTCTCAAATCCCTCTCCACATGTGCACCCACACAAAAACATCCCTCTACTCTCCTCCATCAAATATATCGGGTAGAACAGATACAGTGGAGCGAGGAGAGACACTTTACAGGGGGCGGAGCTTGATAGATGAAAGGTAGAGAGATGTAGGTTAGAACGGGGTAACAGGAATAAATGAGTGAGAAGAAGGAAAAGAGAAAGAGCTGTAGATGAACGAGGGTCTTGATGGAGATGTCTCCTTTATATCAGCGTTATCTGATCATATCTTTCCCTTCCATCACGTCATCGATGCGGTTAGCAGATGACTGCCATTTAGATGAAGCGCGTGCAGTCTTCCCCCCCACGCACCCACACACACACACACACACACACACACACAAACCTTTTCATTAGATCTGCAGCAATAGGCCTGCGCTGCTTTTGAGATAGAAAATATGATCTCTTAAGATAGGAGCCAAATGACATTATCGTCAAAAGAGGTCTTATCCTGATAACTCTGAAGAGCAAAGTAAATCCTGTCACTTGCCATGGAAACCATATTAACATCTGCAGCCTTATGTAACCATTGCTGCATGTCTTTGCTTTTACATCAAAAATAACAAGTCCATAAGGGTCACTCCATCGAAGAAACCCTCATAAAGCGCACTGCACAGCAGTAGAAAAGTCATTCCTACTTCCACTCCCGCATATGGTGTGTGTGTGTGTATAATAACTATTTGGTAAATGAGGCCTGCAATGAGTGACTGAGGCAAAAGAAGCAAACAAGAAAATGAAGAAGTCCATCCAAACATACACATACTGTATAATGCATGTAGAATAGCCCAAACACGCTCTCCAATGGCTCAATTTGAAACACTTCAGAATCTGAAAGTCAGTGAAGGCAGTTAACAAGAAGAAAGTTACTGATCAAGACTCCTAAAATGAGTTTCTGACTGAGGCAGTAAGGCATTAGTGTAGTCCTAGCGCTGTAAATTAACTGTTAGACCGCATATATGAGAAACAGGTGTCTGGACTTTGGGGAGCAGTTTTTTGGAGTGGAGTTAAGCAAATCCTTTAGGGATTATTTTAATCAAAACAACGTGTGATTTATAAGATTGGTGGCCAATAACTTGGTTGTATAGTGCATTAGATTTCCTTATGCTAAAAACTGCCAAATGTAAATTGCATTTGGCAAAAGGCTGTTCCATAAATCATCATTGTATGCGCATTTGCATCTTTCTCAATAAGCCCTTATTTACTCACTGGCCCATTTCATTTTCCTCCTGTATTATTTTTGTTTTCGCACTTTTTGTTTACATATTTGTATTGACCAAGTAAATATGGGATACAAATGCAGGAGAAAATAGTTTATTAAGATGATCTATTGCCCAAATGAGAAATATGCGGAGGTGTCTGTCAAACCATCACTTTTACTAATCTACTCAATTTTATAGAACTCAGAAATATTTTGAACCAAGACCCAAATGAATTGAAATCATCTACGGACCTCTCAGTGTGACTCACATTCCAGACAACACTGAGCAATGTATTTTATTTGCCAAAGGCCTTTACTTCATTTCTACAAAGCAAGCACACCTGTTCAGTTTAAAATCAACCTGTTGATTTGTTTTGTTCTACTTATTTCATGCCAGGCCTGCTGAAACAGCCTGCATTGTCCTGAACAGATTGACTCTTTAAAGTATGCAGTATGTCAAGAAGGCTCCTCCCTCTTTAAACCCAGAAATGTAAAAGACACATTATCCAGATGTGGTGATGGACTTTACTGAGACTGATTAATGCATGGATGTACTGATAGATTTCACAATTTGCACCTGACGCTTGTATAAAGAGATGCCATGGAGCTGTTTCACCAGTAAACATAGTGTTATTGTTTAACATTGCTAAAGTTTGATGTTGGTTAAGTTCCAGTTCACTATTCAGAGCCATCATGCATTTAGCTGAGCATGCAGACCACAGAATATAATGTTATAGAATATAATGGTTTTGTGTTATCTGGCTTCTTAGACAAATTATATAACCCTCTGCACAATAAGTTATGATTAATTGTGACATTTGTTGGAGGTTATTATATGTGTGTGTCATAAAGCTGGCAGGAGATTATACTGCTTGAAAAATGGAATTTAACTCACCATCAGCATCCCACAGCTATAAGTGCTGAGTTGCTATCTCGTCTGCATCTAAATAGAATGTAAAGAAACTTGTTTTTTAACAGAAACAAGCTCAAGAGGCCACCCCTTCATAAATAATTCCCATATCCTGCTGTTTTGGTTAGTTTGATAGAGGCAGGCATTCTACCAGCTGGAAACACTGTTAATACATATTGTGCAATATATCAAAAAAAAACAATTGGATCACACGAGCTGCTATGTCAAATCAGACCAGGGGCATAAGCTCAACCCTCATTTTGACCTCAACTACACACTTGTTCAATTTCATGACTGCATCTTACACGACGCTCCACAGGTAGAAATACAAACACCTGAAAACACGTAGTCTTCCTCTGCTACTGTAGGAGTCTCCAGAACACATATTTGTTCCATGATGACAGACCCACAAGGTGACAATGATACCAGCGCTTGTGTAGTGGCTGGTGATAACACAAGGACACTGAGCCTCTCTGTGTAAGAAGAAGACCTGTTTGCTCTTTATAAAGGATAGTACCCAGACCGTTTGTCACGCGGCGTCCTCAATCTGGCATTAACATCTCTAATGAACGTGGTTAGCATATGAGAGTGGTGGCAGAGAGGGCTTCGCTGTGCATGAGCTGAGGCCCCGCCATCCAGACACCAGTCGGCTGAAGTAATCAAGTGTGAAGGTTGCGAGGAGCAAAGAGCCATTAACCTCCCAAACGCAGGCCGTCATCACCGTCTGCAGAGGACATACGGGAGGGCGGGGGCGTGCGTGTGTGTGTGTGTGTGTGGGGGGGGGGGGGGGTGAATGTGGGGGAGTGCCAGGTCTGGTGAGTGTAGAGTATGATTGTTTATTGCTGTCTGATGGAGAGTGGATTGTGAGTGTGTCTGATAGGAAGTGTGCAAGTGCATGGTGCGTGTTTGCAGCTAGGACTGTTGTCACTTTGATGGAGAAGAGAGTGTGTGTGTGTGTGTGTGTGTGTGTGTGTGTGCGTGTACATCCGAGTGTGTGCAATGGTGCCTGCAGCATGCAAGTCTGAGACCTTGACTACAGTCTGGTAAATAGTCATTGGCGGTACGTGTGTGTGTGTGTGTGTGTGTGTACTTACAGACTTTCACATGTATGCTTTGCCGTTTGTATCTATTTATTCTGGTTTGTGGTCAAATCAGGCCGCACATCCCGCATTGTCTGCCTATCCAATGTGATCCCAGCACACTCTATTCCCATATGGCGTTTCAGCGTGGCTGTGCCTGGCATGCCCAGGCCTGCGACCGCCTGTTTGACATGCCACTGTGTCGGCTGGTGTGACGCCATGCTGAACCGGCCCATCTGCTCCAGGCCGAGCTGGCACAAGGGAGAGCTCATTTGAGGCAGGGATGAGAGAAAGGGCATCGGACCTGGGGTTTGGCGAGGCGTGCCGTCCAAAAATTCTCCTGAACTACAGCCCTCCACACGGTCCAGAGCGTAAACAAGGGTGTGATGGAGTGTGAGGGTGTGTTTGTTTTCAGAGGAGACTCGGCGACTAGATGCACTTATGACGAGTGGATAAGCTGTTCACCTTTCTAGCTGTCATAGTTTACTCACCTATTTATTTCTGGTTACATGACAGGATAGAGGTGTATGTATTGAGGGTGGAAAGCTGTAGGATTAAAGCTTTGTTTGATGGTGTTTGTGTGGGTTCTGTGAGTGGGATTGCAAGTGTGCATGTTTTTGAAGTAGGCCAAATTTGGTAGCTAAAGCATAAATACATAGTGATTGTCTTTTTTGCATTTGCTTTCAGTACGATGCAATGTATCTTTTGTCTAATTAAGGTTAGTTTTAGTCACATACGATTCAAATTCCAATGATGTAATGTATGAGGTCAGGTCTATTGTTGTTCTAATTGTTAAGCACTGTGTCTGTGAAAAGCACTTTATAAATACATTTTACTTACTTATAGAAGTTATGGTTAATGATTGGTTAAGGATTGGGATTAGGACTGTAGCCAAGAGCATATGTATCATTTCAACATGGGGGGGGGGGTACACATTTTAATTGGGGGTCTGGGGTTTTTTCCTCCTTCATTTCCTGCATTCTGGTGAATTTCTATTTACCAATTTATGGTGGAAATGTCTGTAAATGAAAACACAAAATGCAGGCGGCAGGTGAGAATTTAAAATATAATAGAATACAGTGCAACAAGGCTCTCGGTCATTCTGCTTTGCTTCCAAATATGTATTCTCCTGAAGATCAATTGTCTCTGCTGAGTCAACACACATCTCGGCATGATTTACTCCTCCATCCTCTTTTGGGTCTTTTAAACTTTTCAAATGTGCATGTGGCAGCTCCTCACGTCACTGACACATGAATTCATTTCAGTTCATTTACAACCCCCTGGACTTTAAGTGCTCAAATGCGTTTCTGCTCACATTCAACAACTTTCTGCACATCCAAAACATTTCCCACATACCTGTTTTCTCTGAGAAGGCGGGAAAAAAAGCTAAAACACCGCAAGAAACTATATCCGAAAAGTGATAGGAACACCTCCCCACCGTAAATTACACACAATGTTCAATTAATGTAACGTAACGCCTTGAAAGAACACATCCAAGTCGATAGAGATGCGCTGAGAATGTGAATATGTGAAGATCTTGGGTTGGGGCAGGTTATCAGTGTGTGTTTCACTTCATGTCAGGGGTTCCTTTCAGTGCAGCAACGTGATGTGCAGTATTTATAGGATTTGTTCATTTGCGTGGGAGGAGAGCATTCAGCCGTTTGAACTTAAGAGACAACACATTGTGAGGTTCTGTTACAAGGAGAATCAATAGCAAGTCAAGCGCATTCAGGAAGGTGCTTTAAAAGCAGCGATACCTGGGACAGATGAGCTGTGTGTGGACGTGTGTGTGTGTGTGTGTGTGTTTGTAGACAGTCGCATGCCATGCAGCAGAGTCATCTAAAGGTAAAAAAAAGAAAGTGTTGAAGGAGGAACGGACTGCTGGAGAGACAGAGAGGGAGACGGCAGATAGTGTATAAGTGTGTGTGTGGGGCGGGGAGGGTGGGGGGCGTTCCTCTTCATTACCGGCACTAAGGAGCCATGCCAGGAGCACAGATGGCAGCAGAGGGAGGGGGCATGGGGGTTGGCACATAAACTGCAGCACACACTTGCACACTGCGTACATTCACACACTCGAAAACTAACATGAGGAGCATGTAAATATAAAGAACATGTCCTCAAAGTTCAATATGCTCTCCTAACAATTGTGATATACAATTCAGGTATAAAAATACACACATTCGCAAAGATACCACCTGCCCACCCACACACACACACACACATACACACACACGTGTTATCAAGCTATCCCGTGGTGTTCCTGTGCCAGTCTCTTGGCCGGGATAGCAGCCGTGCTGACACTGCGTTTTTCTCTTCATCTTTTGGCCTCCTCACTTTCACACACACACACACACACACACACACACACACACACACACACACAC